>NW_005842331.1:1187544-1219191 GCF_000455745.1 Alligator sinensis | reverse complement strand
AGGGGGTCGGACTCGATGATCTATTGAGGTCCCTTCCGACCCTAACATCTATGAATCTATGAATCTATGAGTCTTACAAAAAGAGAGGTTCAAAGTTTTAGGGTATAGCACATGGCTGGTGAAGAAGCAATGACTGTTCTTTCTATATGCTATATGAAAGAAAGTTAGTGAAGCAATATGTACAATATTCAGTGTAAGCCTTCATTTGGGTTTACAAATGGCTAAACTAAGCCTCTGGATTCCGTCCTAAGACAGGGCAGGCCATAATTTTGCTCCACCCCACAGGCACCCCTAGGTGAGTCGTCATTCATTCATAATGTCTACATGTTCCCCTCTTTGAAAAGGAAGCAAGTTATTGCGTTTCCTTGAAGGATGCAGCTCGCTTGCCCCCATTCTACATTGTCAGTTGCTCTGGCCAGTGACTATTGAGGCTCGAGCAGAAATTCAACCCACCTGCTTCCAGTGGAGAGTCCCTGGTTAGCAGGGGTTGCCCCCATCATCGTAGCTAAACATCTGAGTAGAATGAACAAGGAACTTGAGTGAAGCACATGCTCCCTTGGTTGGACAAGCAGAATTAGGGCATGAACCACTCCCAAGCTGAGAATGAAACTTTCAGTTTGCTTCATAATATTAGTTTCACCACAAACACTCACACCCACATGCACACTAATACAGCTTAAAATAACCAGCTGGGATAAAAAAGGCAGCATTAGTTACATTACTGTCCCTATATCGCCAGAAATGTGTACCAACAGCACAAGTAATTTTGTGCCATTTAAAAACTGGCTCTCAGTGAAAGGAGCAACAAGGATTTTTTACATCTTCCCTATTAGTCCGAAGCAGGTTTGCTCATAAATCCCATAACCGTGGCAGCAAGAGAGCGTCTTCTAGCTTTGCTATATTCAGGTAAATGAATTACATGAGCACTGAAATTCATGAATGCTGAGTTTTGCAATTAATTTTGTTAAAGACTCTCTTTATATATTTAGATTGCAAAGAGGAGGGAGGGGAAGGTTTATCACTAGTTATAAGACTGAAGCTACAAATCTTGCACAGCCTTCATGTTGAGATAAAAATGAATCTATGTGGCAACCCGAAAAAGCCTTTGTTTGTTTTGTACATTGTAATAATGAGAAATGACGAAGGCAGCAGCACAAAGTGCTGCTAATATCACAATTCCTGTGCTAAATTGATTAGCGTGCCAAACATAAAATGTAACAGCATTTGATGATGCTGAAAACTTCATAACAGCATTTATTAGAAAAGGAATGAAGGGTTCTGAGTGACAGCCATTCCGTAGGCTGTAAAATTGACCTCTATACTTTAAAATAAGGGCCAGACTGTGAACTTTGCCAATATGTCACTTCTTCCTAACTCACCTTTTAATGGTATGTACTAAGCACATATATTTTTGCAGCTGACAAGTGAATGCAAAACCGTAGTCTTTATGTGCAAACACTATCTTTCATGGACACAACAGGTGCATGTGAATTTTTCATCAGCATGCCCATGAAGCTCCCAGTGGTAAATTTAGCCCCAAGCTTTCTAAATGTGCTTACCTTGCATTTCATAGATCCAAAACAGAAAAGGCTGCTGTTTGTTTATTTAAAATGCATGGCACAGCAACTTATTTTAATATTCTAATCACAAAAAAACAAATAAACTGACTAAACGGATGCAACCTTTTCCATCAGTGGCTTAGGACCATATCTGCCATGAGCCCAGCTCAGGTACAAACAGGGGCAGTCCCGCTAAGGTCAACAGTGCTTTGCAAGGGTTCAAGCCTTCACCTGAGCAGAGCCTATTCAGTTTTCTAGCCTCTCTTTTTCTGTTTTTAATTAACTCCAAACACCCATAGGTTTCAGTCTTCTGTTTCTTGATGTTATATTAGTGTAGCGAGCTATAGCCACTTTTCAGCTTCCCCTAACCCAGGGGTGTCAAACTCATCTTGCCTAGTGAGCCAGATGAGTTGCACAGGGCTGGTTCACAAGCCAGATGAGTGGCATGGGACCAGTCCATGGGCCCAATCAGGTCCACAGACTGGCCTTATGTGCTGGATCCAATACATAAGGCTGGTCTGGTGCAGGGGCCACAAGCTCCCCAACCTGGCTCTGCGTGCTACATGTTATGTGCATGGCAGAATGGGCCTCACCTACCATGAGGAGCATGACAGATCCAGTCCTACACACCCCGTGCAGTGCACAGCGCTTGTCTGGCATGTGCCACATGTGGTGTGTAGGCCCAGTCCAAGACCTATGTGCAGCACAGTGGGCCAAATGATGGGGCTGCATGGGATGGAACCATCCTTCAGGCTGTATCTTTGACACCTCTGCCCTAATCTTCCTTGTAGTCAGTTTTAAATGACACCTGTGAATCTGGTACATGCTGCTGCCTTTTGACTGCTATAGAGGATTACTTTGCCAAATACTAAGTTTTTGATGATGGTGTTAACCTTCTTTTCTTCTATGCCACCTCCCTCTATCACCACAAAGAGGAAAGCAGACTTCTGCCAGGGCAGTGTAGCAGTTTTTTGATCCCTCATTCCTTTCTCAGACAATAGGGCTATTCACCTCATAAAGACAACTACCCTAGCTTTTTTCAGAGTAACTTAGCTGTCCATAAAGTATATTATTTATCATTCCCATTCAAACAGCTTGTCAGAATATACAACAGCTGCTGGACAACCTGCATAACAATATTGTAAATTAAGTTGTATAAGATTAGGATTGGCAACCTGACCTTTTTAAATCCTCTTTTCCTAGCTACTTGTAGCTATGAGAAGCATAGGGTGTAGAGAATAAAGGAAACATCTGAAGACTTCCTGCCTAGTGTTAGATGCATATGGACTATGAGTGAGGTTTCTGTGTATGTTGGAGGCTCTCAGAAGGCCAACTACCTGACATTATTTTGGAAGTCATGAACATGGGGGACTCTCAGGTACCAATATAATTATTCTAAAATAATAATGCATTTATTCCCTTTTCTAACCATGATATACCCCCTGCCCAGATCAGGGGGCCTCAATTAAGTTAAATTCATATGGGGCTGCTAAAGACTACAAGGAGATTGAATGACATATGTTGGTCAGTATGTCCTATTTTACTGACTTTGGGGGTTCTTATTTACTTTTTTCTAGGAGAGGAAGGCTTTCACCTCAGTCCTCTTATTCATAAACTCCATCATAAAACCTTACTATTTACACTTTTTCTTGATTTATAGATTCTAGGATCAGAAGGGACCTCAGTGGGCCATCTAGTCCGACCCCCTGCCCCTGGCAGGCAAGAAAAGGGTCACCAAATCTGCGATCATGTGATCCCAGCCAGGTGCCTGTCCAGTCTCCTCTTGAAGATCCCCAAGGATGGGGCAAGCACCACCTCCCTTGAAAACCCATTCCAGTTCCTGGCAAGCCTGACCGTGAAGAACTTTTTTCTAATGTCCAGTCTAAATTGAGTTATGTTTGGATTTGTGTGTGAATGCCTGGATTTTAGAAGGCGGCTCTAAATAGTTAGAAGCTCTGCATTGAATGCCAATGGAAAGAGCAAACGCTTTCTCTGCTTGATTCTCCCAAAAAAGGTCACCCACCTTTGGTAGGAGAATTTTCCCCACCCTCACTCCTTTCTATCTCATTTTATTATGAGTCACACTCCATTAGAGCCGTAATGTTTCTATCAGTAAATTATCTATTTGCCAATGGTGATTTAAGTTTAAAATTACTTGCAAAAACTTAATGAAGCCTGCAAATCATGAGTTAGATTTAAAAGAAATTGCCTCTGACAGTTAAAAACCAGGGCCACAGTAATTTCAAGGGTGGATTTTTGCCCCCCCCCTGCTTATAAATTATGTATCAGGTCAAATCAGAAGTGGTCATACAGGAATTCCTTATTTTTTCAAAAGGAATTACAATTTGCTGCTTGCCATAATTACATTCTCCCCTTTGACGGGTGTGGGGATGGGTAACTCATTTCTCCAGAAAAGTCCAGCTTAGATGAAGTTGCTTGTATTGACTGACAACATAATTTTAACCTCCATTCCCAAGTGGTTTGCCTAAGGCGCAAGAAAGTTAATATTTGCCTAACTTTGCCATCCCACATGTGGGCTTTCCTTCCCCTTCCTGGTCTTGTGTTCTGGTCACACATACCCCCACAACAATTATAAAACAAGTCTCTCTGGGTACAGACATACACATGTTTGAAGCTGTTTCAAAAGGGCATCATCTGTTATGTTCTAATTGTTATGTGCAGACAAGCTGTGAGTAATGCAAATGTAGCAGAGCCACTCCAGCTTTAATACTGCATGAAACAGTGTTAAAGTCAGGGTGGTTTTGCTATATTCGTATTGTTCCCAACTTGTCCACATGTAGCAATAACAAGGGAACAGCTGCTGCCCTTTTGAAACATTCCCTTTTTGAAATGGCTCCAAATGCATGTTTGTCCATACCTTCTGATATTATAATTCTCTAAGACGGGCTTAAGGGTCCTTAACAGGTTTAAGATGTTGTTTTCATCAGTACAGGATCTTCATAAAGTCCTTGTGCACTTTAAACTTTAATAACTTAGGTCCTGCACAAGGACTTTATGAAGACCCTGTATATATGGGCATAGCTACACATCACCCTATGACAATGTACTAACGAGCTATGAAGGCATAGTGGCAAAATCTAAGCATGTGCCATACTGCGCCGTGTTTTAGTACTTTTTTTGAGCTTACCAAATAAATTAGTTTGTTAACAAAAAAAATCTCCATGTTTTATATCAGGGATTGAGAACGAAACTGTGATTTTTAAGATGGGCTTGAATTTCACAGGGTGCTTTGCACTTATCTCCTTAGGCTATGGGCATATGAAGAAGAACCATAAGGAAAACTAGCATGTACATTTACAGCATGGCAGCTGGCTGTAGTTGTGCTCTTACAATGTGGGAAATATAAAATAACCTGCCCTCCTGGAGTAAACATCCTTGCATTTACCTTTGGGTAAGAAGATGCACATGGGCAGTTCCTGCCCATTAGCTGCCACTTGGAAAACACATACCCTAGCTTACCTCACAGAGATCTGTGGGTCCATATTTTTAGACTTTGGTAAATGCCAGCAAGGATTCTATAAATGTGTGTGTAGAAAGTTTTTGTCACTATTGTTGTTTTTAATTTTGCACATACTCATGTCTTCCCATTTGTTTGGGTTTTATCATGAGTGAAACAGACTTTCCCATTATTCTGTAAATTCCACATAATCTCGTCTCTCCATGTTTTTGGTCTCAACAGTTCTTTTGATGAGAAACCCTGTCATCTGCATTAGTGGAGAAGCTGTTTTCTCTGTGTAGCAGTAGAAGAGAACAGCTTCTTGTTTTATTATGAAAAGGGGAGAAGAAAAAGCAATTAAATACAAACAACCCTGAAGCAATCATGTATAGTGCATATCCATGGAGGAGTTCCCAGGGCCCTTGTCATACATGACAGATCTAACCTTTTCTTCAGTCTCTGCTCATCTGTGAGTGATGAGATAACTCACCATTTGTGACAGAGACCATTTCTGAATAAACTTGATCGTAATTGATGGTGTCTCAGTCTGCCTGGACTACCATTGGAATCTATTCAGTGCAATTTTCCAGGTGTGATACTTGAACTGAACTGGCAGAACAACACTGGGTCCAAGTATTCTACCCTAGGCAAAGACAACATCCTTTTGAAATGATGGAGGCTCACTTTGACATTGCACTCTTGAAAACAACTACATCCACTACTGCAGCAAAGTGGGCATAAAGCACTTCCAACCTAGAAAAAAGTGTTTTACCTCCCACATTTTGCACTGGGATAAAAGGGCACAGTGAATGCAGAGCATCAGAAGATTAAGCCCATAATGCATGTCTGGGTTTGTGCACTTCATCTGATTTCCCTTCCCTGGGGAATTCTTAGTCAGGGAGGGATAGCTATAATGCAACAGTACCCTAATTGTGCACCTCCTCTCCCATTGACACATTACATAGGTACCAACTTTAGTTTTTTCTGGTGGGTGCTTATTTTTTTTTTTGCATTCTCACATTGTACCCAGAAGAGGAAGTGCATTACTTCAACCCGACTCTCCTGACATGGCTCATGGGTGCTGAGCACTCGCTAATCTTTTTCAGTGGATGTTTGAGCCCCAGAGCACCCAAGGAGTCAGTGACACATTGCATGTGGGGGCGCATATACACTTGCAATTAATTCAAAGCAATAAATGCCAATGCAGTTTGTACCAGAGTTTATTGCTCCTGGGAATGCTGTTTGAACACGCACCTGGAACCACAGCATGTGGAGCTGGGTCAGAGCAGCCTTGGCTGGCAGGGGCCCAGGGGTTCAGTCTGCTATTCCAGGGCTGTTCCTGCCCAGCAAAATATGATGCAGAGGGGCTGGCTGGGGCACAAGGGTGCTTCAGTTTAGGGCTAGAAGGCAGGCAGCCCCTGCACTGAAGCATCCTTGTGCCCCAGCCAGCCAGATCAGCAGCTACACATGCATTGCTGCACACCAAAAATCTCTGCTGCAGGATAGTACTTGTTTTTACAAGTATTAACCTATGGCAGAGTTAATTAGTTTACTATGTCCTAATAGCACTGCACATGTAGAAGCAGAGATGCTTGCTGTGGAGGTAATTAGGCAACTCAGCAATAAGCTTTGTTATGCTTCCTCTATGCTAGTCTTTACTCCCAACCAGTGGTAGGGTGCATCTACACAAGCCATTTACTGCAATCTGAAATTTCCCACACACACACACTTATGGGGGAAACAGCAGGAGCAATATGAATGTGTCAAGAAGTGTAGAGTACTTTTGAGAGGCTGGTAGTTCTCTACGCCTTACTACTATTAGAACTGCATGATGTACTTCCCCATTTCAGCATAGACATCCAAGAAATACCAGTATTCTTTTTCCATTTATTTCTCTATAATAGCAGATGTACCTCCTGTTTCTTTTTCCTGATGCCAGGTTCTAATGGGATTTTCCAGATGGTGCCTGTGAATTCCATTCTGTTGGTACTGCAGGTGATCATACAAGCATCTCTCTGTTTGTTAGACCTGAGGTCATTTGCCTATAGATGAAAGCTTTAGTACTTCCAAATAAAGGATAGAGGGTGTGCTGATGTCATCCACATATGACCCAGCATGAGGATCTATTTTCTCATCTCTTGATTATGTGGGCTCCATTTGCCAATGGAAACTATTTGCAAAACCCTTCTGAGAACCCCCCCGAAACAGGAATAATATAACTTCATCATGCAATTTGTACTATAACTGCTCTTTATTTTATTGGCTACCAGTATTTTCCCACTACCACCTAAAGTTTCTAAGAACTGGTTGTTGGAAATGTACTTGATACTTGAAACTTTTAGGAGAAACAGTGGCCTGAGTTTTGCCAGACAGGTTTTCTGTATTTTATATGTCAGTCCATTTCTTCTTCCTTTCTTCATTAAAAACAGTAAGATATCTACTAGTGAGGAGTATGCCAGGCATGTAGTATTAGCAGTTATTACAAGCAACAGGTGAGCCCAGAAGGAGCATGTAGAATTCATCCACCTATGACACTTCAGGGCCCTAAACTTGTCACTTGTACTTCTACTAATTTGGGTCACCTCTCTGCTTTTGGCTTGTTGCTGAAAGGAAACAGCTTGTTTGGGGATTATAGCATGACAGACATGTATGAAAGTGTCATGAAATGTTTCCTTTCCAAGGTGTCACAGCATCTACACATTTGGCTTCCATTATGGAAAATCTAACAGAGATTGGGAGGAGGAAGTTTGAGAGCTCTCAAACCAGAATTTATATAGCTGGCGAGATGCCTGTGGTGTTTGACAGGCTGAGTCCTCATTGCTTTTATCAGTCAGCCTGGTATATCTGGCAATGTTCTCATTGCACAAAGTCCCTCAAAATCTTTCCTGTGCATTTTGTAAAGCTAATGAGGAAGCTAAGAAAAAGACTGCTGTAGGCTTAACACACAATAAATGGCACTGCCAGATTTCTCCCCAAGTCAGAAATACTTGAACTGTGTGTGGAAACTGACATTTAAAGCCTGGGATAATCTCTGTGCTCACTTCCATGTCAAGATGCATATCCCACTCAGAGTGAAAGGCTAGAAGTGCTCTCACCAGTCAGGAGAATTTTTTAGGGCATGAATTAAAAATAGGGTGTGGGGGAAATGGAACAGTTCAGAGACTGCTAAAAGGACACGTAAGCTTTCCCCTAGGATTGTATTCTCTCAAGCAGTATATTCCCCAAACTTTGCTGTCCCACAGGCAACAATATTGAGCAAATAATGCCCCACAGGCAACACTGTACTTATCTTCCTGTCAACCTCAGTTTCTACTACTTAATTTCCCATACCTATGACCAAAATCAGAAGGTCTTGTAGGCAATGCATCACCCATGAACTACGGGCTGGTGTTTGCTGCATGAGAGTATGCTTTTTAATTCTGAATTGACTGATCAACAGCTACTTGAGCCATTTTGCACCTCTGTGTGAGCCAACAATGGACACTCCCAAAATACATTTGCCAAGATAATTATTGCTTTAGATGGATCCTAGAAGTGAATTGCAAATATTTTGTGCAGTGGCAAGGCAACATTTTACAAGTGCATCAATACCTCTAGGTCAGAGGTTAGCAATCTCTTTGAACTGGTAGACCAACATAAGACAGCTTGATCTGAAGCAGGCTGGGCTTCCAACCAAGCCACTGAATTGGCACAATCGTGTGTGCAACCTGGCTGCCACCAAATGCTGCAGAATCCTCTCACTGATTAAATGCTGCCAAATTGCCCCACTGCTGAAATGCTGCTGTTATCCAGGCATTGTAGGCTGGGTAAGCTCCATGGGCCATAGTTGCTGATCCCTGCTCTAGTTAATGGGTAGTCAGTTAACTCTCCAGTGCAGGCCTCCTCAGCAAGGACCCTCATTTAGATGCAGCCCAGGGTTCAGAAGGGATGGGAATTGGGAGCCATTTAGAGGCGACTTTTGGTGGACTACATGATTTGACTTGGTCCAGTTCATGATGACCACAATCCATTTGACACTACCAGGCTTTTCTTTATTGCAAACTTCTCTGCTTGCTCCTAGAGGTAGCTCTTTCAGGTTCAAATTAGAGAAGCTTCCCAGCCTTGGCTGAGAGCTGTATTTTTCTTGTTGCAAAACACAGGCTTTCAGTTTCCGAAGCTGTCAAGCTGGTGCCCTTTGCAAATGCTCAAATTCAGCAACGGGTGAGGGGGGAGCTTTTAAAATGGCAAAGTACGGTATCATTTTTAAGTCAATATGTTTCCTCTTCCTGTGTAACAAAGTTGTTTGTTGTTGGATGAGATTCCTAACACCAGATTGTATCTTTTCCCCCTGTGCCTTCCTCCTGTTTGGCTGAGACCCAGAAGCTGCACGGTATCTTTACACATTATGAAACCTCACACCAGCTTGTCTCTCTGTTGGAACCCCTGTGAAGAGATAGCTGAACCCTGCCTCTATGACAAATGCTGACTTTGATATCTAAACACACAGGCTGTGCATTGCTGTCGACACGGTGAAGCAATTACAAACGGAGTTGGCACCTACCCCGTGCAATTCTAAACACAGCATCTGCTATTGTCAGGGGGTACCGAGGCTGCCCTCTGCTGCTCCCCTTTCATGTTCTCTGGGATGGGTGCCAAACCTCTAGCCAAACTGCAACTGTGTTTGGCAACCATAAGACGCACATGTCACATCCTGGAATATAGTTCTTTCCAGAAGTAGCAGCTTGATATTTGGCCTTTTCCTCAAGCCTTTCAAAGTTGATCCTTTGAGGCACATTCGCTGCCCTCTTAGGACGGTTTCTGTTGTTTACATAGCAAATGCTGCCCCCCGCCCCCAACCATCTCTCCTGCATAGGGAATTGCGGCCTAGTTCATTTTGCTGTTCTGGGTGGGAAACCGCTGTCTCTTCCAAACTATTGCCCACAAGGGAAATTGCCACCTGTCCCAGTTAATGTCTTGGAGAAATAACTGCATGTACTGATCCAGTCCCAACCTGTCACCTTGACCCATACCATTTCCAGCTTCCCCCTAATTTTTATTTTTAACAATGGAGGTAGATGGAAAGTTTCCATTTTCCTGATATTATTATACTTATAATTGGTGTAATTAACAGCACGTTAAAATGTACTGTTATACTATGACCTTCAATGAGATGAAAGTCCAGGATGGGTAGTTGTTCCTCAAGGAGAGGATCATCTAAGCTCAAAGGGAGTCAGTCCCATTGTGCACCAAGGGGGGCAGGAGTGCTAAAAGCCCCCATGGCTTGGCAGAGGCATCCAGGGATGCCTGAGGGCAAAAAAGGAGGTGCACAAACAGTGGAAGCAAGGGGCTATCACCAAGGAGGATTACACCTCTGTTGCTCAGGACTGCAGGGAGGCTGTTAGGAAGGCCAAGGCAGAGATGGAGCTGGGGCTAGCGACCAGAATTAGGGATAACAAAAAGTCCTTTTTCAAATACATAGGAAGTAAGAATAAGGCACAGGGAATGTGGGGCCCCTACAGGATGGGCCTGGCAATCTGGTGATTGCGGCAAATGAAAAAGCTGATCTCTTTAACAAATTCTTTGTCTCCATATTCCTGAACAGGGACTGGGACACTCCCCCGACTAGGATTATGGATGGACTCAGGGGAGGCACCACCACACCTAGGGTCAGGGATGACCTAGTTAGGGAAATGTTGGAGGGGCTGGATGTGTTTAAATCAGTAGGTCCAGATGCTCTTCACCTGAGGGTGCTGAGGGAATTGGCAGGGGTCATAGCGGGGCCCCTGGCACAGCTTTATGAGCACTTGTGGGGCTCTGGCCAGGTACCAGAGGATTGGAAAAGGGTCAATGTAGTCCCCATTTACAAGAAGGGGTGAAAGGAGGACCCAGGTAACTGTAGGCCAGTTAGTCTCACCTGGGTCCTTAGGAAGACCTTTGAGAAAATTACCAAGGAGCACATCTGCAAGGGACCAGCAGGGGAGGTAATGCTCAGGGGCAACTAACATGGGTTCACTGAGGGCACATCCTCCCTTACTAACCTTGTTTCCTTTTACAACCAGGTCACAAAGTCCTTGGATGAGGGTGTCGAGATGGATGTCATCTTCCTGGACTTTAAGAAGGACTTTGACATGGTTGCCCACCACATTCTCTTAAAAAAAACTATGTGACTGCAGCATTGATGCCTACGCAGTCAGATGGGTGGCAAATTGGCTAGATAGTTGCACCCAGAGAGTGGTGGTGGACGGGTCATTTTTGACCTGGAGGGATGTGGGCAGTGGAGTCCCCCAGGGCTCGGTCTTGGGGCCTGTACTGTTCAACATCTTTATCAATGATCTGGATGTGGGTGTGGAAAGTAAGCTGTCCAAATTCACTGACAACACCAAGATGTGGGGCGTGGTGGGCATGCTGGAGGGGAGGGACAGAATCCAGCTAGATCTAGACAGGTTACAGAGGTGGACAGATAAGAATAGGATGGAGTTCAACGGAGACAAGTGCAAGGTGCTGTATCGAGGGAGAAGGAACCAGCAACACACCTATAGGCTGGGGAACACCCCTCTTGTCAACAAGGTGGCAGAAAGGGATCTTGGAATCATCGCTGACTCCAGGATGAACATGAGCCGCCAATGTGAGGAAGCGGTCAGGAAGGCTAACCGTACTTTGTAGCGCACCTACAGATGCATCACAAGCAGGTCCACGGAGGTGACCCTTCCCCTCTATGCGGTGTTGGTCAGGCCGCAGTTGGAGTACTGCATCCAGTTCTGGACACCGCACTTCAAGAGGGATGTGGCTAGCATTGAGAGGGTCCAGAGGAGGGCCACTTGCTTGGCCAAGGGGCAGCGGGTTAAGCCCTACGAAGAGAAGCTGAAGGGCCTGAATCTATTCAGCCTCCACAAGAGAAGGCTGAGAGGGGATCTGGTGGCCATTTACAAACTCACTGGGGGGACCAGCGGGAATTGGGGGAGGCTCTGTTCCCCCGGGCACGACCAGGGGTTCCTAGGAGTAACGACCACAAATTGTTAGAGAGCAGGTTCAGGCTGGACACCAGAAGACATTACTTTACAGTCAGGGCTGCCAGGCTCTTGAATGGACTCCCAAGGGAAGTGGTACTCTCTCCTACCTTCGGGGTCTTCAAGAGGAGGCTGGACAGATATTTGGCTGGGGTGTTATGACCCCACACTCGTTCCTGCCTGGGGCAGGGGGTTGGACCTGATGATCTGTTTAGGTCCCTTCCAACCCTAAGCACTATGAAACTATGAAACTATAATAAGAAGAAACATTTGAATAATGGCAACTTAGTTGATGCATTTTCAGTGCCTGAAAATGAAATCATTTCTTCCAGATAGAATCTTGTTTTCTACCAAGTGAAGTGAAGAGCCATAATGTCTCCCTTCATTAAAGCAAGGGGGACATTTAATAGCAGTGACTTTTGTTTATATAGCTCCTTTTATCTACAAGGATCCCAAAGTGTTTTACAAACCAATTTACAAGCATCTCTTTGTATGAGATTTACAATCCACCGCTGAGATGCAACTGCATATTGGATGAAATATATTAACAATAGTTCCTGGTGAAGTTGCTTGAGATGTTGTTCTGGAGTCGGAAGTTTTAACGATCTTCTGCATGGGGTAGTGGAACCATATCTGAGCTGTCACAAGTATTATCTGAGAGATCCTTAACTGGTATAAATTCAAGCAGCATCACTGACTGTAACAGTGTTGGTTTTACTACCTACTATGAAGGTGAGAGAGGTAGTTGGCCACACTAGTCTAAAGGCAGGGTAGATCTGCATCTTATTGACTAACTAAACAAGAAATGTACGGCATAATCTTTCATAAGCGGCAGCTTACTTCATTTGATGCTTACAAAAACTTATGCTATACCCCTCTGACTTAGTTAGTCTATAAGGTGCAAATCTACTCTGCCTTCTACTATGAAGTTGTTAGAGAGGAAAGCCAAAAGGCCTCAGGGCTGGTTTACAGAGCTAGAGCTGATTTAAAGCAAATTTGTATCTGATATGCTTTAAGAAAAAGTAGACAGAAGGGACACAGCTCAATACTCATCAGTGTTCCCCAATACCTAAGAGCTTGCAGGCACATTGTCCATTGCCTCCCAACTCAGATTAGGATGCAACCATCACTGGCACAGTAAATGCTGACAAGGACAAAGGCAGTCATGGTGTTACTGCACTGACTCTGATGGGATTATATCCCCCATCCGCAGAGCCTGAATCTTGAAGTTGGGGCTTTAGTGAGGAAAGGAAGTTCAGTAATCTGTTTATAAATATATTTGTAATGTATTTGTAATTTACACCAGCTGCTGCCCTGACCCACCATCTTTTCTGCAGTAGAATCTTAGCATAATGGCCCTCCACTCAGCTTTATTTTTTTTAAGTTTTCCCACTTCCTGTTAAACTAAATAAATGTATACATGAATGAATAATGAATAATGTAAATCAGCAAAGTGAAGGTTAATCCCATGGGACAGCTCCATCAAATGGCTTTGTGGGCAAGTGGCCAAGTGCTTGTCTCCACGTGTAAACTATCAGTCTTTTGATTTCCAGTTGATAGCACCTGCAAGGGATTATATATTCCTGGTGAAACTGTTCCACCTAATATGTTATTGCACAACGGTCATTAGCTCTTACAATGGAAGTGGCTTGTTTCCCTACTTTGATTTGCCTCTGCACATCCTAAAGCTTTTGTGGCAGCTAATTGGATCTCAGCCTCTGTAGACATGTGCATCCCTAGGTTGGTGGCTTTTTTTGTCTGCATAGATGGAGATAACAGGTTGTTAGCACTTGAAGCACAAATGGAGTCCACCTTTCATGTGTCCTGGCAAACAAAGTCTCAACAGCATGTATTACGTTAATTTGCATTATTTCCAGTTTACTTATCGGAGGTTATACTGACGGCTGCTAAGGACAAATGGAAGTGATTATCATAAAACAAAAAACTCATCTGAATGCAGTTTGGAATTACTCCCAAAATAAAGGACAGGTTTTGAGGCTGCCTTCCCTTCACTCCCCCTGGGATGTACAAAGTGTGTCTCATCTTGGTATCCATGCAGTACAGCAGCAGGAGAAATAACTCAAATTAAAATGCAACAAAGAGCATATCATGACTCTTTCAGGATGTGTTGCACCTCCCTATGACCATCTCAGAGTGTTTTTTTGATCCTGAAGTCTTTGAAGTTTACAGCAAAAATACCATTCACACTGGTAGGTTTAGGACATAGTGCCAAGTGCAGAGGGAAGAATGTTCAGACCTGATTCCAGGTCTCTGTTTGGAGGCAGTCTGAATGGGTCTCAGGGCAGCACAATAAACAAAAAAGGGGGGAAGGAGAGATCAGGTAGGTTGTGGACACCATAGAAGCCAAAGTTATAAAAGCAGGATACACCAACAGTCATAGGGGAAATAAATGTAGAGCTTGGGAGAGTAGGGGAGGACAAAAAGAGGTAACAGGGGATTTGTTTTTCTCTTCGTATTTTTTAACTTACTCAATTTCATAGAAGGCAATCAGGTTGGTCAGGTATGTCTTTCCCTTAGTAAATCCATGCTGACTTCCTCATCATCTTTTCCTCCAAGTGCTTAGAAATGGATTCCTTGAGGACCTGCTCCATGATTTTTCCAGGAACTGAGGTGAGATTGACCAGTGTCTGTAGTCCTCTGGATCCTCCTTCTTCCCTTTCTTAAAGGAAGGCACTATATTTGCCCTTTTCCAAATATCTGGGACATTTCCCAATCACCATAAGTTTTGAAAGATAATACCAGAGGCTCTGCAATCACATCAGCCAACTCCCTCAGCACCCTTGGGTGCATCCCATCCAGCCCCATGGACTTGTAAATGTCCAGCTTTTCTAAATAATCCCTAACCTGTTCTTTCACCACTGTTGGTTGCTCTCCTGCTCCCCAAACTGTGCTGCCCAGTGCAGTAGTCTGGCAGCTGACCTTGCCTGTGAAGACTGAAGAGAAAAAGGCATTGAGTACTTCAGCCTTTTCCATCTCATCTGTCACTAGGTTGCCTCCCTCATTCAGCAAGGGACCCACACTTTCCCTGACCTTCCTTTTGTTGCTCCATATCTGTAGAAACTGTTCTTCTTATCCTTCATGTCCCTTGCTAGCTGCAACTCCAATTATGCTTTGGCCTCCCTGATTTCATCCCTGCATGCCCGAGCAATACTTTACACTCCTTCCCAGTTGTTCATCCAAGTTTCCACTTCCTGTAAGCTTCCTTCTTGTATTTTAGCTCACTGAAGACTTCCCTCCTAAGCCAAGTTGGTCTTCTGCCAAACTTGCTAGTCTTCGTTTGCATCAGGATGGTTTGCTCCTGCGCCCTCAGTAAATTTCTTTTTAAAGTACAGCCAGCTCTCCTGGCCTCCTTTCCCCCTCGGACTGGCCTCCCAGGGGATTCTGTCCATCTGTTCTCTGAGTCAAAGTCTGCTTTTCTGAAGTCCAGGGTTCTTATTCTGCTGCTCTCCTTCCTTCCTTTCCTCAAGATCATGAACACAATCAATCTTCCTTACCATTTCCCACCTCCACTGCCTGTTGCTGCCATTGTTCCCAGCTGATCTATGGGTGGAGGAGCTCCAGAGCTGTTCTTGCCCACTCCAGGCTTGCACAGGGAGCCAGGCTCTTGCCAGGCTGCACAGAGAGCCAATCTCAGCTGGGACAACAGGGACAGCAGTGGTCCAAGGGTTCCTCCTTCCTGCCCAGCCCAGGAGCAGGCACAGGGAGGGGAAATCTGCATGCTGCCACCACTGACACTGTCCTCAGTGAAGCCCGGGTCCCTGTGCAGCCTAGCTGCAGTAGGGTAGGAGCAGCTCTGGAGTTCCCTCTATCCTGAGATCACCTGAGGACAGTGGCAGTGGCAGGTGCGAGACATATCTCTGAGCACAGAGGAAAAGGGAGGGAGTGCTGAGGGTGTGGGTGTGTGTGGGAGGGATGAGACATGCCTGATCAGGAGCTTAAAACATATCCCTGGATGCTGTTCCTGTGGCATGGTTTGGCCATCCTGGCTGGGGGAGAAGCTGGGAGTGAGGATGCACCCCTGAAGCCCCTGTCACTGCTCCCATACCCCCTATTACAAGATCATGGATCAGCTCATGTACTAGCCTCCACTTTTCCAGTCCAGCCAACTGTCACCATGGGCACATCTACTGGTTTTAGGAAGTGGAAGAAACTGGATGGGCATTTCTTGCTTTTGCACTTGTATGTTCAGGTGGGCAGCTTGGCCTTCCTAATGTTTTCCAGTACAATTCACCTTTTTTCCCCTTCACTCACTCCCTGACTTTATAAATCTGTCTTGTCAAAGGATTTGACTTGTCTTACATTATTCTTTTATTTCTGCTTGAAGCTGAGGAAAACCAGTTCCAAAAGCAGTGGGCATGCTGTTAGTTTATGAGAATTCAAGAAATTGTAAAACAAGTGGCCCAAAATGGTATACTAACTACTGTGACCATATTTCTCTAGAAAGCTTTCCTACAGCATAATGACACTCCAAAGACTTGGCACTGTTATTACTGAGTGCATCTACACATGATATTAATGTGACACAATAAACTATGGCGCAATCTGCACCAGAATTTATTGCTCCCAGGTGCCACATTTACACCTGCACCTGGGACTGCAGCATGTCAGCCTAGTGGCCCAGGGTTGCTCTCCCCCAGCTCAATGTACTGTGGAGGGGATGGCTGGGGGACAAGGGTGCTCCTGTGTGGGGCTAGCAGGAAAGCAGCTCCTGCACTGAAGCACCCTCATGCCCCAGCCAGCTCCATCAGCATCTACATGTATTGTGATACACTAAATAACACCACAGTAGGATAGTACTTGTGTTTACAAGTACTATCCTATAGCAGCATTTATTAGTTTAATGTGGCTTAATCAGTCCACGTGTGTAGATGCTAAGACTTTACTGCGGAGCTAATTAGTCAGCTCCACAGTAAAAGTCTCATGTAGATGTGCCCACTGATCACTGACCTAACAAAAAAGGATCCATTATGTTACTTGTGTCCAGAAAAGGAACTTCCTCAGATCCATTACTAACTCAGAAAACCTTCTCTCTCAAAATTTCCTGAGAAGGAAGGAACCATAAAGAGAGATAACACAATACATATCATGAGAACGCAGACCCAGATTTTCAAAACTGACTGGTGATTTTGGGTGTCTAACCTTAAATATCTTGAAGGGACCTAATATTCAGAACCCGTCAGGCAAATCAAACCCTTCTAACATGTCTCAAGATGGAGAACTAAAATTTAAGGCACCCCAAATCACCAGTCACTTTAAAAAGGATAGCTTGAAAATAGATATTTGTTCATCCTTCTAAATTAACCTCACTCCTACTTAACCTGTTTCCTCTCTTCATTTAGGCTAGGTACAGACATTCAAAAACCCCAAGGCAGAATCGATGCAAGTTATGTAGTTTTCTGTAAGTGGTGTAGTTTAGATTGGTAGTGAACAGAATAAACATTCACTCTTGGGGGGGGGGGGGAATCATAGACTGGATTCCACCATTTTTAAACTGATCTACGTGTGCTGAACTTCTGTTCTCTTATGAGTATAAACCAGTTTCTGATCACTTATACTGGTAAAAGTGTAATGTCTGTACCTAGCCTTAATCATCTTTTTTGAACCTACTCATAACACTATTAGTTAATGTATGTAGATCCTATCACTGATATATTTCTAATTCTTACCATTACATGTCCACATTCAAGTAGAATGTAAGTTTTAATGTGCCTACTTGCCTCTTAAGATTGCTACCTGGGTAGTGTTTCAAGAACTCTAGGGGTTTAATCAAAGATAACAAGGTGATCTGCAAATAGGAAATAACCCAGGGACATTCTGCTATTTAATACTCTTTTTGATCTGCTCAAGGATTAAAGTAAATGGTACACTACAACTTTTTAGAGAGTCATGACATCTAATCCTGTGGATTCATTGTCAAGCTTGCAAAAAAAAATCTTCAAAGAAACAGAATTCAACAACTCACTTTATGATCAAAGAAAACTTCATGCAGAGTATTTTATGCTCTTATCATCCTTGTTCCTAAGTCACAAATCTTGACATTATGTTTCAAAAGTACCTACACCGAGCATAGATACTTGGCTTTGTTTTCTCTTCCTTTTCTCACCCTGATGTGATAAATGAGTCCCTTCTGGCAAGGGTTGGCCAGCAAATCCTAGAAATAGAATAAAACTTGGAAACCTTGAATCTAATGTGCAATAAAAAAAAGATCAATGAGATGTGAAGACTTGTAACAAAAAATCTGCAGGGTAGATAAGGACTCAACAAATGACCCTTGATTTGCCATAACTCTGTAGTATCTTGCTAAATTCACTATAATCAGAAAAGAAATAAATATGCCTGGCCTGTAAAATACTTGATTTAAACTTCTTGCTTACCACATTTTCTTACATACAACATGAACCCTCCACCCCTTGCAAAATCAGGGTGAATGTTTTAAGCAGGGAAGTGTTTTTTTTTTGCTGGAAAAGAAGCACCCTGGAGAGACTCTGTATGCCATGCATCTGTCAAGATGGATGCTGTGGCAGGCCAGTAAGGGGTGCTCCTGCACCAAGACACCCACCTCACTGTGCCTCACCAAAAATCTGGCTTTGGATGCCTCCCCAAGGGCAACAACTTCTGGTCAACCCCCTTCCTGGAGCTCACCCACAAGCCTGGGGTGCTGCTGCCACCACCTGGACTCGGGCCTTTCTCTGAGCCCTGTGCCACCTGGGATACACAGGCCCTCTAGACCTTGGGATCTTGGAGTGCTTCTATTAGCCTGAAGCACAGAAAGTAGCCTACCTTAGTCAGCTGAGCCAAGGTGTGCCCATTCCCTCCCAAACATGTACCACACAGCTTGCTATAGTGGATAGCTTTATTGGGTAGAAAGGGTAGGCTTGGGGAGGGGTAGGAGTCAGAAAAGTATCAAAAGAATAACCCAAATCAAGCAATATGGCTTGGTCACCATTTGATACACTTCTACATTACAATACGCTATATTTTTAGATAAGTTTCAGATAAGTTACTCACAAGTATCATCCAGAGGCTGGTTGAGCTTCCCCTGGAGGCAGGCAGTTCATGGTGTGTCAGTGAGTTTCAAGATGCCTCTTCCTCCTCTCCAAAGATGAAGGGGCCCTTAAGTAACCTTTCTGACCTCATTCATTGGACCAACCATAAACTAGTATTCTCAGACCATGGCTGACACTGGTTGGTCAGTTTAAAAAATGTCAGCACCCTCAGGTGAGTTTAGGGTTACACAGGACAGAGGAGGAGCAAATTCTCCCCCCTCCCTCAGGAATTTGCAACCCTGCTACCATGGAGACCAGGTGCCTCCCGCAGCCAGAGTTTGTAACCAGAGTGGGGGGTTTTAGGCTGTAGCCCTACATCAGAGAGACAGGCAGGAAGAGAGGTATTCCTCCATAGATGCGGAGATGGCAGAGTCCTGTGTTAACTCCCTCACAGTCCTAGCTATTGACTGCGCATTGTAACTTGTGCCTGAAGCAGCAAGTGAACTGCTGGTAGTATCCTGATGAGGCTTCTGATGTGGAAACAACACTTGATTTACAGGAACTCATATAAAGAACTTCTTATAGTAAAGAACTAACAGTTTTGCTACTGCCTGTGCAAGGGTCTGGGGCCTGACCTTGTATGACACAAAATAAGTCCTCCTGGAAACATAAGAGTGTCCAGGAAGTGTGGCATCCCAAGAAAGAATCTAAGTGAGGTAGTTGGCAGCAGGAGCTTACTGGTGCCACCCTTTCTGAACTCTCTACGTTCCCATGAGCACTTAATCTATGTCACACAGGGTGCATCTGCACAAGACTAATCTCATGCACAGTGACGCATCGCTGTCTACACATGCACAGTAATTACTGTAAAGTAGGTTAATCTAGTGTGCTATATTTTCAATACAGGTACTAGAAACTGGTGCATTAAACCAATGTACTGAAGCACACGTGGAGATGCTGACAGGGGCAAATTGTTCCCAATCAACCTAAGTAGAAGGGGGCCACAGAAGGTGGAGAGAGCTGTCCCTGCTTGGCAGAACAGCCAGGACAGCTCTCCCTGCCCCGTGGAGATCAGGACAGGTTCCTGTCTCCAGATGGCTGGCAGGCAGCTGCCTGGCAGCTGGGACAGCACTCCCCTACCCCACAGAGATTCGGACCAGCCTCTGTGCCCCCTGCCAGCCAGGGCTGGCACCCGGAGGAGCCTGGAGTTCCCCCTGGCTGCTGCAGGGAGGCAAAGCAGGGCAGGAGTGTCCCTAGATTAAAACAAATTTGCTTCTGACAGGGACACGTTCAGATGCGTTCAGTTTAATGTGCCTGAATTTTCTGCACAGAAAATTCAGGTGCATTAATTGCATATGTGAATGCACCCAGTCAGCCATGACCTTGTAAAAAATCTATGTTTTTTCCACATTTTGCCTTCTAAAACTAAGGTGTATGTTTTATCTTGAGGCATGTTGAGTGTGAGAAAATGTAGTATTTGCTTTGAATTCACTCCTAAGGTTCTTATATGGACATAAAATGACCAGAAGTAATTAAAAAATGTTCTGTCTGCTGCACAAGGAACATCAAAAGTTACGTACTGGGGTATTGCCATGAAGACCCCTCTAAAGATTTTTCAAGCTGAGAGCAGAATGAGATAATGCCAAGCAGATGGCATTTGGAGTACCTCAAAGGTCCAGATTTGTTGTTCAACTGAGAAACAGACACTAGTGGGAAAAGTCCTTTAAGTCATATCTGCATTTCTGTGTGTCCTGGAGAACATGCGGGGGAGAAAGGGAAGAAAGGTTGGGTTGACCCCTTAAACAGATTAGCTCAACCTCAGGGAGCCAAACAGTGATTCTGAATGTCCCACACTGCCCAATAAATCCTTCTTACACCCCAGGACTCTCTCTCTAGCTGTGAGTTCTCTTTACAGTACTGAGCAGTGCATAGGGTCCAGAACAGAACACAGAATTTGACCCAGACATGGATCTACATGGCCACAGATCCAAGAAAGTGGGAGCATGTAGATCATGTTCTCTGGCTCCCCATACACAGCAGCAACTGAATACATCTGGCTTTGGGGAGTATGAATATGAAAGCCAAAACAATGTATCCATATTCCACTGCAAACAAACAAACAAACAAACAAATCAATAAATGTGAGCAGAACAATCAATAAAATCCTCACATACTCCAACACCAAGTGGGTACAGCTGTAAACCATTTCTCCTTTGAACAGCTAAAGGCATGAACCCCCTGGTAATGAAAACACAAATGCATAAAATAGGTAGGAAAAAAGGGAGAATGAGATTAGTTAGGAAAAAACAAACCACACAAACAGAATGCACAAAGAAAGTTTCCAATTTTTGTGTTCTCTCCCTGCCCAATAACTGTGAATTCATGACACACATGCTACTGAAAAAAATATTTTCTTGCCATTAAGTGCCCTAAATAAAAAGTAAAAATTGACGCTTGAGACATATTTTATTTTTGCCTCTGGCAAGAGTTCAAACAGCTTTTTAGATGACGGCAGTTTCCAACAAGTAACACGGTGCAACATTAAGAGTTTATCGCACAAGAGGATAAACACGACACAAATGAATACAGTCATTTGGACTTCTTTGCTCAGTCATTACTGACTTGCATCATGGACAGAACAGCTCCCACAGATAGTGAATGCTGGCAATGATGATTAAACTTCCTGCTCTTCACTTAAGAAACCATGCATCCCAAACCCATAGTCTTCCCCACAGACATCTCACTTAGCGATCTGTGAAATATTCACTCTATATGACTTCTAAAATTAACTAGCTTTTTTCTTTCTTCTTAAAGAAAAAAAAAAGAATGGCATTAACATAATAAAGAGCTGGTTAACCAACTCATAGGCAAACTGTAATGGCACATTGTTACTGAAATCGTCACTGCACACTCCATAGCCACTGATTCAGAATGAAACCTAGCATTTCTATCAACAGGTGACAAAGAAGATGTGGCTTGGTCTTTGCTGAGGACAGATTAACACCTTGCCATAGTACTGTGAACTTTGAACTCTTATCAACTTAATACACAGTCTTGCATTTAAGTAAGTGCCACAGAATTCCAGAGAAGGTGGAAAGAGGCCGAATTAAGTAGGGAAAGTAAGCTTTAAAGATAAAATCTTGGGTTCATGGAAATCAAAGGCAAAACTTCCATGACTTCACTGGGGCCAGAACTTTATTTCAAAGGGGATGTCTGTCTGTCCCATCTGTTTATTCCTTGATGACTGACACCTGACAGTACCTGGAAAGTGAAACCTAGGGCTGTACTAAAATGAATGCCATACAGCTGCTGTCATAATAAGAAACACAGAACCATTCTGGTCTCCTGGTCCTCTTCCTGTAATTGTCTTTTACCTATAAACCGACACTTGGAGTCAGGGGAGACAAGAGACTTATGATCAGCTATCAGCAAAGCAATCCTCACTCGCTGCTCAGTGCTCATCTGTGATAACAACGGTCATTATGAAAAGGCTTCCTCTGCCGCTTGTACATAAATCAGTGTCAAACACAGCTCTAACCTCCAGAGACAATGAGCCAGCTTTCCATTGAGCACATCCTGCCATCTGAATTAGCACCTGACTGCTGAATGGCCAGCATTGTCAGCAGTAGCAGTGGGAGCAGCCCGCTGACATTCAGTTAAATACCAGGTGATCTTTTCAACAGATTTGGAGGGGCATGACACACATTTTCCTTCTGTTTTCCTTATGGCCCCCAAAAGAAAATCAATTTCCTTCATTCCCCAAGCTGCCTGACCTTGAAAAGCCCATTGCCTTGCTTTGTTTGAATGTATTGAGCTGCTCTTCTGCCAACTACAATACACTCCCTATTCATCAAGAAGAAGGTGGACCTGAAAAGAATCTGCATGATCCATTTTTTCCTAGTGTTGTATAGGGAATGTTGCTGGTGCGCCTCACTTTTGACTATTCCTTAAACGCTTTTGGCTAATTCAAGTCTTATTGTAACTCTTTTGGTCCCAAACCTTTGAAGCAAAGACTTTGTACCTTAAGTAAGGAATCTAACTAATATCACACTTCTGGTCATAAAATCTTTTCTCTTATGTGTTTCATGACTTTCACTTCCATTAATCTCAAGAGAAAGACTTTTTGTTGTTTTCCTAGGTGACATAAATGGCATCTTGACTCGTCTCCATTTCTCTTCAATCTATTATGCTTAATACTTCAATTTGTATGTGTTCAGGTGCATCCAGCTGAGAATCTAGAAGTGATTCACAGTAGATTCCTCCTATCTGCATAGCTCTTTGTCTTCTCCAACAAAACTATGCAAATAAATGGACTATACTAGTCAGTGGAACAAGAGGAGAAAAAAAACTGGAAACTGGTAGCATAATTCTTGATCATAATGTGACATAACACTTCATGTCACTCTATCTATTTGAATAATGAAAAGAAAATTCTATATGTAACAAATCAGTTATCCTTTTCTTAGACAGGACATTGAGTGAATGATTTAATATGACCAGTATGTATGGTGATTAATGACAGTAAATAAGTATGCATAAAACCCCCTTGAAAATTGTTTATTAATTTAAAACAACAAAAAGCCATATATAATCATTAACCAGATTATAAAAATGCTTCACAATTTGAAATATTATGAGAAATTATCTTCTGAGAGCATAAATCTTTCTGTGAACTATTCAAACTTTGCATTGTTTAATTAATCACTCCTTTCTAGATTTGGCTTGTGCAATCAACTGACATATACTAACAACCAATATGCAAACAACTGGACAAAATTTAACTAAATAGATAGTACATGTTTTCATTTTATGGGAAAGTATGCAAATAACCAAATATATATAAATAGTCAATGTGCAGTAAAGCAGAACATACTGTATTATGTTCAGGACTTAGTGAACAGATGAAAAATATCAGCATTACATCTTGATTTGGAGGCATAAAACTGGGGCAAAAAAAATCTCTGATGGAGTAACCATTTTTTTTCCATGTGACATTAATACACTAAGGTTATGTCTCTATACTGCTTCTGTAGTGCTCCTTGAGTATGTCCCATATACCCATCTCCACTCACACACAGTAAACCTAAAAGAATGGTGTTGCAGCTGCTTCAAGGGCAACCCCTGTGGCTGCTCTTGAGACTTCTGTTTCCAGGGTGTTTGAGTGTAGCCACAGAGTGGCCCTGAACAACTTTATGGCTGTATCTCCAAACTTGGTCCATGTGAGTGGGAACAGGTGCAGGGGAGTGTGTTCAAGAATATCTGTTCTCTGGGAGTGCAATGGAAACAGTGTAGACATACCCTAAATGATGCTAGAGAAAAACTTGTATACAAATGGATATTTTGATTAAATAACTGGTCACTGACTGAAGAGACTAAGAGATCATCTTGGAGATAGAAAGGTAACTAATTAAGAGGGTGAAAATTAAATGAATGATTTGCAAATGAGATGACACAGAATCAAAACCTAGGCATGTAAAAAAAAATTTAACTGTAAGGAAGGATTTTTTGTGATGGAAGGAGTAATAATGGGTATATACCACCTTGGTAATATATTACATATAGCATAAGTAGTGGTAAGGTATGTTTTCACCAGATAACTGAAAATTAACTTTGGTGGTAACTCATCCAGTACCTAAGCCAGGACATCACTGCAAATGTTTACTATATTATTGATCTGTCAAATACATATTTTATAGTAAGATATTCTTATTGTTATTGGTATTGGATATTATCATTATAATAGGATATTATTATTATAGGATACTATTCTTCTGATTTTCAGGGATGCTTAGAATCCACAAACACAGGTAAAAAAAGAAAAAAAATCAAGATACTTCTCCAGAATAAGTCTTATATCAAAACCCTACAAATCCCTCACATGTTATCATGCATGTTCCACCCTGCCATTTCCAAATTGGAGCCCTGAAAATACTGCAAAGATACATGTATCTGACTCAACTGAGCCAAAGTAACTTGCCCATATCAAATGCCATTTAGGATGTGCCTAATTGCAATCTTGCTGGCTACATCCCCTACGCACAACAATTTTTGCTTCTGCCACCATCTGCAGCTAATGTGATTCCTCACACTTCAAGAGGGCTGGTAGGATGTCTTCCATCCATCTTTGACATTGGTGGGAAGGATTCAGCTTCTTTGACCATGGTATGATGTTCCTAGAAGGACTACTAGGGACAGATGGGAACCATCTGCCAAACAAAGGAAAGAACATCTTCACAGACAGACTCACTAACTGAGTGAGGAAGGATTTAAAGTAGGTTACCTGAGGGATGGAGACCAAAGCCCTGAGGTAAGTGGGGAAGCAGGAGACCTGGAGGAAGCACAAGGAGGAGAGGGCAACAGGGGAGGCTTCCTCATTCTTCCTGACAAAGTACAGGAATCGGCTAGTTACCTCAGGTGTCTGTACACAAATGCACAGAGCCTGGGAAACAAGCAGGAAGAATTGGAAGTCCTTACATAGTCAAGGAACTATGACATGATTGGAATAACAGAGACCTGGTGGGATAGCTTGCATGACTGTCATGGATGGGTACAAACTGTTCAAGAAGGACAGGCAGGGGAAAAGAGGAGGAAGAGTTGTGCCATATGTAAAAGAGCTGTGTAATAAAATCCTCTCCCCCTCTCTCTGACCCTCACTTGGGTCAGCCAAGGTGACCCCTCTCTCTCCCTGCTCCTCTTGGATCAGACTGGTCAATTAGGTGACCTGGCAGATAAAATTCCTAGGAGGAGTGGGCAGCTCTCCTTTTCCTTCTGGTGGGCATTTTAAAAACTACAAGCAAGTACACCAGGCAATGGCCTGATGACTTCTGTAAGCAGAAACCTGGAAACCTGCCAGGAATTAGCAAATATGTATAGGCAAGTCGCATCTTAAAAGGGCCCCTCTATGCAATCTCTGTAAAGACTCAAGTTGCTTTTGTTTGCTCGAAGTGTATTCTGAATTCCTTGTTCAAACCCCCTCCCTCCCCAATCAAGAAAATTGTTGGGCACTGAGAGAGAGACCTTTCACTCCCTGCCTGGCCAGCAAAGTTTGTCTTTTTATTTTCCCTCAGTTCTTCCTTACGCTATCTTGGGATACTTCGGGCTGAAAGAACCACTCAGAAATATTAGTGTGGGCAAAGCATCCCCTAGGTTCACGGGGTCTGTGTGCCGTGGGCTGCACAGAGCCCTGAGACCAGTGCCTGGGTGGTGGCAACATTAACCCAGGTTTCCAGGAGTTCTCCAGGAAGTGGGACAGCTGGCTGTAGGCTCCCCGAGGGAGACTCTTAAAGCAAAGTTTTGTGCCTGGCACAGTGAGGTGGGTGTTTCTGCACAGTAGCACCCTCTACTGTGCTGTCACATGCTGTATGATGGCTCACAGCTCCAGCATGGAACTGGAGATAGTCCTGATGAAAATCTCTGAGGTAAGGTCAGAGGAGACAGCAAAAAGGGTGACATCATGGTGGGTGTCTGCTATACACCACCAGACCAAAAAGATGAGGTACATGAGGGTATTTTTTCAGACAACTAGTGGAAGTTTCCTTGCCACATGCCCTGGTTCTCATCAGGGACTTCAATCACCCAGACATACACTGAGAGGGTAATACAGCAGTGCACAGGCAATCTAAGAAGTTTTTGGAGAGTGCTGGGAACAACTTCCTGGTGCAAGTGTTGGACAGACCAACTAGGGGCTATGCTCTTCTTGACCTGCTGCTCACAAACAGGAAAGAATTGATGGGGGAGATAGAAATGCAATTTGGGAAGCAGTGACCATGATCAAGTTCAGGATCCTGACAAAAGGAAGAAAGGAGGGCAACAGAGTATGGATCCTAGACTTTAGAAAATCAGACTTCAGCTCAGAGAACTGATGGGCAGGATCCTCTGGGAGGCCAGTCTGAGCTGGGTAGGAGTTCAGGAGAGCTGGCTGTATTTTAAAGAAACCTTACTAAGGGGACAGGAACAAACTATCCTGATGTCCAGAAAGAATAGCAAACATGGCAGACAACCAGCTTAGCTTATCAGGGAACTCTTCGATGAGCTAAAACACAAGAAGAAAGCTTACAAGTGGAAACTTAGACAAACAGCTAGGAAGGAGTATAAGAATATTGCTCAGGCCTGCAGGGATGAAATCAGGAAGGCCAAAGCACAACTGGAATTGCAGCTAGCAATGGGCATGAAGGGTAACAAGAACAGTTTCTACAAATATGTCAGCAACAAGAGAAAGATCAGGAAAAGTGTGGGTCTCCTACTAAATGGAGGAGGCAACCTAGTAACAGATTATGAAGAAAAGGCTGAAGTACTCAATGCCTTTTTCTCCTCAATCTTCACAGGCAAGGTCAGGTCCCAGACTACTGCACCTGGCACCACAGTTTGGGGAGAAGGTGAGCAGCCCTCATTGGTGAAAGAACAGGTTAGGGACTATTTAGAAAAGCTGCGCATGTCTATGTCCATGTCCATGCGGCAACGCTTCTGAGAGTGCTGACAGAGTTGGCTGATGGCAGAGCCACTGGCCATTATTTTTTAACACTTCTGGTAATCAGGGGAGGTCCTGGAATATTGGAAAGGGGGAAATATAGTGCCCATCTTTAAAAAAAGGGAAAAAGGAGGATCCAGGGAACTACAGATCAGTCAGTGTCACCTTGGTCCCTGGAAAAATCATAGATCAGGTCCTTAAGGAATCCATTTCTAAACACTTGGAGAAGAAAATGATCAGTAACAGTAAGTATGTATTCACCAAAGGCAAGTCATGCTTGACCAACCTGGTTGCCTTCTATGATGAGGTGACTGGTTTTGTGGATGCCAGGGAAAGCAGTGGATATGGTGTACCTTGACTTTAGCAAGGCTTTGATACAGTCTCCCACAGCATTTTTGCAACCAAGCTAAGGAAGTATGGGTTGGATGAATGGACTGTAAGGTAGACAGAAAGCTGGCTGGATCATCAGGCTCAATGGGTAGTGACCAATGACTTAATATCTAGTTGGCAGCCGGTATCAAGTGGTGTGCCCCAGGGGTCAGTCCTGGGGCCCATTTTGTTCAACATGTTCATTAACAATCTGGAAGATGGGATGGAATGCCTGCTTAGCAAGTTTGCAGATGACACCAAGCTGGGGGGAGTAGTAGATATGCTGGAGGGTAGGGCTAGGATTCAGAGTGACATAGACAAATTGAAAGATTGGACCAAAAGAAATCTCATTAGGTTCAACAAGGACAAGTGCAATGTCCTGCACCGAGGACAGAAGAGTCCCATGCAAAGCTACAGCCTGGGGACTGACTGGCTAAGCAGCAGCTCTTCAGAAAAGGACCTGGGACAGTAAGATGGATATGAGTCAGCAGTGTGCTCTTGTTGCCAAGAAGGCTAATAACATATGAGGCTACATTAGTAGAAGTGTTGCCATAAGATCAAGGGAAGTAATTATTCCCCTGTATTCTGCACTGGTTAGGCCACATCTGGAGCACTGTGTTCAGTTTTGGGCACCCCACTACAGAAAGGATGTAGACAAGTTGGAGAAAGTCCAGTGGAAGGCAACGAAAACAGTTAAGGGGCTGGGACACATGACTTCTGAGGAGAGGCTGAGGGAACTGGGCTCATTTAGTCTGCAGAAGACTGAGGGGTGATTTGACAGCCTTTAACTACCTGAAGGGTGGTTATAAAGAGGATGGAGCTATACTGTTCTCAGTGGTGGCAGATGACAGAACAAGGAGCAATGGTCTCAAGTTGCAGTAAGGGAAGTTTAGGTTGAATATTAGTAAAAACTTTCTCACTCAGAAGTTTCTGAAGCACTGGAACAGGTTACCTACAGAGGTGGTGGTATCTCCATCCTTGGAGGTTTTTAAGGCCTAGTTCAACAAAGCCCTGGCTGGAATGATGTAGCTGGGGATTATCCTGCTTTGAGCAGGTGGTTGGAATAGATGACTTCCTGAGTTCCCTTCCAACCCTCATTTTCTATGATTCTATGATTCAAGGTATATATATCAAAGGCAAAGTATCTTGTAATGTGGTTATTTGCAAGATCTGGTGCAGATCTTATCTAGTGGGTAAAAGGGAGTTTGGATAACATAAGATATCCCTACCATGTTCTAGCTTTCTGGCTTCTTCTCATGCTCTTATATCCTTTGACACCTCCACTTATAAGAATCAAAGAAGCTAATGATGATTTGAGAAATGCATGGTGAAGAGTATTCCCTCTTTTCATTTGGAATTTAATCCATGTGTATCACCGCTGAGTTAAAAAGGGAGACGATGAAGAACATCATCTACAAATTATGTCTAATAAAGTGGTCTATTCATAGCATTCTTTTCAATGGCAGTTGACAGATATCAGACGAGTAGTGCATTCCATTGGTCTGATGAAAGTCAGGTAACACAAAAAGTCATTTTCTTCCATCTTTCGTATATATAAAATGTTAAACATTTAGTTTACTGTCAGGTTATAATGTTGTCTTAAATATATAGTGACACTTCAAAAATGTTCTTAGAATGAATAAAAAATGTGCTGTCTGTTTCAATACACCACCCCAGTCATTCCTTTTCATTTGATGCAGTTTATTTTTAAATAACTGGCTCTACCTCAATTATTTATTTTATCAGCCTTTAAGAAATCTATCTTGCCTTTTAACTAGTCCTTTGCTTCTCAGGTGCAGTGCTAAAGTGAGGTGCAGCATATCCCGGAAGTTAAAGTAAAGAATATTAGAGGCAAGAGGAACTGGTTTAAGTAATCACGTAGGATCAGTCAGATGATAATATAGTCCACTCACTCTATTCTTGTTCTACCCAGAGATCATAACTGGTGTATTAGGTAACCAGAGGTGACTCACTTAAAGAACCATCCCACAAGATCCTGGATACTAGGGGTGTGCGAAACAGGACCTGTTTGATTCGGATTTGGCTCGAATCAGGGATAGTGATTCAATCAGTTGATTTGGATCACTTTCCCCGATTCAATTCAGCCAAATCCAAATATGGTGATTCGATGCTGATTTGGCGAATCAGCTATTCAGACACAGGCACCGCTTTACAAGTTTTTTCTACATACCTTGAGGTAGCAGTGCGGCTCATGATCGCTGTGGTACTGGGGTGGATGGAGTGTCCCAGAGCAGTGCAAGGGGCTCTCCAGTGTGCTTGGCAGTGAACCCGGAAATACACATACATTTAGGCAGCTATTTTTACCACAGTAAGCTAGTACTGACCCAGGAGGCACCAGTTGCTGAGCCAGGGAGGGGAACATGTGGGGGGAGCCCCCAGCATGCTCCCCAGTGGACCCGGAAGTGCTTCTGGTCCACTTACAGGTCTGCTGCTGAGTGCACTGGAGAGCCCCCCATGCTTCTGTGGGATGCTCCATCTGCTCCAGCACCACAGCAATCATTAACCTCTGCTACCTAGAGGTGTGTAGAAAAAAAACATTTAAAGTTGTCTGTATGTCCAAATCGCCAAATCTGTCCAAACGACTGAGAGGGTTCCAAATTGATTCGGAGAGATTAACGGGTCCTCCGATTCAATTCAGATTTGGAGATTTGGCCACCAGATTGGATCAAATCTCCGCCGAATCGAATCAGGAACCAAAGCTTGGCACAGCATACTGGATACATCTACATGTACCATTAAGGTGACATGATAAACTCCAGCACAATTTGCACCAGAGTTTATCACAGTGCCTTAATGGCATGTATAGATGTTTAAATTGCTGCAGTCCAGGGAACCCATGGAGATGCTTTGCCTGGGACTGCAGTAGTTTGAGCTGGGACAGAGCAACACTGCTCCAGGAGGCGGCAGAGGGTGGCACCGGGGCTAGCTGGGACACAAGAGTGCCCCAGCATGCACAGCCCTGTGGCTTGAAGGCAGCAGGGGTGATGACTGGGTGCAATGTATGCCCACGTGAGTGTTTACACATGCATTTAGGCAGTTATTTTCACCACAATAAGCTAGTACTGTCCCTGAGACATTAGTTTGCTGAGGTCTAATACTGTCACAACTGTAGACCATGATGTTTTACACTGCAGCAAATTACTCTACTGTGCAGCTAAGTGGATGTATAGATACACCCACTGAGTGCCTCCCAAGAAATATGGGGAATTCTTAACTCACATTGGCCTTGATGGCAATTGAGAGGGCTCAGCATTTATTCGGAGGTATTAGGTATCTCATGAAATCTAGCCATTAACAATATTTTTTATTCCTGTGTTCCCAACTCTGTGAAATGGAATACATTTATGCACCCATCTATACTTTGAGAACCTTGGATAAACAGTGTGTGTTAGTGCAAAATATTAATTATTGTTATCATATTGCAGAAGTAACTTTGAGAGAGGCCAACTGAAGACATGTGGCTTTGAGCATAGTTGCTGCTTGCCTTTGAAGGAGTATCTATTGGAAAACCTCCAGTGCAAGGTACACACCTAGGAACCATTTAATGTAATTACAGAAAGCTCCCATGATAAAAACACAAAAAAGTGCTTTTCTCCCTAGATCATGCTTTATTCAAGTAATCCGTGCCAGGCAAGATGATGGCATAGGAGGGTCAGTCTCTGTCGTCTGATCATGACTGGTACTCAAACAAAACCCAGAAGTAAATTTAATCTTTCTGAAAGTAAGGACTTGATCATGATAGCTCAAGCCACACATAGCTCAAATAGTATTTATACAATAT
>NW_005842331.1:1187012-1187513 GCF_000455745.1 Alligator sinensis | reverse complement strand
ACACAATGCTGGAAGTAACTAACCTTCTAACCATCTAGTTTGATGTCTTCTGGGCAGAAGGGGAGCCTGAACTGTTTTAGTGTTTTGGCAGTATCAATAAATATGCAGTGGTAACTTGGACATGACAGGTAAGTTCATTTTGACTTGCCATTTAGGCCTATAAAGGTGATTGGCTACTGTAGTAGCCAACGCCAACAATCTGGACACTAGTATTAGCCATGGAGTTATGCTTTATTTTACTTTGAAGAGCTGGATATTTTTTGTGGTGAATGGTATGTGTATGTGCGCTCTACCACTTTATTTTAAAATTCAACTGATCCTGAGCACAACAGGTGAGGAATTCCCAGAAGGGAGGCCTAATGCATTTTATTTGCTATTATTGTTTGTGTGTATGTTTTGGAATAACACCTAATTATGAGTGTGCACTTAATACTTGTCATCAGTACTTAGCTATCCTCAATGACCAATACTAATAGCATTTTGCAGTGGAACTTTCTATCA
>NW_005842331.1:1177303-1186981 GCF_000455745.1 Alligator sinensis | reverse complement strand
GTGACAAATGAATTAGAGAAACTAAGATTTTTTTATTATGTTTGGTATTTCAAACGTGCAGGCAACAGCTTCCCCCAGTCTCAAAATAAAACCCTAAAATCCTATGTTAAGGTTTCAAGACTCCAAGCATTATGCTGCTAGTATTATTAGCTATTCATCCCTTAAGTGCTTTATAATAAATGAAAATGTGTTAAATGCTGTTAGATTCCTTACGGAATTACATATGTGACCCATTCACTCGGATGTCCAAGTCACTATGACTAGCATTTCCTCAATAAGGTCCAAGTTCTGTGATGCATGTAAATGAGTATATTGACTTTGATGAGACCTGCATGAAAGATTAAAGTTAAATCACATGGACGTAGGCATGTGCTTAAGTACTTTGCTAAGTGGAGATGGATTTAAAAAACTACAGTTAAATGTTGTGCTGAACTGGAGACAAAATGACTAGGTTACAGTTCACTGCTCATGACAACACTGCTGCAACTCCTGCTGAGTGGCATCACCCATGAAATGCAAATGAACTGATGAAGGTTGATAATGTTACCAACCAAAATAAACCATACAGGCAACTCTTTCTGTCATTTCTATTTCAAACATGTCATCCCTATAATTCTGTTTTTGGTCAGAGAAGTACAGGAGGTTCTTAATCAAGTTCTAATGCAAAAATCATGGAGGACTCAAAACACAGTTTCTCTCTAAACCAACCTGCTTTTTTGAAAAGTTACTCCTCCATTATAATGGACACTTCCATGAGGTTCTGGATATCAGCACTTACTTGGTTCTCTCATTTCAGAGTGCTGCTAAGAGAGGCAACAGCTCTATGTTACAATCTGTTCAGAGTGTACAAAGAACTCCTTTAAATGCAAATCAAGTGGAGCTTTTAACTGGGAAATAAATGCATTTGCCAAGGAATAAGCAGTCTGTTCAGAAACCATCTAAATGTGTTGGTTTTAAAACATGAATGATCAGAAACAGTTGTAAACATGTTGTATTACTACAGCAAAACCCAGGCAGAAGCACGCACTGGAATTAAGGATGGCCTGGCTAGCAGTCATCCCCATGGTCTCCTCCTCCACTCTGATGAACCCAGGTATTTCCCACTGTAGTAATTTTCTTAAATAATCCCCAGCACTGCATGACAGCAGGTGAAGATACACCAACTGTAGAAACAGCAGGAGGGATAGAGCTGACAAGGTTCCATTGTTTTTACCGCAATACAATTTAAGTATGTACATATGGCATTATGATCAAAATGCCAGCAGGCACTAGCAGCTGGTCTGAGTGAGTGCTTTCACCACTGCTACTGAAGGTAGAGATTTGAAGATGCCAACACAGACAAGGCCTTGCCAGGATTTCAGGAGCTAGGCTGGGGTGAGGACAAGTTGGTAGGAAAGACAGGGTGTACAATATAGGGAGTAAGACAGTGACCAAGCTCTCCTGGCTTCTTCTAGGGCTCCCAGGACATTTTGATGTTCATATGTTCTGTCCACTCTACAGTGAGGCAACTGCTATCTGTCCCAATGGGATGATGCCTTAGGAACTGTATGGAAACTTGAATGCTTTCCAAGTAACTGTAACTCCTGTGCAAGTTTCTGTGCTAGTAGCATGGCCTAGCTCTTAATGAATCTCAGTCTGCCCATCTGTGAAAAGAAGTTCATAGAAACATAGAAAAGCAGGGCTGGAAGGGACCTCAGGAGGTCATCTAGTCTAACCTCCTGCCCAAAGCAGGATCATCTCTATCCAAACCATTCCACACAAGTGCTTGTCTAAACTATGCCTAAAACTCCACAACTAATCCTGTCAAAAACACTAATAGCTCCTTAACCTACCACAGGTAAAGCAAGGGAATGAATGGATCTTCAGATGGTTGGGAAATGGAAAATTGATTCTGCTGACTTTGTAGCATAGCTCACATACTACTCCAGTGCAGGTATATGGGAGCTGCGACTATTTAGAGAGAGGCTCCAGTATATAGGCTAGGCTGTCTGAATGAAGCAAACTGGAGAAGAGCCAAGCTTGAGAAGGCATGAACTGAACTTTATTGCATTATTCATTTCTTTGGTTTTGAGTGCAAACCCTTCCTCACAAGCTGAGATCAGCCTGAGATGAAAAAATTATTCCTCATCCACTTAAATAAGAAATTCATAACTTGACTCTTTGCTCATAAAGCCATACACCCAGAAGGCCAGTTTGTACTGTGGGCAGACTGTTTGAGGATTGGGACCTGGTAGTGTATGGAGTAACCACTAAGTGCTGTGTGTTTTAGGTGTTATTTTGGATTAACATCTGCAGATAAGAATAGATTCCCCCATCTCCCTCTTCTTGCCCCCTCCCCCCACCTTGCAAAATTTTCTTCTTGGCATTTGTAATTCCAAGGGGAACAAGAACAATAAGGAATTAAAACTGTTAATCTTTAAAGATATGGAGTCAGAAAACATGTCAATCTGCAGGCCATATTCTTTATACTAGAGTAATAAAAATTATAGATGAAATTGTTACGATTTACTGGAACAGTAGAAAATTAAAGCATTTACACATGATAACTACTGAACATAGAAGCAACCATTATTTTTCAAGGACATTCTTTTATGCTCCTGCTGATAATTTTCACTGCAGTTAATGGGTCACGGAAGCAAAAAGAGACCCAGAGGAGTTAAGTGCAAACCTCTCATTCAAAACCCCTAACCTTAACCATCAGTTCCCAATGGAACTACTTGTTCTCATATAATCAGCTTCCCTATCCAATGATCTTTTAGTGTTTTTATTCCTTAAAATGGCTTGTATTATTTAGTTTGACATTCAAAAAAAAACTCCTTACATTTGTTTAGTCATGTTTTTCCATTTGTGGGTGTTAAATAGTGGCACCACAGTTCTACCTACAAATCAAAAAAAATAGGGACATTTGAATAAACAAACCAAAGAAAAAATAATATATCATGGTTCAAAAGAGTAAATCAGGATTTTCTTTCTATGCCTCTAGGAGAATGATCACAGTAAAAATAAATACAGATGTTTAAAATAAGGGGAATGAATAAGATATAACCAGTACAAGCACTGTGCATCTTTTTAGCACAATTTACATTCTAATAAGGTACAATTGCTACAGTGCTGAGCACTGTTGGGAGTTGGTGGGGCTCAACCCATGAGCACCTCTCTGGATTGAGCCATAATGAATTCCTCTGTAAAACTTTTAAGTTTAACCTCTTCACTACTTCACGGATTTCTCATCAATACCTACACATCATAAAGGCTAATTCATAACAATGAGTCCAATAGATCCAATCCTGCTATATCCTGAGGCAAAATGAATCTTAGTGATTCTCAAACAGAGTGTCATGGCATGCTGGAGTACCACCAGATCCTTTGAAGGGTGTTGTGAGGTGGGAGGAGATAAGTAGATAAGCACAGGCTCAGGCTTGTTCCTTCCTGGCAGATCCCCCACCCTCATAGCCCAGCCTTTCTGCAAGGAGGTAAGCAATGTAATATATAAATTAGTTTTTGAAATTAGGTAGTACTCAATTCACAAAAGTTAAAGAGGGGTGCCTTAAATACAATGAGGTGTGCCTTGGGTCTAAATAGGTTGAGAACTAAGGCTGTGCGAAATTTCGCCAGCAGTTTCATTTCAAGGCTGTTTCAACTCGTTTTGAGCTCAAAACAGTGAAATTGAAGCGAAACAGAGAGCTTCGAAACAGCCTCAAAACAAAATGAGGCAAGTCGAAACGTTCTGAAATTTCCAAAACATTTCGAGTTTCGAAGCTCAGGCTGGGCTTGCCTCCAGGGAAACAGAAACTAAAGTAAGGAGAGCTGTCATTATTGACTGTGTAGCTGGCCAGTGACTGTCATCCTTTCCTGAGGTCCCTTCCAGTCCCAGTGCTCTGGGGGAGCAATTAAAAAACTGCCTCTCTTTCCTGGGGGCTGTGGGACTCTCCATTTGCTCCACCATCTCAGCATTCATGAGCTGCACCTGGTACCTTGAGGTATGTAGAAAAAACATTTAAAGCTGTGTCTAAAGCAGGAATAACTGATGTTATGTGACTGCGTGTATGAGAGAGAGAGCATACAGAAATGTCACTGCCAGTGCAGGGATGTCCCAAGAGTAAGGGGTGTTCCCTGCAGGCTCACTCCTCAACATATATTTGCAACTACTGAGCAGAACTGGTAAGCAATCTCTTTGCTGCTTTTCATAGTTCCATAGTAGTTAGGGGTCAGAAGGGATCTGAATAGATAACCTAGTCTAACCCCCCGCCACTGGTTGGAGCACACACTGGGATCACGTGACCCCAGACAGGTGTTCATCCAACCTCTTTTTGAATTTACCCAAGGTAGGAGCGAGGACCATTTCCCTAGGAAGTTGGTTCCAGATCCTAGCTATCCTGACAGTGAAACAGTGCCTCCTAATCTAACCTGAACCTATTCTCTAGCAGCTTCTGGCCATTGTTCCTCGTCACCCCAGGTGCTGCTGGGGGGAATAGGGCTCTTCCTATTTGCTGCTGATCTCCCCTAATGAGTTTGTAGGCAGCCACCAAATCCCTCTCAGCCTCTGCTTGCTGAGGCTGAACAGGTTCAGGTCCCTCAGCCTCTCCTCATAGGGCCTGCCCTTTTGCCCTCCAACCAAGTGGGTGGCCCTCCTCTGAACCCTCTCAAGGCAGGCCACATCCTTCTTAAAGTGCGGTGCCCAGAACTGGACCCAGAATCAGATGGAAGAATTGCATTGTGCTTTCCTCCAACCTAGCCCAGCATTCTTTTCCTCTTCCTTATGGGAACCACTCAAGGGGTTAATGTCATGTAGGTGACTAAATAGGCCATCAAGAGAAATGGTGCAGGAGGAATGAGCTCAGACTCTGCAAGAGAAATACGCAGTGCAGCTCTAAGAGGAGACATTAATGCCTTAGTTTCTTCTTCTTCTTTAATTCCTAAGCTATGTATTGATGAGTTGTTCTATGAGTCTCACTTGCTTTACAGCATCACATATCAAGGAATACAAGCATCACATCTCATGGAGAGGGCCATAAAGCAAAGGGGAATACTTCTTTCACCCAGGCTAAGACTGAGATAAGCATATTCCCATACAGAAGGGAGGCAGAGGAAGGGGGGAAGATATTCATCCTAATGCCTAGGGGTTGCCCAATAACAGAAGACACAGAGAGGCATGGCTTCCCTGTCAAACAAGGGTGGAAACAAAACTATGTTTTGACTACCTCCCCCCTCCTGCCATCCTGGATGCTGAGGACTCCAAAAGTTGGTCTTGCTCATCTGCATAGCAGCATTCACTCCCAGAGCAACAGAGAGACAGCTCTTGCCCCCAAAATAATCTGATTGAGAGTGAATTTGATTTCCCTGCTGCTATTTAACAGTTAACATGGTGCTAAAGCGTGCGTCATGGTGATTTACGTAGAAACAGTCTGCTCTGCAGTCCTGCAGACAACTGTAAGTTAATGTCAACGTGCAGCCAAATGCAGCATCACTTCGTCTCTCAAAAGGCACCACAATCTGTAGTTTATCACTGTGCACACTCTGCTCTGGAAGGCTTCATTCCATGGACGTGCACTCTTAAATTAGCCACGGGAAACAGCACTGCAACTGGCTCAGTTCAGTCTTTCCACTCTTTTGCAGGATTTTTTTTCTTTCTTACATCTTATGATTAAGTCAAAGCACAAGGTTCTAAACTTTGTGCTGACACCAACTACTTCTGTAGCCCAGGGCAACTGCTCTGCTTCAGTCTCCTTATCTGATTGGTGATAATAATACTGGCCTCCTTCACAGAGGATTGTGAGGATTGATTAAAGTCTGTAATGAGGGAAGAGAGCCCCTGCTTCACTAATTTTGCACATGGTGCAGAAGGTTCATCAGGGAACTATTCACTCCTTCTTTAGAGATAGCAACAGGGAATAATGATCATTTCCCATTCTATATTGAGAATAATTTTACATGCACGCACACGTAATCAACAGACGGCCTGTGGGTACTATAGAGACCTGGTGATCTCTGAACACTGAGTACACAAGAGCCTATTGAGTCTGATTTGTTTTTTTGAAAAAGGCATGCAAAGCTAATGCTGTTTTCTTTTGATGTGTGGGTGTTCATGCACTAGCTCAGTTAGAAATATTCCAAGGAGCAGAAGTAACTGGATAACCCTGGTGAGGAGATGCAGGCTTGTCTGGGTGAGCCACGTTCCTCACACTGGCAAATACAGCAAATTTTTCTCTCAGATCAGTAGATCTGACACACAAATCTAAACATGTTATCGGGAAATATTAGTTTTAGGCTGCTGCTGTTTACTTATGTTTGAACAGGTCCGGTACAAGGCAGAAACACAGGAAGTGAAACCCAGACGCAGACAATTGATTCACTTAATTTAGCATCTGAAATTGAAATATTTTGAGGTCAGAAAGGATCATTATCTGACCCTTATTGGAACACTTGCATACTGCACATGCCATGCCATGCCACCTCACCCAGTGATTCCAGTAGCGAGCCCTATAACCTGGGGTTGAGCTAAAACAGAACTGTCTAACTGCCTAGCCTGCTGCCACACTTGTCCCCCATGGTTGTTCCTGCCTTCCCAGCTGGGAGGGGACTGGAGTGCCTGAGCTGTGGCAAAGAAGGAAGTGGGCTGCCACGTACTGCAGGTGGGTGGTGCGTGTGCTGGAATAGGGGGAACAAGGGCTGCACATGCAGCAAGAAGCAGCTGGACTGCCTGTGTTGTCAGGGGGAGCCTGCCCATGTGGCACACATGGCCAAAAGGCGTGGCATTGCAACATGCATGATGGGGAGAGGGGACTGCCTGAGTTGTAGATGGCAGGAGGGTGATGTTGCCTGCGTGGTGCATGTGGCTGGGAGAGGAGGGGAGCAGCACTATCTGTGCTGTGCAAGCAGTAAGGGGACACTGGGCAGCCCACACAATGGGAGGGAGCAGCCTCCAGTGCCTGGAAGTTGGATGGCCCTGAGATACAGCATGGGTTTTAGAGTAAGACACAGTGGGAACATCTGTAAGTGCTATTAATGTGCTTCAAGCCTACTGGCACAGTAAACTTTCCCTGGGAGCATATGCACATGTGCACCCAATGGGAGCAGTTCAGTGCAGGGCTACTCCTGCCTTCTCTTCTCCCCTATAGAAGCCAGGTGGAGCTCCAGGCTCCCCTGGGTGCCAGCCCTGGCTGGCAGGGGGCACCAGGGTCAGGCCAGGGCTCTGGGGGGGCAGGGGAGCTCTCCCGCCTCCAGGGCAGCTGCCTCCATGCTCTGATTGACAGGGGTGGGAGCTGGGAAACAGTCCCCTGCTCTGGGCGGCTGCCTGCATCCCAGCCCCATACCCCAATCAACAGGGGTGGGGGTCTGAGAAATAGTCCCCTGCCCCAGGCAGTTGCCTACCTCCTAGCCCCTCACCCTGATGGGCAGATAGGAGTGAGGGCTGGGACACCATCCCGTCCCAGGCAGCTGCCTGCTTCCCAGCCCTTCTCTAAGGGGCAGGTCAAAGTGGAGGCTAGGACCCTGTCCCCTACCCCAGACAGCTGTCTGCTTCCCAACCCATGTTCCCTGTTGCTTAGACTGACTGGGAGCAATTTGCTCCCAGTTGGCTGTCAACACATTTGCTACTGGTGCAGTAGCTACTGTGCAGTAAATCTATTACCTGTATCTACAGGTAGTAGCCAACTATGCAGTAGACTAATTTACTGCACAGTAAATAATGCACACATGTAGATGATGACATTTTACTGCACTGTAGATTAGTTTACTGTGCAGTAAAGCGTCTCATGTAAATGTGCACAGTCCTGAATTTAACCTTATCGGTTCCACCGCTGGCCTACAGGAGATAACTTAGAGGAAGGTGAGCTCTCCCTCTGCCTTCAGGAATAACACAACCAAAACATTCTGTAAGACATGTGCAGAGGAGGACAAGAAACTGAGATTTCTTTCTGACCCTGGTTTGCAACCACATTTGGCTTGAAGAATTAGGACTAACAGCCCTGGTAATTATTATCCCAAGCAACATAACAGCATGGCTTGCTTTATTTACATAAGTATCCAAGCTTTTTTTCCTTCTTCTCCACTCATACATATTTTATTAAATTATTAGCCTCAATAATATCTCATGGCATTGCATTCTACAGGTTGATTGCATACAGCATAACAAGTATTTTTTTCTCCTTTAAACATGCTACTTTAAAAATTCAAGTACTCCCTTCCCTTGTGCTTTTATCATTGGCTTTCACTATGTTATTCATTATTTTAGATAGCTATGATCTCCCCTCTTAACATTTCACCTTTCCCATACCAAATCATGATGGTCTTTTTAATCCCTCTTCATATGGAAGTCCCCGCTCCCATTGGTTCAAATAATTTTTGTTGCCCTTTTCTGAGATAAAGAGATCGGAGTAAAGCGCTCAATTCAGTGAGGCCATTCTATCAATTTACATAATGGCATTTATTTTTTTCTGATGCCCCTTCTTAATAGACCCAAGTGGTCCATTTGTTTTTTTGGAGTACTACTTCACATTAAGCAGATGTTTTTATTAAGCTGTCCTCTCAAACCAACAGACCTTTCTCCTGAGCAGTTACAGCTAATTCAGAATCTATCACTACATACAAGTGATTTTAAATAGTCCTTTATAATGTAAATTATCTTCCAAGTCAATTGAAGGGTTTCATCTGCCATACTGTTGTCCAATAAGCTCCTTTCTGAGACTCTCTTAAAGTAATTAGTCATTATTTACCAATTAAACAGTTTGGGGATTCGAAAAGACATGTTGCCACTTTGTTATTCTCTCTATTTGTAGATTATTATTAAACTTAGTGAGCAGCACCAGGTCAAAGAACCTGGATATTAACATTTTTCCATTCTGAGAACCTGCCACTGATTCTGTTACAGCTACATTTCCTTGATGGTAACATATTTTATTAGAAGCTGATTGGATACATATAGAAATGATATCTGATGATTTTCCTGGACTATTTTTAAAGCCTTTTAAAGGAATTTGAGTATGCTGAGATGACATTTGCCCGTAAACTAGCTGTCCTAGTTTGCCATAGAAACAAAGGGATGGCCATACTGGATCAGACCAGTGGTACACCCAGGTCATATTTGAACCCAGAGGTGAAAGGTTCTTCTGCACTTTCACCCTGGCCTGTGACACTATCTAAATCTTACAACACTAATTTATCCAAAAAAAGAAGTTTGACAGATGATGCTGTTTCCCTCTGCCTTTTATACTTCTCCCAGCCATACGTTCTTTTTAACAATCCCAAAAGAACTTCTGAAATGTGAACATACTCAAAACAGTCTATTGCTCCTTTTATTTCAGCTGCTCAACATCCTGCTGTGATTAGCACCTGTCTATTAGGTCTCTCTCTCCCTTTTATTCCCACCCTGGTGAGGTTTGGGATTTTTTTTTCTTAAATCATGGTTGTATTGGTAATCTCCCTGACCTTGAATTGTACAAAAGAGCAAGGGAGCGTGAGAGAACCTGTGTCCTGGAAGGTTGTTTATGTATTCTGAGAGCACTTCTTCTAAGAGGGGTGTCTCAGGGAAGAGGGATGCATGATGTGCATACCAAGGCAAGAGCTTCATGATTTATTTATAAGGGAAGGGGCATAAAAAACTTGCTGAAGGGGAAAGAAGAGAGAGAAAAAATCATACGTACCTTGTCGGTGTAGACGAAGAACAGAATCACAACGGTG
>NW_005842331.1:1176994-1177272 GCF_000455745.1 Alligator sinensis | reverse complement strand
AGCAGGAATACAATTAACAGCATGATAAAAAACTGTCAAGAGAAGAGGGGACGGGGGGAAGAAACAAAAACCCAGAAGCATCAAAATCTGTTTCACTTATTCTGGCTGCACAATAATGACATTCAATAGGGCATGCAAAAAAGGCAGCTGTTGTCTCATAGCTAGCATGGTACTGAGTTGCCACTTATAGCCAAGCTGGGCATATGTGCCAGGCAACACATGAAAATAAGTAAAAGGCCAGTCAGACACATTGGGTGTCCAGACACACACGGGATCTG
>NW_005842331.1:1170246-1176984 GCF_000455745.1 Alligator sinensis | reverse complement strand
CCTGCTGACTTCAGTGAGAGCAAAATCAGCCCTCACAGCAGCAGTCATTTATTAGGCCCTGAAATCAATGTATAATCCTGGTGCCTTGGTAGCTGCCCTCTTTGATAGCAACACCTCAAGGATCTCAAGCATATTGGTTTTTCTTGGTGTTTAACCAAATCTTTACAGTTAATAAAATGGCTTTGACATCTCTAGTTTGACTTCTTGTTTTGTGGAGAGTACTTCCATGTGGGGAACAGTGCAGCTGTAGGTCATTTTGGTTAGCCGGGGAGCAGTTAAATTGTTTATACCCTATGTTAGTCTGACGGATCCTTTATACAGTGAACAAGTTGAAATTGGAGGTTTAAATTGGAAGAGGCCTCCTTTGTATTCCTAGCATAAGAGCAAAATTGGTCTGTTCCTTGTTTCTGAGTAGAGAAACATCTAAATTCATCCCAGTAGTAATTAAGCTGCTTTAGCCATGAGTTTCTGGATTAGGAATTTTAGATACAATTTTCAAAAGCACTCAGCTCTCATTGACTTCAGTGAGAACATAAAAGGGCCAGTGCTGAATGCTTCTGAAATCTTATCCCTTGTGTTTTATGATGTTAGGAAAATAAACTAAGCTGTGAAAACTTTGAAGGGTCTGTGGCACAGCTACAGCTGAACAGTGCTGTAGCAGTCAGAGATCGAAGAGAGCTAGTAGTAGGCTATCTTTGTCAATCTCTGTGATGTGTATACATTATGCGTGATGGTTCCCTACAGTACCTGAGTCTGACGCAGAGTCCCCTGAAACCAACAGAAGGACAGTTACTGATTTCCATGAACTTTGGAACAGCCCCTACTATTTGAACAGTTCATAAACCAGATTTTGAAAGGTGGATGAGGAAGAAAGGGTCATTTTGGAAAATGCTAAGTTCAAGAGAGAATGTAAGATTGCTCACAGGCTCCCCTGTCCCCTACAACACAGACACAGAAGCCCCTACTTGTATGTAAGACTAGAATTTTAATACTGAGCTACACTGATTTGATTGAAACCACAGTCCCAGGGGTGAAAAAGCTACTGCTCCTTTTGCTTTAGCCACTCAGCTACAAACCTATAAAACTTTAATGGCAAGAAGCCTTATCAGAGCTTTCTCCTTGCCTGACAAGTGGAGACTAAACCCTTGAACCCACAAATTTCTGTAATAAAATACAGGGCAAAAGATCGGAACAGGTGGAAGAGCCTTCCTCCATCACAATTGTGTTCTCCATGTATTTTATTGCATTTGGACCTCAGAGACTTAAATTAAGGTTTACTTTCAATTCTCCTTCACTGGTATCTTCAGACAAATGTGACTGTAATACTGAAACCTATTTCCCTCATCAGTTCCAGTTCACGGCACCCATACATGACAGCGACCTCCCTGGTTCACTTGTATGTCATTACCATCCCAAAGTGGCTCTTTGCATGATGGTGAATACTTGCCCAGGTGCAAACAGCCTATGATTTTAGATTTGAGCAAGTATTCAAGGAGGCAGAAACAGTATATCACCATGTGCAGGGATGTGTGGTACTATAGGTGCACCCTGTCCTTTTAGGTTCACTGGACATCTTACCCTTCATCCATGATGCATGGTATACCCATAAATTATACATAAACTGCACTCTCCCTTTGAGACTGTAAGGGATCATGAAAGCAAAACCTGGTACATACATAAGATAGGAAATGCTGGTAGCACTGCTATATTTAAAGTTGCCTAGCACTCCCCATTGTAAGTCCCTGTTTTCAGCTACTTATAACTTTTCCAAACTAACTGTTTGAGGTGTCAAGTCAAGTGTCTGATAGGCTTACTGTTTTTCAGAAGTTTGAAGGAAAAACAGTTCAGTCACCTGCAGGAATGAGGAAAGAATATGATGCTTTGCCCATGTTAAAAAAAATCTGGTGACTTTCACTGAAGTCCTGTTACACCTAATGCTTTGGAGCAAGGACCTACAATTTGTCAGAGGATGACTTTGCGTCAGAAGTATGCATATTCTGTCCTCATGTAAATCCACCCATATATGATCAAGTCATGTGCCTTTTCAAAACACACACACACACACACACACACACACACACTCTCCATACATATTCAGTGGAGACTTGCTAGAACTTCACTGCTAATCTCTTCAAAGATTCCAGCCCCACTGAGCACGCTATATCCGACAAGACACAACTATATCCAACAAGAATACATATGCCATCTCCATAGAGCTACTAATCACCCTCCATACCCTCTCAGCTCCTACATCTGACCAGAATGCATATTTATCCTCCCTGCAGAGCAAATGACCTCCAGCCTAGGATTCAAGGACTCAGGAAGACTTTCTGTGTAACTGCTATTCTGAGATGGAGTGGAACTGAGAGCCAGACATGAGATGAGACAGCCCTTTTTTAGTGTGCTCAGAACCTGGAAAGAGGAAGCCACATGATTCAAATGTAGATGGGACAAATCCTTGGCCAGTGAGGAGGGAAAAGAATAGATTGGAACAAGAAGCATGGTGAGACTAGGACTAAAATGAGGAGTGGATCTGTGAGTACCAACTGAAAGGAAAGACCTAGACCGACTAAAAGGACAGGTTAGTTGGGATGAAAACCAGTGAAAGTGAAGAAGTGGAGCTAGTAGCCAGTTGAATGGAAAGGGAGGCAAAAAGAGATGAAACAAAGAGGAGGGGAAAGGGGAAGGTAAAGGACTGGGTGGACACAGAGAATGGACCTAAGCATGAGTGACTGGTGCCTCCTGAATCTGGAGGGGCACCCACAGAAGCCGCCGATGGCAGCGGCCCTACCGGGGGGGACACCAGCCCTACTGACAGCATCAGTGTCAGCTGTCGGGGGGGGGCACCGGCACGTGCATCCCCTACCAGTCACCTATGGACCTAAGAACCAGTGAGAGGAAACAGGGGAAGAGAGGAGAGGCAGGTCTGACATGAAGCTGGGTGCAGGGGAGGAAACTGGGCCTGGCTTTGCAAGAAAAGAAAAAAGAAAAAAAGAAACAGAAGCAGTAGCCAGAGGCAAAGTACAGGGAAATCAAGAAGGAGAAGCTTAGGGAAGGCAGCTGGGACTGACAGCCAGTGGTGGGAGAGGGGTGAGAGTCTGTGACTGGAGTGAGAAGCCTGAGGCCAGAAATGGGGACAGTATAAGCAAGGAGAATGGGATTGGTATAAAAAGCCAGGGCAGGGAAGAGAAATAACTAAGTCGGGTTAGAAAGAACTATACAAAAGCGGTCATGCTTGAGGGAAACAGGTAGATTCTGTGTTCAATAGAGATGTAGTCCACATTCAACTCAAAATCTTTGAAGGGAACCAAAGGCCCTGGAGAGTCACCATTCCTCTGATGTCACCAGATATCTGTACAACTCAAAATTCACTAGCAAAATGCATTTCCCTCTCATCTAGTGCCAATCCCCACAGAGTACAACAACCATGGGCAAATCCAGAATTTGAGGTGCAGATGTCGAGGTGCATCATCACCTACAAAACAACACACATATTCTCCAGTTAAAAATAAAGTAGAAGCTTTACTAAAATGCTAGGGGGCTAGGGTTGTATTATGCAGTTTAAAATTGAAGCAAAAAACAAATATAACTTCACTGGAATGAGTTAAAATATCTGCAGGGATGTGAAATGGGAGCTTCATTATCAAGAGTAGCTAACAGACAACAGAACTGCAGAACAAAGGATAGCTTAATTGGTGGAATATCAAAACTATTAAAAAGAAGTGAGGGTCATTAACACCTCTGGAATTAAGAGTTTAGGAGGGATCAACTAGATCATAATGAGCCATGAAGTCAATTGACTCCCTCAGCAGTACCTGACTAGAAAAGCTGCTCCCACTGCCAGACAGTGGATTTTAAACTTCAGGTGAACCAGGAATCAAAGGGGGTTCAGGTGCATTAGTGTACCCCTCCCTGGATCTGGCGTGATGATGACAACCAATTATTGATTTTGGTTACTCTGGTAATTCAAGTAGCAGTGGGGTGGGTCTGTAAGTGTGGTTGTAAAAGTACCAATGCTGCTGATAAACTGGAAGACTGTCAATATAATGCCACATGATCAAAAATTGTGAATTTTTTTCCCAGTTTGCTTTTTTAAAGAGTTTGGAGAGCGTGTTTGTGTGCACGTGTGCACACATAGCACACAGAGACACGCGATAACTTAAAAAACAACAAACAAAAAAGCATCTAAAATTGCAGAGTCAAGAACTCAGAAGTCAGAAAACATCAGATTTAAAGTCCCTCTACTAGTACTTACGTATTATGATGGTCTTTAATTATGTGATCCCATACTATTTTCCATATCCCCAATAGGAAGCCTGCCTTATTCAGTGCAAAAGATGGACTTTCTCTGGTTGTTTAGTAAAGGAGGCTGATGTTTGTAGGCTCCCTGCTTCTGCTGTTGCAGAAGGTGAGAAATTGGTAGCACACCATAACAACACAAAACCTTTTCAGAGGTGGCCGCTCCAATTAATGAAAATTCCTTGTTATTTGCAGTTATAAGTGCTCAAGAGTTATATATTAGGCCCCATGATCTCAAGCAGGACACTCAAATACAGTGATGAGGAAAGCATAATATACAATGTTCCACGGGGAAGTTTCTCCATCCTGAAGCCAAAAAATTCTGCAAAAGATCATTTCCTTTTGCCACAGAAGAGCAGCGGGGCTTTAAAAAAAAACTGTAATAAGAGAATGGAGACAAGCCACTGCAGGTTAACTATTAGGTAATGTAGAAAAGGTCAACTCCAAGGTGTTTATGGGACCAGTACTGATTACACCTTTGCTTAGTATTTCCCAGAGATGAAACTATTTAGTGTGTCTGTGATGAAGGAGACAAGGTGAGCTGGATTCTAGCCTATAGTTCTGGTGGGGAACATTTTGGGGGCTCAGTGTGGGAAGGCTTTACTGTAAATAATGTATGTGAGTAGTTCACTAAAGTAGTACATCCATATGCCCTTTTCCCCCTAAGGGCAGATGGCAGGCTAAGCCTGACACCAAACCACAGAGACTGCTTTTGGACTGGTTTCCCATGACAGAATGTCACATTGTATTGAGTGAGTGTTGTCCTGCCTCAAGACTATAGTTTTGTAACTGCTTTGTTGCAAATATGACTAATTTGGCTTGAGAAGAATGACTGAGGCTCCGAAAGAGCTGGGCAGGGGGAGATGGTACCAGGGCTGACAAGGAGACTTTTCCTAGGGCAGACCGAGAGAGAAATGGGAGCCAGAGGATGGACTGGGAGAAAAGAAATGGTCCCAGGGAGGACAGACTGAAGTCCTCTGAGTGAGGACAAAGGGAACTGTAATGGCACAATAAAGACTATTTGCTGTGGAGCAGTCTGTTGTGCTGTCAGAGACCATCAGCCCTCTTTGATGCCCTTCATCTTTAAAAGAAAAAAAAAAACCATCCCTCTTTCCTGGGAGCTGATGGAAAAAAGTTGCTGACAGAGGTGGGGATGCTATGGGTCACCAGGAAAGCCAGGAACTGAAAAGAGCCAGAGTCTCAAAGCCAGAGGCTTTCCCCTGGTGAAGCCACGCTAGGTTTGGCTGCAGAGGTTCCTTTCAGGGAAATGGAATAAGGCTGCTTCTTTGCAGAGTCCCAAGGAAGATCTTACCCTTTCCCCTTGAAAACAGGCAGTTTGATCCTTTTCATGACAGTGTTATCTCATTGTAAAAACAACAGCCATCACCTTTTTAAGCAGTGAAGATATATCTGAATGTCCCCTAGCTGCAGTGATATTTGGGAACAGTCCTGTCTTATGGACCTATTGACTGTAAGAGCCCATTCATATAAATCTGCTCCTTTGTGTCTTTCCCTTGCCTTGCTCTTCACACAGATCTGTTTTCATTCCATTCCAGGTGAAATTAAGTCAGACCTAGGAGCCATGGCAGGCTTGACATGTAACTGCAAATTTAAGTGGAAGAGGCACAAGACCACCAAAGGTAACCATGGTTTAAGTGGTGAACAGGACCCCAGCTTGTCCACTGAAAATCCTCACTACTGCTTTTTTCAACTTCCTTTCAAGTGAGCATCCCAACTTGTGTGATAAATAGAGAAGAGAATAAAAATGAGTTTTTGCTGTGGTTCAGTGGGACTGCAGGGTGTTGATATAATAAAGATTTATGTATCGAGAAACAATGATCCCAAAGCAAGGCATTCACGTAGAACTCCATAAAGAAGATTAATCTCACCCTGTTCTGAGAGACACTTTACTACAGCACTTGTCAAGTGCTAGAAGGCTACCAGGAAGTGGTTCACAAGGAAAGATGCATGCCGCATTGCTGCTGGAGTACTGGGTAGCAGTCCCAAGGATTAAGCCAAAACAACTCCTCTAGATGCTATGACTCAAGGCCTGGACACAGAACGCAGTTACACTGGTATAAGAAAAAGGAATGGCACATAATACATAACACCATAACTTACTAGAATCTGGTGACTAGTAAAAATAGAAAAATATAGCCATAATATATGCACTTATCCCAGGGTAGCCACTGATGCTAACCAAAAAAACTAGTCCCTACTCCACCTAGTGGCAAGGCACAGTAATAGTACATATTGCAGCAGGTGACCTGGGATAACTGGCTGTCTGTCCCTTCCAGATCTTGCTGTAACTTATACCAGTGTCAAAAAACAAAGTACATTACACCAGTGGTAATGTGTCATGGGTCCAAGCCTGCAATGACCATAAGGAAAAGATGAAAAGACATGTCCTCACCCACATGCTGCTGCTATCCAAGCTCT
>NW_005842331.1:1158120-1170236 GCF_000455745.1 Alligator sinensis | reverse complement strand
TCCACATGGTGCTCCCAGTGCTTTCCTGCAAAGCAGTCTGTGAGGAAGCACAGGGGAGTTTTTCAATGGGCTACAGAGCCTGCTCTGAAACCTGAGCTTTCCCAGTGTGGAGGAGGGTTAGTAGAAAAGAAAGGAAAGGGAAACACTCCCTATTTAGTGTGATTATCCCTCACCTTTGCATCATCAATTCCAACTGCATCCACAGGGCTCTGCATGGCCTCACAACTCTCCCAAGAAGCTGGGTAGATACATAGGTGGCTTGCTGATGCTAAGGCCTACCATGGGCATCCATTGGTAGCAGTGGTTAAGCTGGTGGGTTCAAAGCTGGTTTTGGTACGTCAACACAAGCTGAGGTGATGCTGTGAAGACATACTCTTAATCTCCTTAGACCTCACAGCACATCTATAAAATGAGGATAATACTCCCTGGCCTCACAAAAGAGGTTGTAAAACAAATTAATGAATGTTCTCTGGTGCTACTCTGACACTGATCTAGTTAGCAAGTAGTTAAATGGGCTGAGGGAGAACAGTTTTGCCCTGTGGCAGCTGCACAGCAAGGAAAAAAGAAAGGAGATTTATACACCATGGGTTAACACAATGGGGGCCAACCTTCTTCGCAGACATACCGCTAATTAGCACTGTACCCACCCCAATCTCTTTCTCCCAATGAATATGGTGCTTTGCTTTCTGCCTCTTGCCCTGTTCTCCCAGACTAATCTGATGTTCTCCTTTTTGCTCCCTGCCCAATTTGCCACTGTGTTGCCCGTGTCCTTCCCAATCTTCCATGTGCCACACACATAGGCTGCTCATGCTAGTTGTGGCACCCATGCTGCAAGTTGGCTACCCCTGGGTTAACCCATTAAATCCAGGCTAAGAGCAGCTTGTGAACTGATCTGAATAGACAAATTGCGACTACCCAGTTTGAGTGTTGTGTTTGCTACTACTGATACCTAAGCTGACAAGCACCCCACACACTTCTGGAATTCTGTAAACTTTCTATCTGCAGATAACATGATCCGAACCTTTCAAATAAGCTCTCAAAACACAGTTCTTTTGATAAACTGGCATGGAATTTATTTTGCCTTGCGGTGGAAAAGCACACAGAAGCTGGGTGATTTTTTTTTTAATTTAAATGTTAGCTCAGTCAGGCAATCAAAAAATAGTCAATAGTACTCTCTCATAAGAAAATGGATGGCTCACTTTAATAAAGAGCTAGCATGATCTACTTGGGCAAGGACAGAAGCAGAGCTTCGGAGACCTGCAGTGTAATCTTGGTTCTGCCACTGGTTTACTGCTGCTTGGGCCTGGGCAACTCACTTACTCTCTGTTTCCCCTATTAATTAAAGTACCCACCAATTTCACTGGGCTGTGCTGAGTATTAATTACCCTGATGTGTACACATAGCTGGGAACACATTGCCCAGTGGTATGCAGGGACTTTTATTTCCAGATTCATGTCAGAGTTGTTCATGTGTGGTTTGCAGTTCTCTCAGCCATACACAAGATGACATTCTTACTCTTTGCAAGGTTCCCGAGCCATATGCAAGATGACATTCTTACTTATGCAAAGTTCCTCACCATCCAGGATTCACATTCATACATGCTTTCCTTTTTTTGTGCTCTTGTGACAAAATATTTAACAGAATTCACAGATTTGTAGAAAGCTGACAGGCTGTGCTGTAAGCACTTCTGCTATGGCCTTGAACTTGTGACCTCTGGGCTGTCAACCATGTGCCTTCACACCCACACCATCCCAGCCACCAATCATACATTTAAATACACTAATATACACCTGATACACTACATGGAACATGCTGCCTAATACTAGAGTTAGTACTATCCCTGGTGCTAAAAATCTGTTTGGCCTTCAGATCAAGCATAGAAAACAAGTATGGCTGCTGAAATGAAAAGTTCCTTGGTCTGGAAGTGGATGATGTCCTTCTTAGCATTTATTCTTAAAAAAGGAAATGGACAATCTCCAATACTTTAGGCCTAAAGTATATATTCTGTTCAACAAGGTTTTATAAAAATATTTACAGATATGAAGAGCAATATTTTCATCATTTAAATAAGGCATCCCTAGACTTACACATTCTCTGTAATATTGTGGACTTGCACCCAACAGAACTATGGGAACCATAAAATGAAGGTAACCAATGGTAGAAGATAAAGAAAAGCACAGCAGCTCTGGTAGAGGACCAAGTGGCAGTGGCAGGGGTCCAGCTGTGGTGGGCCACGCAGCTGCAGGGAAAGCAAGGTTGTCACAACAGGTCTCCTTTGTCCCCAGCTGTTGATGGCAATGTCCAGTAGGGCCCACAGCCCCTGAATACAGAGGCAGGACATACTCCCTAGATAATCAGTGGTACCAGGCAGGAGGCAGCCCCCAATGTGGAAGCTGATCAGTAGGACCAGGCAAGGGGCAGCACTCCTTGACAGTTGACTGCTCAGCAGGCAATAAAAGACCCCAGGGAAATAGGCAACTCTGCTTCACTTATACAAGGGAAACTTGTTTAAGCTGGAACCATTTCCCAGTTTGATGCGATTCCATTTTAGACAGGTTTCACTGTATGTTGAAACAGCACCTACCAGCTTTGACACGGCTGATGCTCCATAACATTGGTATTGTGCAAACTGACAGCATAGACTCTGACTCAAAGAACTTAGAATCATCGGAAAGTAGGGCTGGAGGTGACTTCATGAAGAAGGCATCCAACCCAGCCCCCTGCTCAAGGCAGGATCATCCCTGACTAAGCCACCGTAGTCAAGTGTCTAGCTAACTTGTTTTTGAAAATTTTCAAGAATGGAGATTCCACAGTTTCTCTAGGTAGCTTGTTCCACTGCTTGACCCTTTAATAGTCAGGCAATTTTGCCTAATCTACAACCTAAATTTCCTCTGCTGCAGCTTGAGGCCTTTGCTCCTAGTCTTGTCCCCTACAACTGCAGAAAAAAGACTAATTTCCATCCTCTCTATAATTAGGAGCTAGTTTGAATCATGGGCTCAGCATCGGAGCAGACTTGATTAATTGAGGTTGCTCAAGCATGTAAATTGATGTGTGCTGGCAGCCTCATGCATCACATACATCAGTGGTGCAGCATGCATCAGCACTGAAAAAACGGTGATGGTGAGCTTTGAACTAAAACATATTTGATATGCTTTAGTTCAAAGCGCACCGCCGCCATTTTCTCAGCACTGACGCACACTGTTCCCAACACAGCACTGGGTACTTTTAATTAGTGCAGCTTGCTAATTAAAAGCGCCTGGCGCTGCATCAGAAACACATGTAAAAATGTCCTCGGTGACTACTCATGCAGCCCTACTAGGCTGCAGGAAACTAATTAACTCCGTTGTAGGTTAGTACTTGTAAACACAAGTACTAGCCTATGTTGGCATTATTTAGTGTGCAGCATTGCACGTGTAAATGCTGATGGGGCTTGCTGGGGCACCGGTGCTTCCGTGCGGGGGCTGCCTGCTGGCTAGCCCTGCGCTGCAGCACTCTTGTGCCCCAGCTAGACCTCTGCAGCACATTGAGCTGGGTAGGAGCAGCACTGGGCTGGTAGACTGACCCCCCGAGGGTCCCTGCCAGCCAGTGCTGCTCCTCCCTGGCTCAATGTGCTGCACTCCCAGACGCACATATAAATGCAATGTCTGGGAGCAATAAACTCCAGTGTGATATGTGCCCGAGTTTATTGTGCTGCCTTAATTTCACATGTAGATGTGCCCAGTGTCTGCTACTGCACCCAAGCTGGTATCATCTGCAAATCTGCTAAGCAACCTTTCAGTCCCAGCATCCAAATCATTAATGAAGATGTCAAATAATACCAGACCCAAGACAGATCCCTGGTGAATCCCACTTGATACCTCCCCCAACTAGACATTGAGCCATTGAACTTTTGGAACATGATGATCCAACCAGTTATGTATCTAACTTGCAGTAGTTTCATCTAGTCTGTCTTTTCTTCATTTCTTAATGAGAATGTCATTGGAGATGGCATCAAAATCCTTGATAAAGGTATATCACATCCACTGCTCTCCTCCTATCCACTGTTACCTTATCATACAAGGAAATCATATTGGTCAGGCATGACCTGCCCTTGGTGAATCCATGTTGGCTATTCTTGATCACCTTGTTCTCCTCTGGTACTTCATAGTAGATTCCTTGAGGACTTGCTCCAGGATATTTCCAGGTAACAAAGTCAGACTGACTGGTCTGTAATACCCTGGATTGTTCTTTTCCTCCTCTTAAAGATAGGCACTATATTTGCCTTTTTCTAGTCATCTGGGACCTCACACAATGCCACAAGTATCCAAGAAGAAAGTTACCTTAGCCACTTCCTTTAGTACATTAGCATGTGTCCCACCTGGCCCTGCCAACTAGAAAGCATCTAGCTTCTCTAAGCAATTCCTAACCTACTCTTACACTACTCTAAGCTATTTGTCTCTTTCCATATCTTGGCTGCAAACTTCACTCAGTATCTGGTAGCTACCCTTATTTGGGTAGATTGAAGTAAAAAAGGCATTATATACTTCAGCCTTCACTGCATCATCTGTAATCAGATCCTTTGGTCTTCCTTCTACTCTTGGCATACTTGTAGATTCTCTTTTTACTGCTTTTTTATATCTCTTGCCAGTTGCATCTCAATTATTGTACTTTGGCCTTCCTAATTTTTTTCCTGCATATCTGTGTGATACTCTCATACACTTCCACAGCAATATGAACACATTTCTACTTTATGTAGAGTTTCAACTGCTTGAAGAGGTTGTTGTCTAGTCAAGCTGGTCTCCTGTTCCACTTCTCTTTATTCCCTTCCTGCCCAACCAAGGCTATTTTCAGGTGTCCTGTAGGATGTCCGTGTGTGTATGCGTGCATGCATATTCACAGAGCTGGAAGCTCTGCTCATTTCCCTTCCACCCTAAAGGACTGGGCCTGGGGACTTGCAGTCTAAGGTCTCAGTCCTGAAAAGGCCTATGCTTAAGCATGATATAAATTGAGAATTTATGGTTTGAAGTGCCTGGTTGATGTATTTCTACATTATGCATGAGTTGAAAAATAAAAATTAATATACACACAGCCATGTAGCACAAAAAAAGGTGTAAAATAAACTAAATAAAAATGCATGCAGATTGAATATATGTTAAAATATAGACAAGTTGGTATACTGTTATATTGCCTTCCTGGCCATCTAAGTGTCCAAATTTGTTGTCTACATGACATATTTGGTCATTCAAGTAGCAAAAATACAACTTATGAGCACGAAAGAATTCTATTCCTGGAAGATAATTACATATGCGTGCCCACTGGGCACAAGCAGTAGGCTATGCACTGGCTGGATATATAGCCAGGGACATACATGGACCTTTTGAGTGTTGTCTAGGACTCAAAAACATAGTCAACCCTCATGCAAAGGGAGTTTGAACCTGGGCCTCTGACTTCTCAAAACACTATTCTAGCCACTGCACTGCACATTAGGTATCACCCACTCCCCCTCTCTCTTGCTCCTTCTGAGAATGAGCCACTGTCACTTACATTAACCAGTCACTGGAAAATGGATGGTGAGTAATACAGGGGCATGGGGAAGCTTCTGATTCACAAGAAACAAATGCCTAACTTGGAACCTGGCCCTCTCCCTGCCAGACTAGCAATGACCTCACTGAGCCATTCACCCTATGGCGTATTCTCCTGACCATACCTATCTCCATCTCATGGTTACCAACTTAAAAAACCCCCCAAAAAAACAAACTCCAAAAAACCCCCACCAATAAAAACTGTGGAAAATGCTGGACGTGTGGTGTGGTAATTAGAGCACTATGCTGAGAAATCAGGGACAGGCAGCTTCAAATGCCCTCTGGGTGAGGCAGCCCCAGCACCCAGGTCTGGCTTCCCAGGTGAGTGTCTTAGGCACTGGAAGCAAAAGATAGGAAGGTCTAGCACCATTTTGTTGCCAGTGTGTATGCCTGGTCTGTACATGCACATTGAATTCTTATCAGTTCATATGTGTCATTTTTTATCACTTAGATGACAAAATATGCTATGTAGGACCAAAACTTGACACTTGGATGACCAAGAAGGGAACAGACTGGCATTGTGCACTGATTTCAGAAGCTTTCTGTTGAACTCACCATTTTCTCCGTCCATCTAAAGATCATTAGCCTTTTTAACAGAACTGCAACCTTTCAGATTCCTTTGTGAGATACAAGTTAGTAAGTGAAAGCATTCACTGTGAGCTAAAACCTCAGACTGCTGGTTTCAATTACAAGCTTTCCCACAGAGGTCACCAAAAACTTACCCAAATTTGTCTTCTTGAATATAAACTCTTTAAGGTAGACAAGGTTCTCTGGGTAAATCCGGTATTTTTATTAGACCAACTAAAATAGTTGGAAAAAGTCTTCTTTGCAAGCTTTTGGGTACAAACATCTTTCTTCAGGCAGAGGAAGTGCCTGCAGCTGTTGTGTGCTCTTCCTAGATGGGATAGTAGCCAGTATGCAAGAACGCCAGTCAGCAATTTAAGGTGGTTTTTGCCTGGTTTACTCATTCATTATCCACAACTGTTTGCAAAAAGAAAAAAAACTTGATGCTTCTGTCTAATTTCGATCTTTACTTAGATTAGAAACTTTGTGGAGCAGGGCGCTGTACGTTGTGTATTTCCATAGCACCAATCAACAGAAGTTTTGACTCTGGCTCTTAAGTGACTTCTATGATGGTCAAATTTTCAGAGGTGTTACGCACTGACAACTGTCCCTGATTTCATATGTGCTTCATGTCTCTGGAAATCAGACCACTTATGTAAGAAGCCAAAACAGCACCAAATGAGATCAATAGAAGCAGTCTCACTGACTTTGCAAAGCACTGGATCAGATCCTAAATATCAATTTATGTGCCTACCTTTAGGGACTAGTGCTTGAAAATACTGGCTCTGTCTTTAGAGACAGGGAGAAATAAAAACCATCCTGATGATTTTTTAAAGCTCCATTAAGTAGCTCTTTGGTAATGTAGCAGTACATGACATAAGCAGAATAGAGAATGGTGTGGTGTAGTGTAACAATTTTGTGAGTGATTCTAACTTTTACCATTTTTAAAGCAAAAGCATTTAATACATTGCTAAGTTTCATAAAAAAATTCTTATTTTGTATAATTCCCAGAAGGCATCTTGATCTGTTATATTAATAGAGAACAGCAACATCATGAAAGATGTCTTACATCTTTAACTTGTCTTTGATATTTTATAAGTACCTAGGGGTAGAGAGGAGGAGAAGGAACAGGTGTTCTCCTTGCATCTTAAAAATACCTTCCACTGTAGTCTAGAAAATTTCCAGAAAAAAAAAAATCAGTACATGATATGTTAAATGGGGATGCCCAAGACAGGAACAATAATCAAAATTATTGTCAACAGCTACTAAAGCCCAACCTACTGACTGGACATGCACTTTACTACAAAGGAGAAAAGGCAGCTGAACTCCATTGCTTCCCCTTGAAGCCTGTTCCACACCTGATTGTCAGAAACATTTTGCTGACATTCAGTTTAAAGTTTCCCTATGTTCATTCCATGCCACTGCTCCTACTTATAACCCTTTGTTATTCTGCATAATTTCTCACCAACCATAGTATTTATACTCTTTGAATACTTATGAAATTATGTTGCATCTGAACCTTCTCTGAGTCAAGTTGTGTATATTTGGCTCTCTTAATTTTGCTTCAGAAGTAAATCTCTCCAGCCTCCTGATCATTTTTGCAGCATAAAAATGATGTTTGCTCATAAACTGTAAAAACGCAGTAATCTATATGGGCAAACCCTCTGAGCAAAAACTCCATTATTGAAAAAGCATATGTCTGAATTTGGTTCATCCACTGATATTCTGTAGAAGCCTTAATAGTTAAACCATTAAGATCATGACAAAAGATGTCCATGCTTGGTACCTGCTGGATGTACAGTACAGTTCTGTGTATGTTTATATATTTTGTACATGCACAGACACTCCTGATCAATAAGGCTGAATTGAATCTGCAATAATTATTTGCATGAAGATATCAAATGAAGGATGATGTTTTTCTGTACAGTCCACAAAATTATTAATACAGTCACTAAAGTTGCCTTCCCTTGTTAAACAGAGAAGACAATATGATTCATTTAATCAGGGACTCTGGTATTCCAACTATGTATCTATCTAAGTTGTGCATAGAAATGGTTGTGTATAATGTCTGAAAACCTGGATTTGTATGTCCCAGATATAACCCTAATTACCATATTTTCTCACATAAAAAACATCTACCCTTTTTCCAAAATTTAGCTGCTGGAAACTGGGTGTGCATTATAAATGTGCATTTTATTTGGAGGAGCAAATGTGAGAAAATACGGTATTTGTCCATATTGCAAAATCAAAAAAGGTCAGGGATTGATTGATTAGCTGAGGTGTTGCCAGGTACAACTTGAGTGTGGGACAGCAACAAGAAGGGAAGATGTTGAAGGTCTGGAATGAAATCCATAAACAGGGTCATCTGTTGTAGAATAAGGATTGCATTATGCTTTCCTAAAAGTTGGTTATGGCAAACTTAGCAGACAATAGTGTGCAAGACACACCAGCACTCAAGGGGTTAAGAGAAAGACTCAGATGAAAAAAACATGTAATATGTCTGAAAGCTTTCCATTCTAGTCTCATTTGTACTTTCTACTTGAATCAGCCAGTCTTATTAGTTTAGCAATTTGGAGTCAAGAGTGTGGTCTCTTGAACCATACATCATAGCAGTTTTAATTGGCATTTTGTGGCATTTCTAGTCATTTATGAGTTTTGTAAAAACTGACTCCAAATCAATGAAATATCATAAAATACCAAAGTCATGTATCCCTGTCATATCGCAAGTGCAGGCTTCACACAATCTCAGCTAAACCTAACCCCAGAATATAAGAGTGTGGCTTAAAAGATCTCACTGGGCTCTGACTTGGGGGGTGGGAGTGGGGGGCGGTTATCACTTCCATCACCTTGAGGGAATGTCCCAATATAATATGACTAGATTTGCATGCTCATTCTATCTAATAAAATTCCACCATCTATCATGCACACAACTGTATTTCTAAACTCATGGTCCTGATTACTGTAACTGGCTAGCATATGTGCAGCCATCCAACACCTCCACAATCAAAATTTCAAATGATCCTACAAAATTAGGTGTCAAAGTCCCATAGAAGTGGAATCTGGCTGTTTTCCTCTTTAAGACTTCTTTGGAAATCCTTGAATTTTAGTGAAAAATACGGATTTATAGTACTTTGAAAAAACAGTTTATATAAAAAAGTGTCACTCAGCCTTAATTATGGTGAATCTGCAGCACAGCTCCATAAGTACATTTAAGGGCTAGACCTTTATCTCCTGAAAATTTGTGTAGCTCCATGGAAGTCAAGGGACCTGTATTTATTTATTACCTGCTAAGAATACAGCCCTAGAAATAAGTTAATATGGTTCTTGTAAGAATTCTATAACTGCAGAGTTGTTATTGACATTGGTCCCAATCTTGGAAACCCTCTGACTTGAAACTCTAACTGAAATCAATAGATGGTCTCATGTATGGAGGGTCTGTAACACTGGCCCTATGGTATTTTGAGTGTGCACGATGCTTTGGGAATAGGCAAAATACATTAAGCAGAAAGGAGTGAAAACCCCTGCTTAAAGGATCTTAGCATCTTAAAGTGGCAATTGGGTAAGACAAGAGAGAGACAAGGAATTATCAGTGAAGGACAAAAAAGTTTCAGAAAGTTTCTTACAGAGTAACAGAGATATGGCCCTCAGGTAAACAGCAATCAAAAGCCTATTCCAAGTGGAAGGATTGATGAAAAAAAGATGGGCAGAGGCTGGACAAAATGCACTCAGGATAGCCATCTCTCACACTTCTCCGCCACTTCTCTCATCCTACATCCAATTTCAGGAACACAAACAGCAGAAAGCAGAGAGCTGGCCAGTGTCATGGAGTGCAAGGCATTCTGGGAATCAGAGTTCTCTGGATTGACAGCAGAGTTTGATGCTGCCAGGGAGGAAATATTCACCCTATTATTTTTGCCACTGAGGCCTATGTCCCAAGGACAAAAAGAAAAGTTGAATTCAGCAGCAAAAAATGTGGGTCAGCTCTCCCTCCACCCTGCAGCAGCAAACTCTACTGCTGTTCTGTTCTGCAAAACTGCGATTCCCAGAATACCTTGCACTCTATGGTACACATTGTCCATGGTGACATGTCATAGAGGCAGGCAGCAGTGAGGCAAGTAGTGAGCAGTAGGCTCTGGGTGAGGAACCCAGTATCTTACCTTGCTGGAAGCGACACAAGCCATCATGACCAAAATTTAGACCCAAAATTCTGGACCGAACTATTTAGGACCAGAAGTCTGATGAAGTTACTCATACTGGCTGCATCTACACAAGACACTTTACTGTGCATTAGACTAATCTACCGCGCAGTAAAGCATCAGTGTCTACACATGTGCAGCAATTACTGCATACTAGATTGGTCTAATGTGCCATTTTCTAGTATATGTAGATACTCGAACTGTATCAGGACCTGTAGCTATGGCTTTAGTATTGACCTCCTGATACCAGAACTAGATCAGGATGGGTCCCAATCTCCATGTGGCTAGGAAGCAGCTACCCAGCAGCCAGGACAGCTCTCCTTTGCTCCTGTGCCCCCTGCCAGCCTGGGGCTGGTGCCTGCCTGCCTGCTGCAGAGGGGCAGAGCAGGTCAGGAGAAACCCTAAACTGAACTGCTCCTGTCAGGAGCAAATTCGCTCTCAATAGGCCCATATTCAGATGTGTGCAGGGACCCAATTTAATGTGCCTGAATTTTCTGTAAAGAAATTCAAGTGCATTAACTGCAGATGTAGACATGCCCACTGAGTACTGTGATGCACCATGCCTACCCTGCTAAAATCCATGCAACTACTGGTGGAATACAGTGCTACCTAAGACAAGTGACAGGATCAGAATCTGGCACAAAGAATGCCCCAGTAATGAAACAGCAGCTGCCTCAGTCCACCAGAGAAGTCAGACTAAGAGAAAGGCACAATACAGCTGAAAGCCCCTGGTTCTATTTGAATCCAATACCCGTCCTTAACTGAGCACACAGATCCTCAATTAGGGTGCGTCCACACATGCAAGCACATGTGCTTGCAGCAGCTCAAACAGAAGCGGTGCAAATTTGAGCTGGGGCTTTTTGCCTCAGCGCACGTGCTCAGACATGCACTTTACTGTGGAGCACTTGGGGCAAAATAACCTTGCCTGACTATAAAAGCTGCCCTGTTCTGGCCCCATCAGTACAAAAAGCTGTCCTGGCAAGGAGGTTTAAGGCTACTCACTCTAAGGAGCTTCTGGGGCCCAGCCAATTGGTACCTGGGGACACTGCTCCTTGTGCTAGCTGGACTACTGAAGCAGCCCTGAGAGTTCCCTATTCCCTCTACCCACTGCAGCAGTCTGGCAGTGGGGGCTGCTGCCTGGCTGTGACCTGTTGTGCACCTGCCAGACCCAAATGAGGCATCTGCCCCCCTGAGCCAGCTGCCAGTGGGCTGTGGCTACAGAGTTGGCCTTTGTGCAGCACTACTGCCATGTGTGAACCCTCCCCGGCCATCTGGGCAGCTATCACCTGGAAGATGTTTCTGGTGTGGTGGCCTGCTTTGAACTGTCAAAGCATGTCCTCCTGGCCCCAGCTGGCCAGAAGGTCAGCCACAACCAGCTGGGTCCAAGGTGCCAGCTCTGAGCAGGCAGGGTCCTGCCACTGGCCTCCCTAACAGGAATTCTGGTGTTCCCTATTGGAAAACTGAAAAATCCCTGATAAAAAAATCCCAAAGTCACTCTGTAAAATACCCCCAAATCACTGTTCATCCACAATTAAAACAAAAGACCAGTATAAAGAGAGAGAGAGAGAGTGAGATAGAGAGACAGCGATCAGTTGGGCAATGTTTTATTGACATATCTACAGTGTTAAAGCAATTTGGAAGATTACCAGTGTCTATCATAATAATAAAGTGAATTCTAAAAACATAGTACATGAATATATATTTTGCTGCCCCCCACAGGGGCTACAGCTCCCCCTCTCAGGGGCTACGGCCCCTCCACAGGAGCCCACATGTCCCGCCCCACCCCTGCTTGCTC
>NW_005842331.1:1157853-1158100 GCF_000455745.1 Alligator sinensis | reverse complement strand
GCTGCCCCCCCAACCCCAGCCTCCAGCACTTTAAAAAAAAGGAAAAAGAAAAAAGAAATAAAAAAAGGATCTACTTACTGAGCAGGGGCTGGGGGGGCTCCGGGGCCCCTTCGCAGAGCCCCCCCCCCAGGCAGCACAAGGCAGTGGGGGGCAGCAGAGCCCAAGCTGGGGCCATCACCCTGCCCTGCACTGTGTGGGTGGAGCCCCAGTGACCCAGATGGCAGCTCGAGCTGCTGGTAAGTGCCAG
>NW_005842331.1:1151025-1157695 GCF_000455745.1 Alligator sinensis | reverse complement strand
TCCTGGGTCCAGCTCCCTGCTGTTGGCAGTCTGCCTGCCCTGCATGAGCAGGCAGCGTGCTTCAGCACCAGGGTGAGGGCTAACCATAGAGATGCTCTGGCAGCCAGAGTGCCTCCGTGGAGGACCCAGCCTCCGGTTGCCTCAGGGCACAGTCTGGGACCGTGCCTTGCCCCATTTTTTTTCTGTGTGGGATTTTTTGACCCCTGGATATCCAGGGCTCTAGTTTTGCCCCCGCGCTACAAACTTGCAGTGCGGGGAACATTTTCTCATTCCTGTACATGCCTCTTGTAGTGTCTTCAAGGGGTTTGAGATGCTGCAAGAAGCACGTATGGGCTCATCTGGATGTGCTCTTAGTGTCCAAACTCACACCCTTTAATGGATATTCAGAGAAATATCACCATATGAACTTCAACGTGAACTTCCTCTCTCTACTACAATTTCCCAAGTTTTCCCTCCAATCTGGAGCTCCCAAGCTAAAGGAAGTGGAATGATTTTGCAGGAGCCTAAGGAAGCAGGAGAGCAGTGACTGAGCTATGCCCTATTGCTCTGTCCACTGGGAGCTACTGCAGCTGCAGAGCTGTAGCAGCTTTAAACATGGTTCTAACACCTGCTTGACCCACTCTGTCAGGAAAGGCAGAGCCATTACAACAACTCTAATTTTCTTGGAAAAAAGGTCTGAGTGTGATGCTCAGCTGACAGCGTGAAAAAACAGAGCGAGAGGAGTTGAAGAAGAAAAATGGCTCTCCAACTCTTAAGCTTTCCATATTAATTTACACCACTGCTATCTAAACACTCCAAAATAGTTTCCTGCTAATTATAAAAAATGAGGGGAATCAACCAGAAACACACCACCTGTGGAAACAGACCCTAGGAGTAGTGGTTGTGATATGTGTAAGTGAAGGAAAGCAGTAAGTGAGTGGGTAGGTGGAAAGAGGTATTGGGAGAAGGAGCATTTTCTGTCAACATGCAAATCCAGGTCCCATCATAGCAGTGTTAGTTCTTCCTTAACACAATTGTGTTCCCTATATTTTGCTGTTTCCTGCAAATATGCTGCTCAGGGAGCACTGTATAGGGAAGGGAACAGTTAGTCTGGCAGCAGCTTAAAAAAAGCCAGTGACAGCAGCTTATTTCTATTAGCTGCATCTGCTTTCATGCAGGGAAGCATTTTCTCATAGAGAAGTTCTCCCTGTAGCTTATTTTGGCCTCACCAGCAGTCTGCCTGTCCATGGTGACCTTACATGTTGCCCTGTCTGTACCTCAATTTTCTCAGCTGCAGAAACAGCAGTATTTACCCACCTCCCAGGAGCATTCTGCAGCTCAGGTCATTCAGATGCTTGGACAGGAGAGAGAATGTTTTTCCATAGTTTTTAAAGTAGTTCTAACATGGCACAAATGGTAAACAGTTATGGGGCAAGATCTGGCTGGGTTTCTGTGCTGCCTCTTGAGGTGAGCTGGGCCCAGGTTTCCAATTTAACGCAGCACTAAGTGATAGTGAGGTTCATTGGCAATGTGTAGGGGGTGTACACGGGTGCGCGTGCACCCCCTGGAAGTGCCAGCCACGAAACCGGAAGTGCCAGTGGAAGTGCACTTCCAGTTTTGCCGCTGGTGATTTTGGGCTTGACAATTGGCCCCTAGGAGACTCCTCCAGTCAGCAATTGGCCACTAGGGGACCCCCCTGGTCAGCCACTGGGGAACCCCCAGACTCGGGAGGCACCAGTCGCCCATGGTGAAGTTAGTACCTAAACAAAAATAAGAAAGAACTTTCTAATTAGGAGAAAGGTGTGGGCCAGATCTTCAGCTAGTACAGACTGGCCTGCTTTGACTTCAGTCAGCACTGAGGCCTTTGAGTATGTTCAGGGTGTTTTAGGAGCCTACTAAAACAAGAGACTGCCAGCAACTGAGAGCAAGCGGATTATCTTAATTTAAGTCCCAAGATTTAAAGGAACACAGAAACATCAAAACAACCCCTTAGACTGGCAACATATGGCCCATGGGCTGGATTCAGTCCACAGAGCCACTGGATCCAGTCCACAGAGGGCTGGAGGGCTTTGCCTGTGACTGGGACCAAGCCCATGGCCATGCCCATGCCTGCATGGCAGGGGCTTTCCCCACAATGATGCTGGGTCCAGAGAGCTACCACCACTTCTCCCTCCTTTCTCCCCATCCTGCAGCATAGGTGCAGCTTCCAGCCCTAGGGGAGCTGTGCTGGGACCAAGCAGCTTTGATCAGTACCTGTGCTGCAGCCAGGAGGGGGAGAGGGGGAGCAGGGAACAGCAGCAGCAGCTCAGACACAATTTGTAGAGACCTGGTCTCAGTGCAGTTCCCCACCAGCTGGAAGCTGTGCCCACACCATAGCTATGGAGCAGGGGCTGAGAAACACAGCGGCAGCAGGGTGCACTGCCTAGTTGCTTAGCTTAGGCATGGGTGTGAGGAAAGCCCCCTGCCCCTGACACATTACTGAAGCCATCTGACCTACATTGGGCTAGAGCTAGTTTGTTCTGGCCCACAGCTTGCAGAAGCTTGTTGGCCCCTGCCTTACTAGGTCCAGATGTCAGCTGGTGTAAGCTAGCACAGCTCCACTGACTTATATATATTACAATACTGGTGTATTTGGTTATCAATAAAAGAAACCTCAGTATTCATATTATAATTATAAGCATAACAAGCACTATTAATAGTACATCAATCCATACTAAGAAAGAAAATATGACATTATTGTGTAGAAGAGACAGAAGTTATGCAGAACTTAAGAGATACTAAGGTTACATTTGGGACTACAGATTTGTTTCCCTTTTCTCTTCCTGATCATTTGATAGTCTTTGCCTGCCAACTGTCCTGCTTGCAACTGAGCTTTCCTTCTGCTGCCTGTCTCAGATCATTAAAAGAACAGATGCTGAGACACTAGACAGGAATCAATATCTACTACTTGGTCTGTGGCAGAAAATTATTGAGAGGAAGTCATTCATCAGGCTGTTTTGCTCCCCTGTTTAGTTGACCCTAGATAAATTCTCTGTCAAGAGAGTTTAGTTGTCATCTCCTTGATAGGGCACAGTGATGCTGAAAACAATATTTTTTATTCTTTAATTTTTCCTGAGTCATTAACTTACTTTCTTATTTTCTGTATCTCTATCTCTGTCACATGAGTTTTGTGGTTGGATTCAGAGAAGCCTCAAATACACAAGGAGCACCTTCTGTGCCACTCAATTTCCCCAGAGCCAGTTCCATAAATAAGATCCTCTGCTATGTGACAACATTTGTAAGCCTCTTGGTCTAGGATCTTTCCACAATCAATGCTGACTAAACAATATCTAGGACTGATTTTATACCAGTGATTTTAATGGATTAATTCACGGTGGGCAAGTCTATATGTTCATTGATGCACCGTAGTTATTGTGCATTAAAGTTTAGTATAATTAAGTACTAAATCAATGTGCAGTACCTGGTGCTACTGTGCAGTAGCGCCAGCGCATGGCTTTTTAGTGATGCTAACTGCACAGTAGCCTAATACTATTGCGCATTAGCATATTAACATGTTTTTTTGCCCTTAATGCTAACGCGCAGTAGAATTAGGCTACTGTGCAGTTAGCATCTCATGCAGACACACCCTGTTTGGAAAACAGGACCTGTGGTTCCATCTTTTAACAACTCTTCTCTATTTTCCTCTCCTAATTAACAATTCATCATCTACCCTTGTTCCAGTAATCCCTTCAATAGTATTCAATTTTGTGTGGGTCTCAGGAGCCCGGATGCTGCAGATGCTAAGGCTCATGGTTGACAACCCAGAGGTTGCAAGTTTAAGGCCAAAGCAGAAGCGCTCACAACGCAACCTGTCAAATTCCAACAAATCTGTGAATTCGGCTAAATACCTTGTCACAAGGACATAGGAAAGGAAAGTAGCTGTTTTAAATGAAACACCATTTAAATGTATGTGACCAACGTATGTAGCTACACCAGAACTCACTGGAGGAGCAAACATTTTCCAGAATATATTGTGCTCAGTTTTAAGCTAGGTGAAATACCCACATATGTGCAACTCGAGGCAAGGGGACACAGGATGGTTCTAAGTCTTTTTCCTGACTCCCTCATCCTGGACCTAACTGGGGACTCCAAAACTTGTGATATAACTCAGGCTGTGACTCAAGTAGTTCACTAGAGATAAGGATAAGGATAAGGATAAGTGTTCTACACAGAGTGCTCTCCCAATTTCCCTCTCCCCACCACACCAAGCTTCCTGAAGCCACTCCACCCCCATTCTCCCCTGCCAACACATCCTCAGATGGTGGTGATGGGGGCAGGGGGAGCTGGTGATATAGAACCAGCTATGCCAGCGTTAAGCCTCTTTGTACACAGGCAGACTCCTGTCCTTTCAGATCAACTTACTGCTCTCAGCCCTGAGGCAGAGGATTCAGTTTTCTGTGCACTGAAAATCCAGGCAACTTGAAAGAGGAGAGTGAAAGAAAGATTCATCTGCTAAACGACCTTGCCTCCTTTTTCGGACAAGTTACTGTTTGCATTTAAGACAAAAATGGCTCCAAGCACCACTGTAGATGCATGTTCACAGGCAATTAGACTTAAATAACTACACAACACCTTCCCTCACTAAAGGTGTGAACAGATAAAACAGTTAAGCTGAGTTAAAGACATGGGTAGAAATTCACCATGTGTTTGCTGGTTCCCGGTAACACATTCCATGGCTCTAGACCACGGCAAGGTAAGCTGGGGCAGTTTACTCCTGAATGAAACAGCTGCTATATTACCCAGTTTATCTACCTCCTCTCAGAGTGAACACACAAAAAGATTATTGCAAATTAACTTACATGTAGTGAATTCCCTCCTTCTTCCTCCAAGCCCTTTTTAAGCATGGGTTAATTGTTTCCTTGGTCCATATGCCAGAACCTTAAGTTTGCTGTTGATTTTAACGACTTAGATCTAGCCCTGGATTCCTATTTTCAAAGGTTTTGCATTGCACAATGTTCATAAGCTCTTTCACAAGGCTTCTTTGAATCTCTTGTTTCACTGTTAATTGAGGATGGCTTAGTAGAGACAGCTTGCAATGGAGCTCATGGCAGCAAGCTAATTGAGCCAATTAGGTACTTTCAGCAAGATAAAAGCAAGAACTAACTCTGCTCTGGGATATTTACTCATAATTTAGCTTTAAAACATTCAAAGAGACATGGAAGTATTTGTCATTGTTCTTCTCTCTCTTTTTGTCTTTTAAAGAAAACATGTATTAATTATAAATTTAAAACTTAGTGCACTATATTGGGCAGCCCAGAACTCATTACTCCATATTCAAAAGAAGAACTGTCTTGTGATTAAGGCACTGAACACAGAGATTCAAAAGATCTGGGCTCAGTTGAGAGCTGTTTTGCAAATGCCCTCTGTGATCTGAGCAAGTCACTTACTCTCACTGTGCAGTAGCTCCCCATCTGTCTAATGTGGATTATGATACTTCCCATTTGTCTTATCTATTTAGATAGCAAGCTGCACAGACCAGGGCTGTCTCTCACTATGATCTGGCACAGAATCTCATGCACTAGAGTTCTGATGTTATTCAGCACACTTGTAATACACTTATTAAATGATATAATCTGTAGTTATTCAAAAACTACAACTGTATTAGGATGGTAAAATTACTTCATGGCTGCATACCATCAGGTATCATAGATTCCTGCTAGCTACAGATCTGGAAGGCATTGACAGGATGTAGACAATTCAACTCCTTAAAAGGCAGATCTTTAGCAGTTACCCTAAGGGAGAAATTTTATTACCTGTCACTAATTGGTAGGCTAGCCACTGCAGGATGACCAGAACTGACCAAGCAAAAATATATTTAGCAGAGAGCAACTATTGATATGCATGCATGGGCAGGTACACATGTATGCACACACACACATACACACGCATTGCTAATGTTTGCCCGTGTTTTAAGGAAGCCAAGGTTATTCTTTTTTGCCCTCCCCTGTTAAATTGCTAACCTCCCAATGAAGTATTCAGAGAATTAGATATATGACTCTTGATCACTGATGAGAATTCAAGTGTGAAGCAAAATGAAGAATGTGAAAACCAGGCTTTTTAAACCTTTTATTAAAAACAAAAAACCCCACAAGGATTTGGGACTAGGCACTAGCATCTTTAGAGAATGTCACTTTTCCTGCTTTAATACATGAAAACTTATGGCAGGCATATTTCAGATAAACACTCCCTGCAATTTAGCTTCCAAATGAAATTAAAGCAAGAGCTAACTACTAAGACTGAGTCACCAACAGTTTAAACTTATCTTCATAAGCTTAAATTTTAAAAAATAGTGCATTGTGTCTTGTGACAGATGCAGGCAAGGTTAATAGAATCCTGTCATGACGGATACATTTGGAAACAAGGACAATAGCTTATTTTTTTGCCGAGAAACTACAAATGTGGCTTTTGGGCATGTTCCAAGTGTTAGCTGCCTGCCAAAGACTTGAAGATCATTACAAAGGTCCTGGGCATTTCTGTCAAGAGATGTCTCTTCACCAGGCTTTCCATCTGCTAATGTTTTGTTAAAATAATGCATGACTGTTATACTTTTTTGCTGGGCAACCTCCATGTGTTGGAAATTCATAGATTCATAGATGTTAGGGTCGGAAGGGACCTCAATAGATCATCGAGTCCGACCCCCTGCATAAGCAGG
>NW_005842331.1:1144483-1151009 GCF_000455745.1 Alligator sinensis | reverse complement strand
CTAGATGCTTATCTAACCTCCTCTTGAAGCCCCCCAGGGTAGGGGAGAGCACCACCTCCCTTGGGAGCCCGTTCCAGACCCTGGCCACTCTAACTGTGAAGAAGTTCTTCCTAATGTCCAATCTAAATCTGCTCTCTGCTAGCTTGTGGCCATTATTTCTTGTAACCCCCGGGGACGCCTTGGTGAATAAATACTCACCAATTCCCTTCTGTGCCCCCGTGATGAACTTATAGGCAGCCACAAGGTCGCCTCTCAACCTTCTCTTGCGGAGGCTGAAAAGGTCCAGTTTCTCTAGTCTCTCCTCGTAGGGCTTGGTCTGTAGGCCCTTAACCATATGAGTGGCCCTTCTCTGGACCCTCTCCAGGTTATCCACATCCTTCTTGAAGTGTGGCGCCCAGAATTGCACGCAGTACTCCAACTGCGGTCTGACCAGCGCCCGATAGAGGGGAAGTATCACCTCCTTGGTTCTGTTCGTCATGCATCTGCTGATGCACGATAAAGTGCCATTGGCTTTTCTGATGGCTTCGTCACACTGCCGACTCATGTTCATCTTGGAGTCCACTAGGACTCCAAGATCCCTTTCCACTTCTGTGCCACCCAGCAGGTCATTCCCTAGGCTGTAGGTGTGCTGGACATTTTTCCTCCCTAGGTGCAGCACTTCGCATTTCTCTTTGTTGAACTGCATTCTGTTGTTTTCTGCCCACTTGTCCAACCTGTCCAGGTCTGCTTGCAGCTGTTCCCTGCCCTCCGGCGTGTCCACTTCTCCCCATAGCTTTGTGTCATCTGCAAACTTGGACAGAGTACATTTCACTCCCTCGTCCAAGTCACTGATGAAGACAAGCCAAACACCATAAACTCTGTCATCAATTATTTGACAATTAGTAGGATCTCTCAGAGCAGCAGTGCTCAAAAGTTTCTTTCTCTGTTCAGCCCCTGTAATTGCATCAAGTTGTTATTGCTCAATGATATATCCATATCTACACATAGAAAAGCCTCTGTAGTGACAACATTTCTTCTTGTTTTCTTCTGTCAGACCCATCAGAACTATGAGGTGAAATAAAACCTTCCTTATTAAAAAGGCTGGTTACAAAAGTAGGAATATAGATGTTTTGGTTGGGATGACCATTCACAATTAGAAAATTCTGATGCTAGCTGATTTTAGAAGTTTTAAATGTTTGACTTGGATTTAAGTTATTCAGTCTTCTTTCAGCTTTTCTTTTATTATTTTCAGCTCCAGAAAGAATTTTGGGTTTTCAGAAAAAAACGTCACTTCCACATTCAATTTTGGCTGTTGCAAATTGAGTCTGTCACTGCAAAATACTAGCCAAGTGCCCATGTACACAGACACAAGCTAATCCAGGAATATCTAAAGCAACCAAATACAGACTCTCTCATGCAAACAGGAAGTGCCGCCTGCCGTCTGCAGTTGTCCAACAGCAAGTTCTTCTGAATTTGCCAACTTTTCAGTTTTCACAAAAAGCAATTATTGCTGGCAGATAATAGAAGTTTCACATTTGCCAGACTCCTTTTTCGTTGCCCCTTGGCTTCTCACTAGGGAAGCTGGATCAGTTATTTAATATGCGCATTTGATACCTATTACAGGTGTACATCAGGTATCTGCTTCTAGACATAATTTAGGCTTTTAAGTGATGCTGCTGCAGGTACTGGGTATGTATCTCTCAGTATCAGGTGATGTCTGTTTCCATCCTCTGAGTCCCTTGGGATGATTCTTGCACATAGGTTAGGGAAACAAAACCATCTCTTCCCACTGGGTTCAGCCCCTTCTCTTGTGTGCTTGCCCCATATCCTCAGCTCCCACTGGTTCCTCCTCACCAGTGTTGTGCTCCACACAAGGAAGTGAAGAGAAATTACTTTCTTACCTCGTCATCTCACTTTTAGGCCTAAACAGAGCCAATAACATTTTTGCTTAAGGCAATGAGGAAGGATTATTGTTGTATAGCAAGAGCAGAATAATTATTCTATCTGAGGGAAGGAAGTGGAGGCGATGTATCTGAGAATGCTGTGCTTGGTTGGTTCTGACTAAGACCTGTTCAAATATTTAGCAAGGAAAGAAAACCTCCCCTCATTTGACCTTTTATATTACCAGCAGCTGGTAAACTGAGGTTCGTCTTTATATTTGACTCTAAGACCCACAGCATTTGAGCATCTCTGTATTTATCCTGACAAAACGCTTGTGAGGTAGAGAAGTTCAATTATATTCCTTTTACAGATGAGGCACAGAGACTATGGTCCATAAATACCTTTGACAGTCTAGGTCAGGAGTTGGCAATGTTTTTGGGTAGAGTGCCAAAAGAGCCGCAGCATCTACTTGTAAGATTTTGGTGTGCCAGGGAGGGGTCTGATCCCTGTTGTAGCAGCACAGCCTCAGCTCCTTCCCCACCATCCACCCTGAGGTGCATGTGCACCCATTGTGGCAATGAGCTGAGTCAGGGCTCTGTGGACCCTGGTGCAGCTACTTGCAGTCTTCCATCTGCCTGCTGCAGCCAACCTGAGCTCTGTGAATGCCCCTGCCACCCACCATGGAGCCCAAGCTGCTTGCAACAAGAGCCAGGGAGGCTATAAGCAGCTGCACCAGAATCCACAGAACCCCAGTTCAGCTTGCTGCTGGTGGCGGGTGCACATGTGCCTTGCAGCAGATGGCAGGGAAGAGGCCAGGGCTGTGCTACCACAAGGATCAGGCCCCTTGCAGCTCCCCCGTCATCCACCCAAAGGGCTGGCATGCCAAGCAAAATGTCTTCACATACCACACTGGCACACATGCTGGGGGGATTGCTGACCCCTGGTCTAAGCCTAACTGGTACTGATAGAAACCAGTATCAGAGGAAGGAACCTTAAATATTGTTGGGAATCTAGGCCTAAATGACTTGCCCAAGATCACACAGGGTGCTTTGTGGAGAGACAGAAATTAAGTCCTACATTTTTACAGCCCAAGTGAGTGGTCTGATGACTGGCACATTCTTCTTCTTGGTGACAAAAGCTCCACCTAGCAAAAGCAACGACTAGTATTGTACCTGACATGGGAGTGCAATGCCTGAGAAGTATATATTGTCAGAAATGGTGATGGGGTGGGGGAATGGAAGAAAGAAAAGAGCACAAAAAGACTGTATATTTCACTGACTGTCTTTGGATGAAACCACATCTCTAGGAATTTCATGGCAGTAACTAAGGGTCTGATCCAAGGCACACTGAAGAAAATGGAAAGATTATCATTGCAGTTTCCTCAGTAGGTTTTCTGGATCAGACTCAGCACAAATAACCTACATTTCCATTGTGTACAGTGACTTAATTGTGATGGCAGAACAGGTAGACTAAAGAACCTGTTTAATTACACACACCATGCTTTTTGATTATACACACCATAAACCATGATTTAGGTAGGTCCCTATAGATATTAAAGAGAAATTAATACTAATCAAGAGTTTACTGCTGTCATAAGGTTAGCAAGACCTTGCTTCCAGCATTTCAATACTCAGGAAAAATCACAAAAAGGGGACAGGCTTTTCTGCCAATGTGATGCAAGCTGAAGATCTTACTAACATGTTTGTCCCATCCACACTTCTGTTTGGTAGCATAACTTGAATATGGGGAAATGATCGAGAACCAAAAATGTTGCTTATGAGCTACTGTATATAAAGCCATGCTCCCTGGATCTACTATCTTGGTTAATACCTTGAGACCTAAGGGGATGTGTCCACCAAAAGGAAATGACTAGATGCTCTTGCAGACACCAGGTTTTGTTTGGATTGCAGACCCAGACAAAAGTGGCCCCAACAAGGGACCCAGAAGGGCAGCTTAAGTGTGCTCCTTACAGTGATGAGGTGGATCAATCTAAGCTGTGGGAGGAGCAGCCCCAAACCAACCCCTGAGGACTGATTCCAAATATCATTGACCGTTTTAGAAAGAAAGTGGAAGTGCACTGACTGTGGAAGTCAATGATTGGAACCAGGGAACAAAAAAGCAAGCTGCTGAGTGGCCACACACCAGGAAGCTGTCTCTTCCCCACAGCAAATTAACTTTGTGATCATACAACCTGTTGCACCAGCAGTGTATCAAGGCAATCATATGAGTGTAAACACAGTGTGCATTCAGTGGAATTCACTCAATGGAACCACAATATGCAACTAATTTAATGTGAGATGACAGGAGGGTGGAGGGACACCAGGACTGCCTGTGCCACAGATGAATGCTAGGTGGAGCAGTGCAGTTAGGTGCCAGCAGGCAAACAGATATAGGTGAGAGTCTCTATGATGACTCCCACTGTTCCGACTGGCTGTAGTCAATGTGGACACCAGAAACGGCCCTGGGAATGTTGAAGGATATTCCTTTTATTATGTTTTTGGAGAAAGATAGAAGTGGGTTAATATTAGAGCATTCCAACACAAATGTGCCAAGGCCAGATTCAGGAGCCCACTATGTGAGCCCACTGCCTACTCTTAAAAGGAAAACTACATTTGGGATAATGGTTTCTACAGCCATGAATCCTACTGGAAGTTAGGAAACTCCAGTACAGACATGTTAGGGCTAAGGGCCTGCACCCAGCTTAGGGCCTGCTGAGAGCTGTCTCTTGAGTCAGTTCAACTGTGCCCAATCCCTCTAGGCTAGGGACAGCCATTCAAAAATCCTGAGCCTGAACTGAATCAGTCTTTGCAGGTTAGTCTAACTGGGCTTGGCTAAACCAGTTTTGTAACCAGACAGACATCCCAGAAATGCAGGCACATGCTTGCAGTGGCACAGGTTAGCAGACAGGGGGTGCTAGAGCAGCCCTTCCTTCCCTTCCACAGCACTGAGCTGAGGGGGAACGGGGCGTGGCCAGGCCTGGGAAGGACACTCTAATTAGCCCCGCAGGAAATTGATACAACAGTGTTTATCATCCATAACTCAGCGTTTATCATCCCATCAAGAAAACAACAGAGGGGCATTACCAGCTACCTGTCGACTCTACCTGTTGATTCAGCACAGACTATAACCAGCATGTGGTCTGCTAGCTAATACACAGACACCTCTCCACAAGGCAGAGAGGAGGAGGGAATTCCTGCTTAACAGGGAGTGGTGAGGGGGAAAGAGGGAGTTTCTGGAGCTGCAACCAGGGAGCAGAGGGGAAGGGCCAGCCCTGCTGTGAAGCAGAGAGCCCTGCCCAGCCCAGAGAGCATGCCAGGATGCTGGGGGTCTCTGGTTTAACTCAAACCAGCAAGGGGTCTGGGACAGACATTGCATAGACTGGTTTGACCCAAATCAGTTAAGTCTGATACTACGGACTTTATCTCAAACTGGTTTCAGCCATTTTCAAACTGGTTTATGTGCACTGAACATCTGTTCTCTTACAGGTTTAAACCAATTTCTGATCACTTAAACTGGTTTATGTGTAATGTCTGACCCTAGTCCTATTGGCTGCATGCATCCAAGATCTGTTATAAACAGGGCCTGATTTAAATTGCAGGGCCAGCTTGTGGTGTGGCAGCTCTTTTAATCTTGGAGTTCCCCTTGTGTGTGCCCTGCCACTGGTTGGCAGAGGGGCCCCACTGGCCCCGCAGCTTGCTCCTGATGGCCAGGAGGCAAAAACCACAGCTTTAAATATGCCACTGGTTTTGCCTCCTGTTCAGTAAGCAGGAAGTGACAGGAGGCAAAAACCACAGCATATTTAAAGCCACAGTTTTCACCTCCCAGCTATCAGGAGCAAGAGGAGGGGCCAGTGGAGCCCCTCTGCCAATCAGCAGTGAGGGAGCACATGGCGGGGAACTCTTAGATTAAAGGTGCTGCCATGCTGCGAGCTGGACCCATGATTTAAACCAGACCCTAGTTATATACCAGGGGTTGACAATGTTTTCAGGCAGAGTGCCAAAAACACTTACAAACTCAACTTGTAAGATGTTGGCATGCCAGGGCAGATGGCAGGGAGGAGCTGTGAAGGGCCTGATCTTTGTTCTGGCAGCACATCCCTTCCCCACAATCCACCCCAAGGCTCACTTGCCAACCAAAAATCCTTCACGTGCCACGTTCTGGCATCCATGCCAGGGGTTGCCTACATCTGCTGTGAACCCAGTCCTTCCAGCTGAACTCTGGTGGTTGAACACTTTACAGAACCACAGCTGTGCCTGGTCTCTGGCTATATCCTAGCCTTTTTTTCCCTGCTCTTGTTCTGTCTCCTGCCTCTGCCCAGTTCCTCTCTCTTGCCCTCACTCCTATCAACACCAAATGTGCACAGCCATTTCCTTACATTTCCTTGGATTCACCTAAAATGCTGTTCACACTTTATTTTAAGTTTTCATAGTGCAGAAGAATGAATGGGTCTGTTTTTTCCTGAGACCACTGATGTGGTGACAAGGACTGATCAGGACAACGAACAAAGAAAATGGGCTGGTATAAATTAAAATTGCCCCACTGGAGTCAGTAAAGTGGTGTTGCTTTAGACCAGCACAGGAATCTGGCTCAGCATATTAGCACGAATGGTTCATGACTATAGTACCCTGCCATGCAGAACCTACTTGTGATAACACATTTCATTCCT
>NW_005842331.1:1054306-1144459 GCF_000455745.1 Alligator sinensis | reverse complement strand
ATGCCTGTCTGCTCCCTCTCTCCCCAGCTATTTAAAGACTTCCCCTCCCCTCTTCCCTACCAGACTCGGGCAATTATTATTATTTATACAGAAAACCACAGGGTCCTTGCACTCAGGAGATCACAGTCTTGCTCTGACAAACTGAATCCCCGGGTCATATACTCCCACTCCGGCCCAACATAGATGATAATACAAACAGATTGAATATGCCTCTTCTCCACTATCACTGTTTCTCTTCTCTACTGCTCACTTCCCCTATACTTCAACCACTTCCCCCTGACACACCTCTCTGATCTTACCATTCCCTCTTTTTAGTACATTTGAGGAACAAGTTCTGAACCCTCAGCCAGATACACAGCATTTGGTGCCCGCCACCATGCACGTTCAACACACAACCAGGTCCAGCACCCCGCATTTCTTCCCTTGCTCCTCCGCTCCCCACCCCGTCCCCTTCTAGCTCCCACATTCCTAGTATCTCCACTTTCCTGGTTCCCTGCACCACCCACTCCAACTTTTGCTTTCTCAAGCACTCAAAGACTGCATCCCTGCTTACTACTTCCCTACTTTCTGCCCAGTGCCTACAAGCTGTTTCCTCTCCTTTCTTTCACTTTTGAACACCAGTATGGGAACTCGTGGGACTGGGCTGAGAGCCTCTGCCCAGGACTATTGGAGTTCTCTCCATTCTCTGAAAGCTTAGAGGCAGCTAGCAGGCGAGAGGTGAAGGAAGCAGCTGCTCCATTCTAGCCACAGGAAGTGCAGGTAGCACCCACAACGGCTCCAAGTGTTGCTTAGGATCACCATGCACATACTCCCCAGCATAATCCCCATCTTGTCCACAGCTGTGGCTATGAGAGGTCTTGAAAAACATTCCAAGACCTGGAGCTTGATGGAGAACGATGAGAGGAAGGCAATGAAAAGTTTAGAGGAGAGCACTTTATGGTTAAAGCAGCAGGAGGGTAAGCGGATTTTAGTATCAGGAGGGCTTTACTGCTAGTAACAGTTAATATTTCATGATCTCATCTTCCTCCATACAGTAGTAAGGAGAGAACAGAAGTGGGTAAATGAAATACACTATCCAGAAATACACTGTCCAGAAATACACTATCCAGAAATACACAGGCATTCTGCTGAGTGGAACCAGCATCTCTCAATGGATGTGTTATCTGTACACCTGCCAACATGCTATGCCACTACAACATTCTTGGAAATAATCCTCAGGTTCTAATTACAGCATCTCTTTTCCTTTACAGCTTCCCCAAATCCTATCTCAGCAGATTCCAGCATCAGCAGAACTTGCTTCTGATGTATTCTGCGATGACACTACCCTCTGCTTCAAACTACCCCCCTGTTTTCCTTTTCCATTTGACCTTTCATTTAGTAACTTCCCTGCTTTGAAGCTCATCAGAGACTTGCTTTCAGCTGTCCTCAGAGACTTTGTCTATCTCTGGTGCTTACCCTACTTCCTACACTTGTCTAGCAGAAGCCTTCTCACTGATGTGAGCCTTAGATCTGGTTGAATACTAGAAAAAAGTTGGTTAAATACATGGTCCAATAGCAAGGGACGATATTCCTCAAATAGTGTTTTCAATTTATACTATTAAACCGCCACCATCAACGCACCATCTTCATTGAACCCCACTTAAGACCTCTATCCCCTCCCCCAGTACTACTAATTCTTAAGGTTGGCATTTCTAAAGGAAAGAGATGAAGGATGTTAGGTGCTCACATCTCATTGAACTTCAACAGGAACTGGATGCATAAATCTCTCAGACTCCCATTGAAATCCCTTCCCAATTTTTTTATAGAGAGTTAGCAGGAGAGATGCTATTAAAAAAAAGTTCTACTGTGTTGTCTACTTCCTAAAATTTTGGCACAGACTCTACATGTGGACATATAAAGTCACTTCAAGTGGTAATGTCTCATTACTATCCAGAAATGACCATCTCCAGGAATCACAGGCATACAATTAATAGAAATCCAAGTTGAGGCTAGAAATAAGGCTCATTTTTAAGTGGTGTTTAAGCACCCATCCCTGTACGGAATGCTAATCAAAAACCTGATGCAGACAAGAAGGCCAACTCTTAAGTGTTCCCTTTACCAAATTTACATCCTGGTACTCTGCTGATTTGAATAAAAAGTTATTAGTAAAAGGTTGCATCGGTCCAGCTATTGAGAAGATAAACCAAAACTCATTTTGTATACTTGGGGGCAGAGGACCCAGAATTTTACAACACACCCAGAGAGATCCTAGCAGGAGCCCTCTTTGGCAGAATACAGGGTTGGAAGTAACTATGAAAAAAGACTTCTGGATCAGGAAAGGGTGATTTTGTCTGGTGTCTGCACATGTGTGGATGAACAGCATTGTACTCAGTTATCTAGAGGAGGGGGAATAATACAAAGCACCTGGTTCCAAGTTCTCCAGTCATCAGCCATGATTTTAAAAGCACTATTTCAAAACAAGCCAAACAAAACCAGTGGCCTGAACTGGAACGTACATATAAGAATAGTAGAAATAGACCCATAAGATGCCCTTTGTCCCTTTCCCTCCTTTGAATCCTGGAGAAGCAATATTAAAGTAATGTATGATAGTTCAAGATCTCATTGACATTCAGTAGGGGTTGGTAATTAATGGCTTATCTATACAACAGCATTCATTTAATCAAGATTATCTACAGCAGTGTTTTTCAACCTATGGTCCACAGACCCCTGGGGAGTCACAGATTATGTCTAAGGGGTCTGCGAAAGATGACTATGATCAATCAGAAGTATGTGAACTCACACTTACAATTCAAAGGGGTCCACACCTCCATTCAAAAATGTTTAGGGGTCCGCAAATGAAAAAAGGTTGAAAACCACTGATCTAAAGCATGAAATCTAAATGGATTAATTAAACTGCACTGAACCTCTGTTTGGACACTACTTCAGAATTAAAATGGCCTTAATTTGATTGATCTGAATTTACTCTGGAGATGAAGCAAGTCAAATAAGTAATACCCTTTTCAAAATTCTGATTAAATACATCTAAACCAGGGTTTAATGCAGTTTAACTAATCCACTTTAAAAACTAATTAGGATGATTTTTTGAGCGTCCCCCAGTAAAGAAGCTCAACATTTTACTCCTGTAAAAATCCCAGCCTGAGTGAACTGGCAGTCTGCATAATGTCCTGAGGGCAACAAATACAGGCAATTTTCTGCAATGGGGTTTGGTGAATTAAGATCCAAAGGTAAGGTTTCTTCCAGAGCAGGGCTGTCCAACTTCTAAGCTGCCAGGAACCGCACTCCCCTCAAGCCACACTAGCAGCAGTTGCATGAACCCTGCCTAGACTACGTGCCTGGGTGCCCCCTGATTGCATTGTATGCCTCCCTGCTACACCACGCACCCAAGCACCTCTGCCACTGCACTACATGCAGGGTGCCTCCTCACTGCATACTTGGGCACCCTACGGCTGCATCTTATGTTCCCCCCTCCCCGCTGCTGCTCGCTCACCCTTAGCTTCCTGGCTATGAGCTCCCCCTGTGCGCTATAATGACTCCAGCACCCCAGGCTGCAGACCCCCCAGTCCTCTGGGGCAGGAACAGGACAGAGAAGTTGGAGAAAGTGGAAGCTTGAAGCAATTGGGGGAGCAAAGGCTGGGTGGGAAACCAGGGGCTGCGATTAACCCCTTGTAGGCTGCAAATGGCTTGTGGGCCACTAGCTGGACAAGCCTGTTCCACAGGAGTATCATTGAGGAACTGCCCTGACTGCTTTCACTAACTGTAGCTGTGCCATTTGACTGAAAAGAAAATATCATTTCAACCCACACAGATTAGTGGGCTTGCACTATTGAATCATGTGCAGTAATATCAATCTAGCTTATTGCTACACAACCTAACAGCATAACGTCAGCTCAGTGCTAACACACGAGATCAAGAGTAGCTAACAACTGAGATCCATCCTACCCTTGATGCAGGAAAGAACTTATTCTGGTGCTTAACCTCAGGTATGAGAGAGATTCAGCACCTTGCCAGGCCAGTGCTGCTGAACTGAGCTAGTAACCACATGTCTTAGATCCCTGCATTCTTCTGCACAGATTTTACAATATAGCTGGGGGATCAGTTCAGACCCATTCCAAGCTTTACCCCCTTTTGAGCTTAACCTTACTGTCCTCAATCCAGTTTTGAGGTGAAGAACCTTCTACATTTCAGGATGAATAAACAGCAAGTTCATAATGCCACCACCTTACTGATCCCATTAGAACAGACCTAGCATTTGACAAAACAGATTGTTGCTGGCAAAAGTGTATGCCTCTCTGAACCAGTTAGTCTCTAAGGGTGTCTTTACACGTGCTCCAGAAGGTGGGAGGGGGCACTTTAATTAAGGTGTCCTCAGCATCTCATGTATTCAGCTTCCCATGCTTCAAAATGGTGATGGGGGCACTTGAACTAAAGCTCATTTGCCCAGCTTAATTAAAGCCCCCCTGCCACCATTTTGAAGTTCAGGGACACTGAATACACAAGATGCGGAGGCTTCTGGAGCGTGCTGATTAGCACACTCCAGCAGAGTTGATTAATTGACTCTGCTCTGACACGCTGTAATTACATGTCTACAGGCACGCTAAGGTACCATCCTGGCTGGCTTTCTGACTGTTAGAATTAGTCACCCATCACTGATCACGATCAGCACCAGTTGCAACAAAGCAAGTGTAGCAGTGGCATCAAAGTGAGTTTTGGTAACACATGCTAAATCACAAAGACCTTACTAATGTTTCATTTAAGATCAGTCATTATGCTGGGACCTTTATCTGCTGACATCTCATGTTATCACTGTTAACTACTGCCAATCCCATTTAGGCTAAATTCAAAATGCTCTCCCTCCCTTGTCTCCACTGCTCCCTGTCCTAGGCCATCACATCACCCTCCCCCACCAAAGTAGCCACAGAAGGATGAAGCTGTCAAAGCTGAGGGAACAAAAATAAGGAACTCAAAGTCATGCTGCAAAAGCCATCTATATAAATCCCTCATGCTCCCAACAGTACCAGGGAGCCCCACCCCTATTAACTTTTCCATGAGTCTCTTATCCTCAGCAGAAGAGTGTAATAGAAGCAGGTTTGGTCAGGCAAGAATAAGGTGGTGGTTACCCACACTCCTCCTTGCTCAAAACTGACCAATTCACTGTTTAAACATTGTACATTGCTCTCCATGCATTGCAACAACACTCAGACAACTGGTACCATTGCTGATTAGGCAGTAGTTTTATACTCACACTCAGCAGGAGGCACTTATTTTCTTTGATGGCACCTATACAGCCGACAAAGCCGATGATCATCACGAAAGTCCCTGTGACGATAAGCAGGTTGGCAGCCGAGAGGGATGGGAAAGAGGAGGAGAGGGTAGCAAAGTTTCCTTGGGTAACAGCCAGCCAGATGCCCACTCCAAGGATCCCACAACCACCAAGCTGAGAAAACAGGAAGAAACAAGTAAGGTCAGTCATAGCATCCAGGCAATTCTTATCACCATTTTCTATATCCCAGTGGTGGCTAGCAGTCCCACTGGGCTAGGGTCTGCATATATACACACTAAGAGATAATCCCAAGCCTAAAGTGCTTTCAGCCTCAGCAAACTAAGGGTAGAGGAGGGCACCTTTATTTTCCAAGCTTTAAAGATAGATAGGACACTCAGGCACAGAGACAGTCACAAGGACAGAGGTCTCACTGAGTGTGCGACAAAGTCAGTCATAGAAATATATATAACTTAAATTTCTTATTCCAGAGACCAGATTCAGAGGACAGATCGTGGGGGGTAGGTAGCTCACCCATATCAAAAATTTCAATTACAGTCTACAAGAAAAGAAAGCAGATGGAAAAGATGGTCTGAAAACTTTTGAAGTTGGAAGAGGCAATGATGCATAAACCGTAAAGTGAAGATGATGATTATGACAAAAGGTTATAAAAAATTTAAAAATCAAATTAATCTTCCGCAGTGAGGAATACGTTCAACTAGTGAGTCCTAATTCTTTGTCTTAACCAAAAAACCAGGCACTTCCTTTCTTCTTCTTGAGGGAGCAAAAAACACGTTCAGGAATCAAAGGTGGTTTGTGGTCTGGTTGGAGGCTAAAATGATACAGGTACAATTTAGGTAACTCCAAGAGCTGACCTTACCCTCTACACTACATCCACACAAGCTATTGCCTAGACATGTCTTCCAACCGTTGTACACATTTAAAAAAGACTTGCATCAGAACACCATACTTCTGTCCTAATGAGTGCCTATGTCAGAGAAATTTTCTTGATCCAGGGAATGAGGGTTTATAGCATGAAGGGGCCATAAGAGGAAAGAAAATTCTCCATCTTTCTAGTATTACAAATGGTAATAACACTCATTCGTACTGTGGCTTAGTTAGTTTGTCAGGTTGGTTCTCTGAGGAGAATATGAAGACTTCTTATCTGGTCTATGAAAGCACAAGGGGAGATGGAAGAGTACATGGTTCCCAGGTTGCAATGCCCAGAAGGGCCTGACTGAGAGGCAGGTGCAGCCATCATGGGAAGGGTAGGGAAATAGAATTGATAGCTATGTCCCACAGGGGAGCTTTTTAAAAATGCTCACATTTATTAGCCTGCTGCTTACAACTTAGAGAAAGCCTGCAGAATGGTAACAATTCAAGCAATGCTGAGCAATTAAATAGAATTAAACCAAAGGGAAATTTTGCATTATAATAGTCACACAGCAGAGCATCACTTAGCTTTCTTTCTTTCATTATTTCTTCTTAAAATAACAATTTTTATGGAGCTTTATAATTGCACTTCATTATTCAAATTATTAAATGCTAAGAAAGAAATCGCATTCATAAAGTAATAAGTCACATGTAGGAGCACATCACTTAACTGTCTGCATAAAATGGATGAACACAAGAAGATTATGAACCAAAACAAGGGAAAGAAACACAGCTAGTATGAAACCCAGGTACCAGACCTTGAAAATGGATCAGGGAAGAGAAAACCAAGGAAAACGTATCTCTCAAGCGCCTATTGCTCCCATCAGTTGTTTGGGATGGCCTGTACTGTTGCAATGGCTTTATCTTTCACCCCATTCCAGTAAAAGGCAAGGCAAGCCACAGAGCTCAGAGCAGAAATAAAGGGGAGCATGCATAAACTTAAATGTATTTTCCAATAGTTTAACCTGTTCCCTTTGCAGCAGTCAGCCTATTTTTGCAGGAAGCTTTAAGAGTTGTGACCAATACCTTACGCCAGCCTTTTGGGATTGAATTGGTGTCACAAAGAGGAAATGGATCACAAGTACCAAAACTGGATTCGTTCCTGGCCCTTATATGGAACTCATCTACGTCAGAGAGCTCCTTATGTCCTGTCTCCTGCAACATGTCCTGGACAAGCACCAGGGACACTCTAACTCATGCTAGCTCAAAGATATCCTGCTACATGTTGGCATCACCAAGGTTTCTCAGAATGCCTAATTTGACTAATTTATGATCAAATGGGCTGAAGTTGCCCTGATGGGCATATCTCCAAGAACTGATGAGTGGACTTTGAAAAGCTATTAATAGAAGCAATGAAAGTGAACAATGGCCTCAACCTCCAGCATGAGAAATTAGGCTGGATATTAGAAGGAACTTTATGACCATGAAGGTGCTTAAGCATTGGAAAAGGCTACCTGGAGAAGTTGTGGATTCTCCATCCTTAGATGTTTTCAAGAGCAGGTTAGACAGACATTTTACTGGTATGGTCTAATGAGGAATGATTCTGCCTTGAACAGGGAACTGGACTAGATGACTTTGTGAGGTCCTTTCCAGCCTTACTTTCCTGTGATCCTATGAGCAAAGGAAACACTAATTTGCCATCTAGAAAAAAAATCTTAAGAATTAAGGCCTATCCAACTGTAGAACAACATCTAAGGAAAAGTGGAGTCAGACCAGATGAAAGGGCAGGAGTTAGGACTAGTCAAAATATCAGCTAACCCACTCCTGGGACAAATCCTCAACTAGCAGTGGAAATAAATGCTAAGACCTTGCAGTTGTTTTTTTTCCCTCTGAATTTCATTATCTTATGTCTCAGCATCAACCTCTGAACCCTGGGCACTCTAAGGCAACACAAATGTCTCAGTTAGGCCTCCCAAGTACAGACGCCCAGGAGCAACAGAGATCTCCATTTTCAAAACTTTCAGCTAGCATCTTTCACATGGTGTTTATGAAGCAATTTGATGGCACCAATACAACTCAAGGTATTTCAACTCCTTTAATGTTGCCATTGTTATTTAATTGCTTTGTCTGATACTAAATGCATCCAACTATATTTTGTAGAATATGAGCTGCATCTCGCTAACTAGAATTGTTCTTAAACAGGCTGCAATCCTGGCTTCTGTAATACCTGCTAATTTTTTAGGATATAAAGGATATCTTAAGATATAAAGTCATCCAAACACCATTTCCCTTAGGATAGTAGGTTTCCCCAGGGTAATCTTCCTCTCCTCAAACTGGCATTTGATTCCACAGAGGCCTCAAAGCCTTTCTAACATCAAATTTTAGCTGTTAGCATATTGTTTTTGTTTGTCAAAAAAAAGGTCAATCACTGCAGATCCAACAGCCATGTAAAATCTCACAAGATTGCATGAAGGAAGAGAGAACAGTCTATGTAAATACTACAATTTGTCAGCCCACAGCTCAAAAGTTTTTGCCAGTTTGTTAGCATCCGCGTATCACCAGTGTATACCAGCTGATGATTGGGCCCATTGTCTTCAAAGGGAAGGGTGGAGCTGTTCATTACGTTGTTTGATCAAAGGCTGACAGTCTACAAACACTTCTCACAGCATTCCAGTGTCTTGGGAAATGACTCTTTCAGCAAGCAAGCCCAACTCATTCCCCCTGACTCATACCAGAGGATCACAGAAAGTGCTTCTAGCTGGAAATGGCATCACACGGAACAGCAGCCATACTGTCTTAATTCAGTTGTGTTCATTTTCCGTGAATTACAACTCCCTCCTTGAGGGCCCCACATTGAAATCACCATCTACTAAGTTCTGCCTGGAGTGGCAAGGACTCCCAATCAGACCCAACCATACTACTTTTTCAGGTGTGGATGTCACAAAGCACTGAAGACAAATTTAAGTCCCCTTTTATAAACATAACTTGAAATAAACTTTTAAGCACAGGTTTAAGTATTTTCCTGAATAGAAGCCCAAGGAAGCCAAAGTCCATCAAGGTCAATAGGGCCGTGTCCAGACAAGGACAGCTGTTTGTTTCCCTGGGGACAAGTAGCAGTGACACATCTTGTGCCACTGCTACTTACCCCCGGAGAACCCACATGCGCTCTGGCACTCGGCTGGTTATGCCAGGTGCAGTAGGGAAGGCTGAGGCCAGCAACCATATTGGTCCTAGCAGCCTTATCAGGGGTCCTGGGGGGCTTTGGGAGCTGCAGCTGCAGAATTCCTGCAGCTGGGAGTGTGGCTCCAGCAGGCCAGTCTCTGCTTTTGGGCAGCGCTTGCTGCCACCTCTGCTTTTTTATGGAGTGAGGCTTTTTGACCTCAGGATCTCTCAAGGTTCAATCCCCCTTCCCCTCCACCCCCAAATGTTGCAAGGTAGCAGCGTGGTGCATGCCTGCATGCGCAGTGTGTGGTGCCACAGAGTGGTCTGTGATGCTATATACTGCACATCCGCACTCTTCTGGATGTGGCCTAGGAGTCTTTCTGTTGACATCAGCAGAGTTAGTATCTAGTCTCCATTGACCAAATGGACCAATGATGAGTAACTTGAAGTAGGCCCTTCTTTACCAGTCTCCGAGTTTACCAGTGCTGTTTCTCTCAACCAAAGACTCCAGGATTGAGACAGGTCTCATTTATTTACATTAGTGATTTTGGAGCAATGAGAACCGAGTGTAAAAATGTTGTCGTTGTTTCTCTGCTGCCTGCCTGTCTGTTTTGATTTCTTTCTCTTGATTTCATAGACATCAGACATCAGGGCTGGAAGGGACCTCGGAAGATCATCGAGTCCAGCCCCCCGCCCCCCGCCTAAGAAGATCCAATTTACGGATAATTTTACTCAGTTATTTATGCCGTTCTTTGCCTCTTTTTTTTTTCTCTCTCCCTCTGCCTGTTTGTGCCAAGGAGCTGGCGGAAGAGTGATGAGATGATAGTTCCTGACAGCTTTCAGAGCTTGCTGCAATGTGAAATAAAACAAAAACAAAACCACTAATGGCGCTGCTTTTGATAGCTTTACTGCATTCAAGAAGGCCCCCAAATTGTCACAGTGATAGCAGACACTAATCACTAAAACAAAAGAGCAACAGAAAGACTGCAGTAGTGGCTTGATATATTGGCAAATAAGTACAAGTCTGCATTGATTTCATGTGGTGTGAGAGAGCTGGGTCCTGTTTATCAAAGATGACACCTTCTGCCAGATCACTGATGACAATAGTATTTGTTCTTTGAATTGAAAAATTCATAATGCTGTTTTGCCCAGTTATTCCTGGTATCTTACTCCTTTGCCAATGATATCCCCAAAATAATCTGAAGGCAAGGTCTGAAGCTGATCACACCTCCTTATACCAATGTTTTGTTTCAATATTAGTAGATATTTTATCCTTGTATAGCAATTTTCTTTCAGAGAGTCAACAGTGGGACAGAGAAAGAGAATAGCTTTGGCATTAAAATACTGCAGTAGGACTCAACAGCTCTGGATTAGATTCTTGACTCTGCCACAGACTTCCTGATGCAAATCAAAATAGCTTTATTCCTGTGAATTTGAGTTTTCCATCTGTAAACACTCATTTCTTTGTCTGCCTTGTCTGCTTTTATAAAAGATATATGCTTTTCAGAGCAGGGATATGTACAATGCATAACATATTTGAGCCCTGATCTTTAAAGGATCCCATAGGCACCACTGAAATCCATATAACAACAACAAAGTATATCACAACAAATAATAAATATCTAGCCCAGATGGTGTGTGTGTGTGTGTGTGTGTATGTGTGTGTGTGTGTGTGTGTTATCCTTATGAATAAATGAGAGCATAGTAATGCATGCTTGGTCCCATAAAGTCTCAGTGGCAGACCCTCAAGAAAGAGAATCTACTTGCACAAAACTGTTCTCACACCAAGAATAAATTCAGAGAAGCTCCACTGACAACAGTCAAGTTTCACCAGTGTGAGCACGATCAGAATTTGGCTAAAGTGTCCTGATTCCTTGTCCCTATTCTCTAATACACAGAGCACACCTCCTCCAAGCAGCCTCAGGATCTCAGCCATGTTTAGACCTCAAATGCAACACTTATCTTTGCCCAGGTAGAATCTGATTTTGTGTATATCTATGAACCACAGCATGCATTATGTTCTTTCCAGCAGCATACATATAGAGGGCTGGATAAATAGTAAAAAATTGGATCTAGTTCATGAAACATGGGGAATGTTGTGTCTGTACAAGGAGTCTTTGCATGGAGACAATATAAAGCATGCTTATCTTTCCAAAGACAGTTACTGGGAGACTGAATACAAGCTGAAAGTGTGCATATCAAATCATGGGGAGACCCATCAAATTAAGAAACAATTGTGCTGAATTAAATGGAACTCTATCAGAATCAGATGAACCTGGAAGAGAAATGAAATAGGCCCTGAATATTTGTACAAGGGAATCTTCTGTACTGAGCAAACTGAAGAGAACAAAGAGGAAAAGGATTTACATCTTTGGTGAATAATCAAAAACAGAGGCAAGAGTTTATTATTTGTGCCTGAACCAGACTTCTTTGAGTTGGCTCTGGATGCACTCTCTCCTTTGAAAGTCTGTAGTAGAACTGGAGGTAAATGATCTCTGTGGGCAGGGGGTGGAAGCAGCACAGAAAAAAAAATCAATTAAGAAGTCAAGTCCCTTTCCTAGATTTTACTTTTTTCACTCTGAACAACTGAAGTCAAGTTTCTTGCTGGGAATCTGGAATATGGCCAACTCCCTTTCTCTATATACACCATCAGAAGTGAGATGCCTTTACCTTCAGGATTTAGTTAAGACAATTGCCTTATCCCAGCTGAGGCTCCCCACTCTGGCCCCTAGCACAGGTTGCACTTAAGATGCGATTCACCAGTTCATTATGTGGTAAGTTGTTACATGTCACAAATTCAATCAATTAATAGTGTGATAAAACAAGGAATAAGCTACAAAGTTATCACACAAAAATGCATAATATATTTGTGGTTGGTTCCTATCACATCATTAGCTGAATGTGTGGCCAGGCTAGAGCTCCCACCCATGGAGTGTGACCCTGTGGCTGGAAGCCCTGTCGACTGATGGGGTTCCCAGCTGCACCATGCACCCCTGTGGCTGGAAACTCCCAGCTGTGAGACCAAGGTGTGCCCTATAGCCACAGGGAGTCTGGATCAGCTGGAGGAGCAATCCAGCAGCAGAAGCACGTGATGCACCTCTGTGACTGGGAGACCCATCAGCTGACAGGGCTCCCAGTCACAGAAGCCTACTATTTGCCAGTGCAGGAGGAACCCAGATTGTAGGTTTCCCAGATTGTAGGTTTCCCCTGCATTGGCAATAAGGTGTGATGGGACCTGATACTTGACCCCACAATCACACTTCCTGCCATGCACATGTGGCATGGCAGGAAGCATGATTGTGAGGACAGCACATCAGATTCCATGGTGTCTTTACGTGCACATCTTCCATTTCACACCCAACAGTACACATCCACACAATAAACATATATATCATTTATGAGAACAATTCCCATAGGGAAATTGGGGCCCTCTGCCAAACTTGCCCTGTCCATAGCCCATATTCATATAAACCTAGGGAATTTCTTGTCTGGCTGGTTGCAACTATCTGGCTAAACAGTTGAGAGAGGAGTGCTGGATTTACAAAATAACCAGTACTGAAACCCATTAAAGTGAATACTCGAAACTGCACTAAGAAACAAGCTGTCAGCAAAGGCATTCGCTGGTGTACAGGAATACTACAAGAATCATGGCTAAGGGCTGCTTTGGCGCTTTGCAATATGGCTTGTGGAAGATGGGGGAAGCATACAGCTGCACTGTCTTAAGAGCAAAGCAAGGGTCGTATTGTGACTCCAGGAATCTGTGCCTAACCTTCTGAACAGATGTATTCCTTCTACTTCTACACTAATGCTAGTGCACAAGCTGTCATATTATGTGGGAAAAGGACCAAGGCACTGTCTACTTCCCAACTGTGACAATGCACTTCCAGGTAACTGGAGGAAAAGATGAGGGAAAGTAATAACTTGGTAGTGAATACTTTGCCCTCTAAACAAGTGCTTTATACAACAGAAAAAGGGGATCTTTATGTCTCTTTCTCCTGCACAAACAAGCCTTAAGAAAGCCAATATATTTTTCCTCCAAAGGAGTTTTCAAGCGGTCTTCATAGTTATTTACATGTACAGAATATAGCAGTAGTTTATTCTGGTGGTCATAAAGCTTTGGACAGTTATAACAGGGTCCAAAAGTAAAGGTGGCAATCTATTCATGAACACTTTCTCTCTCTCTCTCTCACACACACACACACACACACACACACACACACACACACACACACACACACACTCTTTTGGTGAAAAAATGGCTCATAGAATTACATCTTTAGAACTGTTCTAATGGCTTAGCCAATAAATTATTCAGACTGCAGTGCGTACATTTAAAATTGATCTTACAACATTGTAAACAAAGTAATCCCAAACAGCCCCCAATATGCACATGCAGTTGGAGGAATTAATTATGCAGCGACAGCTACGCACTTACAATAGAGCAGGAGAAATTGCCTCATTGTTCATTATAATGATCTTGGTATCCTTAAGTGATTTTTTATTGGTTTTATTACATAGAAAGTGCATCTAATCCAGGATTCTAATATTATATCTGATTAATATTCCTACACCCTAGCTTCTCATTTAGATATAGTCTGTCGTCCTCTACCAAAAAAAAAAATCTACTGATATTGGTAATGCATTACACTTGGATTCTTTCATGTTGCAGCAAATTTAATTCACGTATTCAAAGGTATTTTTTTTAATTACCATTTCTAGACCAACACAAGAATTATGCTAAGCTCTTACAATCACACTGGCTATAAAGTTAATTTCCTGTATACATACCATATGCCATTGCCAAGTACAAAGCCAAATAAAAGTAGACAATGGAACATTAATGTCATGGTACTAACAAAATCACAGTAATAATTATCCTAGTAATCTAATGGATACCTAAACAATTGTTTCTTTTATTCCTCCAACTGTTCTTGCTTGTCAAACACACTGACAGCTGCAAAAGCACTGAAAATCCTGCACTAAAACAGTTTTTTTGTATTGTAGTGAGCATAGGTTGCTAGAGAAGAACATGCAAGGGACTTATCAGTGGTTTAGCCACATTTTATTGACTATTTACTTTAGAAAACTAGTGTTTGGCGAGAAGAGCACACAACCAATGTTGGGAATCTAGGCTCTAGTAGCAATAAAGGATAAGTAGGCCAGGTATGGTAGACTCAGTGTAATAGCCTTGTGGACATTTGTTCACACCATAAAAAACACTGCATAGTTTGGTGCTTCTTTTTTCCATATGGATCTAAGACAGAAATAGCATCAAGTGGCACATGGCATGAATAGAATACTTTGGCAGAGGTAATAAGGAGGATTGATGCTTGTACAACACATGCAGGCATCTGGGGCACTCTAGAAGGAGACAATTTTGCTGTGCTCATTTCAAGTAAATTGAATAAATTTGTCCCTGGGCCTCCCCCCCGCTCCTGTTACAAAGCACCCAGGCTATTTGATAAAATGAACCACATTAAAAGACAGGAATTCTTTCCTTCCCACATTGAGTAATTATTTACTAAAATAACTGTACCTGGACACAATATTTGGAAGATTTAGAAAAGGAGCCTTCAAGACATTAAACACTATGTAACTTAGTATATCTAGGGAAAACCAGGGAAATTAAGAGAATGGCCCTGAACCCTAGGCAGCATGAAGTGGTGTCATTTCACTGAATTGGGCATTTGGTATTTGAAAATAATAACAATTCCCACTGCAGAGAGAAGTGATGGTACCAGTTCTCTCTCCTATACCTACTTCCCACTTTATAACTTATGATTTCAGTTTGTCCAGTACCAGCCTGTTCCCAGGGACAGAATAGTATGCAGGCAGGGAGAGCAACGAATCAGATAGGTCTCCTAATTTTCCTCTGTAGTTAGTTGTCACTTGGCTCTTACTGTTGTACCTCTTAATTTAAACAAGAGAAGTCCCAAGTCAAAATGTGTTCCTTAGATCCTTTAGGTTTATAAGCCATCTCTCTATTGATGTGGGCAAAGACTCCTACTTAGGCTCATCTTGCCAAATCTAAGGGAGTCCTCTGCTAGCCTATTATATAAAATTTGCTAGATTTTTTTGCATTCTTGACCTGTCACATTTGCAAGCAAATCCTGGACCAGTTACCCAGGAGAAATGAATTCCAATTATTTCCCTCATTCTGAAAGTCACTCTTTGAACTACAAATGAAATTTGCACAAAATGTGTTCTGCATGGAAACAGAGATGTATTGAACAAACTAAAATGATTTTCTCTCTGCAACCCTCCAACATGGTATCTCCTCCTTTCTCCTATAGTCTCTTTATTCATAGATTCATAGATTGTTAGGGGCTGGAAGGGACCTTGTAGATCATCGGGGCCAGTCCCCCTGCACTAGGCAAGAAAAGACAACTGGGATCAAGTGACCACAGCAAGGTGACTGTCCAGTCTCCTTTTGAAGATTTCCAGGGTAGGTGACTGCACCACCACTGGCGGGAGTTTATTCCACAGTCTGAACACTCTGACTGTGAAGGAGTTTTTCCTGAAATTGAGCCTGCAGTGGCCTTCCAGGAGTTTGTATCCATTGCTCCTGGTCTTCTCCAGGGGTGCCCTGGTGAACAGCGGTTCACCAACTTCTTGATGTACTCCCCTGATGTAGCAGTAAGCCGCTACCAAGTCCCCTCCCAGCCTTCTCTTCTATAGGATGAAGAGGCCCAAGTCCCTCACCCTCTCCTCGTATGGCTTGTCTTGCAAGTCCCTGATCATACAGGTGGCTCTTCTCTGGACCCTCTCAAGTTTTTCCATGTCCTTGTTGAAGTGTGGCACTCAGAATTGGACACAGTACTCCAGCTGTGATCTCACCAGTGCAGAGTGCAGTGGAAGTATCACTACCATTGTTTTGCATGAGATGCAATGGTTAATGCATGCCAGAGTGTTGTTTTCCCGCTGGCCACAGCATCATACTGCTGGCTCATGTTCATACAATGGTCTATCACTACCCCTAGGTCTCTTTTGGTCGTGGTACAAGTCAAATTGTCGCCACTGAGCCTGTAGGTATGTTGGGGATTGTTTTCCCCCAGATGGAGCACCTTATACTTCTAAGTGTTGAACTTCATCTGGTTCCGGTCCACCCAACTCTCCAGGCTGTCCAGGCCTGCCTGTATCTACAATCTATTTTCTAGAATGGCCATGCTCATCCATAATTTGGTGTCATCCACAAACTTGGCCAGCGAGCTTTTCACCCCCACATCCAAATCACTGATAAAGATGTTGAAAAGCACCGGCCCAAACACAGACCCCTGAGGGACACCACTGGCCACTTCTTGCCAGGATGATACAGATCCGTTCATGAGAACTCTCTGGATCCTATCATGTAGCCAGTTTTCCACCCACTGAACTGTTGAGCAGTTAAGCCCACAATCTTCCAATTTTTCCACAAGGATATTGTGGGATACTAGATCAAAAGCGTTTTAGAAGTCAAGGTATATAATACTGACTTTCTCTCCTGTGTCCAGGTAGCGAGAGACCTGTTCATAGAAGGAGATGAGATTGGTAAGACAAGACCTACCCACAATGAAGTCATGCTGGCTGTCATTCAGAATCTTACATTCAAAGAGAATATTGCACATAGATTCTTTAATGAGTTTTTCCAGGATTTTCCCTGGGATGGAGATTAGGCTGATTGGCCTATAGTTGCCCGGGTCCTCCCTCTTCCCCTTCTTGAAGATGGGCACAACGTTGGCCCTCTTCCAATCCTCAGAGAGCTTCCCTGTGAGATCCTCAGGGATCTCTCCTTCTGCTATACTATGGCAAGGATATTCAAGCATACCTGGAGCATATCCTAAGCAGATGTTAGCTATTATAGCTCCATCAGACCTGATAATCTGATCTACAGTTCCCATCAAAATAAATGAGAAATGCATCCAAGGAGTCTTGGTCATCATAATAATCCCAGCTCTTGTTTATAACTGCAAGGACATGGCACAGCTTCTTGCTAGAAAGATGTTAATCTGCAGGTGGGTATGGATGCAGCAGGAGGCCTGGTGGGGCACAATGATTAATGTCCTACCTTTTCTACTCTGAAATCCACCTGCACTTGTAAGTAAAAATGAATCTGGTAGTCTCCACATACTTCCTGGAAGACATTTATTCAGAGGCACAACCAGACCAAAAAAATCTCTCTAATCTATTCAAGCCCAGGATTGCAACAAGGTGCATCAGTGCAGCTGCATAGCACTTCCAGGCAATCCATCCCTCACCAAGTTCACTTTGGCTCTCATAGCTTCATTGCTTCTAAGATACTCATACTCATCTCTGAATGAGTGCCAACTCTACCCAATGCGTTGTCCCTCTAACAATAATGCTTTGCAAAGCAGATACTGTCCTACTATCATGTTTGGAGCTTCATGTTAAAAGCAGGATCTATTCCTCTCTGCCTTTTCATTGATGTTAATATGTTTTTATTCTGTTGCAATGTGATTTCTCTCTTGTCCTCTTTCACTGAGATTTATCACAAGCCCTAGTAAGGAGTTTCCAAAGGACAGAACTGCCATTCCTTGCAGCTCTGCAGATAATAAATAGCACATGGTGATTAAAAATCTAAAGCTCTGCAAGACTAATTGTTTGGTCTTGCCATGCCACTTCCTTTTCTTCTAGGTTTAAACACATTTTGCAAGAACCCCAAAAGCTCCTATTTGACATGATGACAAAATTGAGTGCTGCTATTTTCAGAAGCAGCAAACAAATTCCTACAGAAATTACTGCACTGAATTATCAGCTGAAAGAAATCAACTTAGCTTTGCTGGACTCACTATGCTGATTTATACCAGATGAAGATGTGGCCCATAGTGATGTTTTGAACTTTATTTTAGCACAAAATGATATGCTGCCTTTCCTGTTTCCCTCTGGGATTACACACACCACAGTGCAGTCTTGTGCTGTCCGTTGTACTGAACATTATTTATCAAGGTGGTGTCAAATGTCATTATCCATGGTCCTGAAACCAGCTATCCTATAAGGTGCATTGTCCCAGTCTAACTAATGACCTCTGTGACTGAACCATTGCCCTGTTGGTCAGTACAAACCTATCACTAGTCTCGCTGATCCTGCTGGCAACTATTTCAAGAAAAGTCATAAATTTATACTGCTACCCTTATCTTCAAACCAGTGGTTCTCAATCACGATTCTGTAGCACAGGCCCCTGACTGTTACTACTGCCAGATAAAAGTGTCCTGTATGCCTGGTGCACAGCCAGAACAGGAATGGCTGCAGCATAATCATGGACTCCTGCTTGTCTTAGGGTTATCTGATAGTCTGAAGCAGGCAGGAGCACCTGCTCTTGCTATAGCCCTTTCTGATCGGAAACTGCATGGCATCTCCCAGAAACAGGAGTGCACGGGGCAGGTGAAACTGTTCTATTTCCAAGAGAAGCACGGTGGTATTGGGGATGGGGGCACAGATTAAGAAAGTCTGAGGCCATAGCAGACATTCCTGCCTGCGTTAGATTTATCTGGCTGTGCATAAGGAGTATGGAGTAGCTTCGTGGTGGTGGTAGAAGCAGCATCACCCAGCTGAGATCCACTGAGAAAAGTTGAGGCAGCCCAACAGTGGTGCTCAACTAGGGATTTGCCAAGTTCAAAGAAGTTATGGAGGGTACTCTGAATTTAAAAAGGTTTAGAACCATTGCTCTAACCTATATGATAGGCTTTATTTTAGTGCCTTTGGTATTTTCCAGGGCAACACTCTGTAGTAAGATCCATTAACTATTATAGGAATTCTACAAAAGATTCTGCTGTCAGAGGGCAGGCATGATTCAGATGCAGGATCCCCAAAAAGGCCATGGTTTTGCTGAAAACAGCAGCAATATTTGAAATTGTGCTTTTCCAGTTTCCCCAAGTTAACTAGCATCTCTTTTGGGCATTCATTACTCTTCTTCTACCTAATTAAACCTTTCAAATTGCATTTCAATGTAATCAAAGTGTGCTTGAGTAAAAAATGATGGCATCAAAATAAAAGAAAGAAAATGGGAATATTTTGCTCATATTGCCAATGGGGAAATGAACTGAAAGTTATTAGGTTGATGCCTGATGTTGCATTAGTAGCATTCCCTTAAGGTAGGCATATTTCTATAAGTTATATTTGTTATGTGAATCACAGCTGACACAAAACCAAACTCCAATTGTTGTGACTTAATGATATTCAGTCTAAAATTTAAGTGATTTTTCCCCCCAAGTGAAAACGCACTGAAGTACTCTTGGTTGGACTCATCCTGTCAAATTCAGTAAAGCAAGCAAACTGTTGAAGTCTACCTTTATTGAGAAAAGTGCTTAAGCATGTTTTTAAGTACCATTGACTTTAATACGTAGTTTCAGTAATATGCTTAACTAAACCATATCAGAAAGCCATATCACTGGCTGAGGACAGAAAAATGTAAAAACGGTAATAGTGAAGATGGCCTGCAATGACAGTCATAGATAACAGACTAAGAATTACCTCAGAATGTTTAAAATTGATTATTAATGCAACAAGTGCCTAATTTGGAAATTTGCCCACATTTTACTTCAAACAGAGGGGATTATAAGTAAGTCACTGATTTAATGAGATTTTAACAGAAAATGCAAAGCAAAGGCATGTATTGGAGAGAGTTGTATGTGTGTGAGGGGAGGGGGTGGAGAATACAACTCGAGAAAGAGATTATACATCTGCTTCAGATTCTAATTTTAACTCCTGCCAAACTGAAAATGTTAAAGCGTATTCATTCACTCCTCAAATGTCATTTCCAAATCCACCTGGGTTGATCATAATGAAATCAATACAGTAGGGAAGAAGGATATGTGCATAAGCTCCAAAATCACTATCTAGCAGATGAAATTAAACCTGTTTTGAAAAGCCAATCAAGAATGGAAGGAGACAGACTGTGCAGTGAAGCTGCTATTCTCTGAAAGGTGGTCTCTAAAAATTAATACAAAACTTTTTAATGACACCATCACATATACTAGTAAGGACATGCATAGAAATCTAAACCAAATTCTAGTCATTTAAACTTTAAGAAAGCTATAGTGGGATTTAAAAGAGAAAAAGCAAACAATATATTTTAAGGTCAGAGATGGACTTACATATAACGTGAGTAGTTTGATACCTGGAAAGGAGATGAGAATGAGGTACCTTAGTAAAGGTATTTGGTGGGCTTTTGAGAGAAAATCAGGTTCATGGGGCACTGCCCAGGGATTCTGGAGGACCCAGTTCAATTTCCTGCTTTTTCAATGTTGCTTGGCAAGCCATGCAGTGGCATTTATACAACCGTGCTTCTCACTATCACAAGGGTGCATCTACACATGAAATTAGTGCATCTGAATAAACTCCAGTGCAGTTCATGCCAGAGTTTTTTGCTCCCAGGAATTGCCATTTGAAGGTTTGCCCAGGATCACAGTAAGTGGAGCAGCCCCAGCTGGGAGGGGACTGGGGGGAGAGGGTGCGGGGGGCGGGTCAGCCTGCCAGCCCAGAGTTGCTCCATCCTGGCTCAACATGCTGTGCAGTGGCTGGTGGGGCATGAGGGTGCTACAGTGCAGGGCTAGCCAGCAGACAGCCCCACACTATAGTACTCTTGTGTCCCAGCCAGCCCAGTCACCACCTAAACATGCGTTGTAGCAGAGTAAATAACTCTGCCATACGATAGTACTTGTGTAACACAGTATTATTCTACAACAGAGTTAATTCATTATTTCCAGGCTAATAGTATCGCACATGTAGATGTAGACACTTTACTGCAGAGCTAATTAATCAACTTCATAGTTTCATAGTTGGTAGAGTTGGAAGGGACCTGAGCAGATCATCAAGTCTGACCCCCTGCCATGGCAGGAAAGAGTACTGGGGTCAAACGACCCTGGCAAGGTGTCGACCTATCCTCCTTTTGAAGACCACCAGGGTAGAAGTGAGCACCACTTCCCTTGGAAGTTGTTTCCAGATCCTAGCCACCCTGACTGTGAAGTAGCGCCTCCTGATATCTAGCCTGAATCTACTCTCCGTCAACTTATGGCCGTTATTCCTTGTTACCCCCAGTAGTGCTTGGGGGAACGGGGACTCTCCCATTGCCTGTTGGTCCCCCTTGGCCGGTTTGTAGACAGCCACCAGATCTCCTCTCAGCCTTCTCTTGTGGAGGCTAAACAGGTTCATGTCCTGTAGCCTCTGCTCGTAGGGCCTGCCTTGGTGCCCCCTGATCATGTGAGTGGCCCTCCTCTGGACCCTCTCAATGTTGTCCACATCCCTCCTGAAGTGCAGCACCCAGAACTGGACACAGTACTCCAACTGTGGCCTGACCAGTGTCGCATAGAGGGGGAGCATCACCAACTTGGACCTGCTCGTGATGCATCTGTGGATGCATGGCAAGGTGCGGCTAGCCTTCCTCACCACGTCCCACATTAGCGGCCCATGTTCATCTTGGAATCAGTAATGACACCAAGATCCTTTTCTGCCTCTGTGCTGGAGAAGGGAGTTCCCCAGCCTGTAGGTATGCTGCTGGTTCTTCCTCCCTAGATACAGCACCCTGCACTTGTCAGTTTTGAATCCCATCTTATTCTCATCCACCCACCCCTGTAACCTGTCCAGATCCAATTGCAGGCTGTCCCTCCCTTCTAGCGTGCTCACATCCCCCCACATCTTAGTGTTGTCTGTGAATTTGAACAAGGTGCTTTTCACCCCCTTGTCCAAGTCGCTGATGAAGATGTTGAACAGTGCGGGCCCGAGGACCGAGCCCTGGGGGACCCCACTGCCCACATCCCTCCAGGTCAAAAATGACCCATCCACCCCCACTCTCTGGGTGCAGCCCTCCAGCCAATTGGTGACCCATCTGATTGTGTAGGCATTGCCACCACAATCTCCTAATTTCTTAATGAGAATGGGGTGAGAGACAGTGTCGAAGGCCTTCCTAAAGTCCAGAAAGACTATATCCACCGTGACACCTGCGTCCAAGGATTTTGTGACCTGGTTATAGAAGGCCACCAGGTTGGTCTGACAGGACCTGCCTCTAATGAAACCCATGTTGATTGCCCCTAAGCATATACTCCCCTGCTGGCCCCTTGCAGATGTGCACCTGGATCATTTTCTCAAAGAGCTTCCCCAGGACCGAGGTAAGACTACCAGGCCTATAATTTCCTGGGTCCTCCTTCCTCCCTTTTTTTGAAAATGGGAACCACATTGGCCCTTTTCCAGTCCTCTGGCACCATGTCAGTGCATCACGAGTGCTCATAAAGCCATGCCAGGGGTCCCGCAATGATCTCTGCTAATTCCCTCAGCACTCTGGGGTGAAGATCATCAGGACCTGCTGATTTGAACATGTCTAGTCCCACCAGAAGATTCCTGACTAGGTCCTCACTGACCCTGGGCCTGACAGCACCTCCCCTGGGACCATCGGGGATCCTGGTGTGGGGGATGACCTGGTCCCTGCTCAGGCCCCACGTTACCCAGAACCTTCTTTTTACCCACTATGTATTTAAAAAAGGATTTCTTGTTATCCTTGATAACAAACTTCAAAGTAAAGCATCTTGTGTAGATTCCCCCACAGAGGTGATGCATAAATAGACTCAGGTCTGCAAAGTGCTGAGATGCAGGGATAATGGTTGGGGGGAGGAAGGGGAGGGGGAGAAAAGGAAACTCTCAAAATACTAAAAAAGAAGTAAAATAAAAACTCAGAGTACGAACAAGGCACTTTCCTTTTCATCCATGCACAAACATGTAAGTTATTCAATTATGTTAAAGAGGCAGCAGATGTAGAACAAATAAAAGAAATATTAATTTGTGCTGCTTGTCTAACCAACTTCCAAAATTACTGAGATCTGATGGAGCTGGGGGCTGTAGAAAACTCCATAATGCATGTAGAGAGGATAAAAATTTAAAAGCAAATTAATTTTAAAAATATAAAAAAGATAATGACCTTATAAAGAATACACAGCCAATGTCTGAAATCCTTCCCTCAAAAAGCTTTTAAAAAGCACACACACACGCACACGTTAAATATAAATCAATGACTGAATAGCAAAGATATCTGAATAGAAGAGTCTCTTGCAAGCAGACTTAGATTGAAAGCAAGGTAGATTTGCACCTTATAACCTAACTAAGTACAGATATATTACATAGCATATATTACATTCGTGGGCTAGAGCTCACTTCATCAGATGCTGTCATGAATTATAGGGGAAGGACAGGAGGCTGCTTGCTTAAGTCTGGAAAACGAGGATTTTTTAAACTACTGTCCATATATTTAATCTTCAATAGTCTGCCCATGATTTTAAGAGCCTCTAAACCTTAGATCATCCATCCTGTTTCAGCCACATTTTAATTTAATTATTGTACATTCTTCCTTACAGGGAAATTATTTGCATTTGCAAGGATATGGGCTTCACGATCTAACAGGGCTTTTCTGACTCATTTACCAGTAATAAAAATACTGATGTTGTACATTCCCCTTTCCAGATTCCAGGTCCAGGAGTTTGTTAGCTTGCTTGGAAGTCCAAAGCACTGCTAGAAAGAACACCCTGCCAATGGAGGTTACCCATCAGGCAAAATGCAAACGGTTAAGCCAGCAGCCTGGGCAGCCAAAAAGGGTTTAAGAGTCAGGGTCAAGTTGAAATGCTAATGTTAGACAAAGCCTACTGCACATGATTCAGCCACATATGGGATGGAGAATGAGCTGCCTTGATTTGATTGTGTGCTGTGTGCTGACAGTGACTTCATACTCTTGCAGAATTGTTAAATCTCGTTCTCTATCACCAGCTTCACTGGGGCATGCGATAGATCTTTAACAGGAAATTTCCATTCATTGGGCATGTCTACATGTGCATTTAGGCGTGCCTAAATATACTACGCATTAGTTTAATGTGCCTTAAAGTGATTTGGCTCGTGTCTACACATGCACACGTTAAAGCGCATTACCATCATGTGCAAAGACTGACGTGAATAAAGTTAGTCCCAAGTCAGTATCTATACAGCATTAATGCACCTTAATGCGTCTATGCATGCAACAATGCACTTTAGCTATTTGCACCTAAAATTGCCATTTTAAAGATGCATTAAGGGCGTGAACGTGTAGACACGTGGCTTTAATGTGCCTTAAACTGAGCTAAAGCGCCTTAAATCAGCATGTGTCGATGTGCCCACTGTTCCTTGATTCTTTTCAGAGCTTCACCCATCACTATTGCAGACATTCCTTTCCATAAAGGAACTTATTCCACCCTTCCTAACCCTGCTGACTGACACAGCACTGAACTTTGGGGAAGAAGGTGTACAGCTTGCTCACCACATCAGTCCCTGGAAACTAGGAGCCAAATGAAACTGCTTTGGCAGGGGCTCTCAGTATTGTGAGAGCCACTGCTGATAGTCTGACACTTACTAGAATTAAGAGTCATGCTTATGGCAAACCTACAGATAAATTCTGATTCATATCCCAGTGAATTATGCAACAATAAAGGGAAAACTAAATCAGAAACAAAATCTTAAATCCAAGTATCAGGCATAACTTACTCTCTCCTGTTCTGTAGTACTGAGAATAAAGTGACCACGTCAAAATCAGAGACCTAAGTGAGAGTGTTAGAGTCCCAGTCAATCTAGTAAAATACAATGGAAGACTGCTACAGAAGTCATCTGCCTTCTGCTTTTCTCCTTGCCCTCTTTTCTCTTCCCTGCTCCCCACAGCATAAATCCTATATTTCCCACCTATAAAAAAACTATAACTCTATAAGTTTAAACATAACCCAGCCCTCTGCCCAAGGCTTGCATACATGTTTTTCTATATTACCTCAGATAGCAAGGACCCAGAGATACAAATGTGTATATAAATCCATGCAGGACAACCAATACACCAAAAGCATCAATAATAATAATAGCAAAATATATGCAATAAAATAGGATGCAGACAAGGATTTCAATTTCTGAAGCTTAGCCCTTTACTGGGAGGGGGAAGGAGAAGGAATTCTCTGTCCCTGAACTTGCTTTTTATGAGGAGTCAGTTTTTAAATGTACTCATCAATCAATGCATGACATTGTGAACTGTGGCAAGCTGGGCACCTGCACACTGAAGCATTGATCCATGGATCAATAGCAGCCTTGTGAACAATAATCACACTCTAATAACAAGCAAGAAACGTCACAAAGCTCAAGTCTCCTCTGATAGCATTGAAATTCAGAGGGCTGAACAGAGTTAGATCAGAATTTTGTTGGGGGGGTCTCTTTTTACTGAATCCTTATCTGTGTGCCCATATGAACATTATTATTATGATTAAATAATGGCAATATATGAAGAAATCCTGAACTGTTTCTGTCACTGGAATATGATCTCTTGGATTTACAGCCAAAGTGTCTGGCATGCAAAACTACTTTATTTGGGTGAGAGTGAGCAAGAGAGATCACAGATTGCTCCCTCACTTTATTTTTAATGGTACCATATTTATGTTGGAGTCTGCTGTGCAACAACACATCTGAAGCTGTGCTGCACACTTAGCAGTGCTATTTGTGGACAATGGCCCACACCCTGAGCCATCTATCCGTGTGGGCAGTGTACCACTTGCACACACCCAAAATAATTATTTTTTTGTGCTTGCTAACTTCAAAGGAATGAATTTACTCTACCTCATCACTATCCAAATAGCTTGGATGGATGTAGTTCCACTGCCCTCAAGTAAATATATTTAACTAAACAAATTATTCATCAGCAACTTCAGTCGTGTATGGTGTTCACTTTCAGACTGTCTTTTGGACATTTTTCTTTTATTTGTGGGAAGAAGAAAGTGGGGAGGGAAGTGGAGAACTGAGTAGATTGCCAGGAGTATCCTAAAATCCCTGAAGTAAAATCTGTATAGATCTTCACTGAGTTTGTCCAAACAAGCAGCTTGAACCAAACAATCATTCCTTTAGCCAAATAACTGACATCACAATCTGCACCACAAAAGCTTCACAGATTAGCTTCCAAGTTATCTTGCGACATACATTATATTCCATGATAAGTTATCGTGGCGTAGAAAATGCCATTTTTAGAGTCATATCTTGACGCCTCATAATATACCCAAGTTAGTGTGGACAAGTTAGCATGATAGCTTTCTTATTCTCTTTGCAATAGGAACGGAGCCTTTGATAGATGTTATGCTAGCCCCTTTTTAGCACAGTATGTGTATAGTAGATGTGGAATTTGAGTTCTGTATGTTTTTAATCAGAGCTTTCCAATTTGTACCTATGGAATGTGTTTATGTTCTTTAATACTGAATCTGCACGCTGCTGAGTACTGCTTAATAAAGGAGTGTGACTGACACTCATTCATGGATTTTTTTATTACTTTGCCCCCTTCTGTTATAAATTCATGAAGCAGTTGTAGTTTATTACATTTTTATGTTTCTCAGTTTTATTTACATGCTCTCCTTTGCCATCAGAGGGAAGAAAAAAAGGACTGGGATTTCTGGAGATCCTCAATCATTCTGTGCCACAGCCTCATATGAAATAGAAATGAAGAGTTCCAGCCCAACTGAAAATAAAGCAACACCTCAAGTGCTTTGTCAGCATGACTTCCTATCATAAAGTAGCGTTACATAAATATGACTTTATAAATTATATATCTAAAGTATTTGCAAGCTCACAGCAGTTTACCAATAAATGTTCTGCAATACCTGTTTAAAGGGGGGGGGGGGAATAAAGGCATAAAATCATTGCCATTGCCACCAATGTTAAATTATTACAGCTTAATAATACTTAAGCTGACAAAGCCTAAATGCTTCAAGGTATGCTATGATTTAGATGCCACAGAAAGAAAAATAAAATGCTTTCCATACAGAGACAACAGCTGTCAGCAAAGATAAGGCAACTTGTAGAAAGGTCTTATGATCCCAGGCTGACCCCAAAAACAGGAAAAAGAGTTGGAGATTTTGGTGCAAATTAGATTGTTTTGTTTAAGAACCAAACTAAAACTGAGTCCCAGGCAAAGACCAGATTATTTTGTATGAACAGTGGGTATGGACAAATAAAACAGCTTCCAAAGAGAATCATAGCATACCTTGAGGCATTTAGGCTTTGTCAGCTTAAGCAGGAGTGCTGCTGCTGTTCTGACCAGTGCAGCAGCTGTTATGCCCTATGGTGCATGTGCTTGATCCTGGAGCCATAAGAATATAGCAAAACTGCTTCATCTTTAACTCTACTTCATCCAGGGTCAAAGCCGAGGCAACTCATTTGTATAGGACCATGCAAGCAGGTACTACTGCCTGCTCCTAAGCAGCAGCTCCCCATCTCCCTTGAAGACACTCCAAGCATACATTTATCCATGCCCTGAGATATGTACATGGCCATGCATTAAAGAGGACTAACTACAAAAAAACCAGGAGGAAAATAGGAGAAGTCTGAAGCAATGAAGTGTGGGGTTTCCTCTGAGAGAGCTCTAGTTCTATTAAAGGGCCTGATTCAGCTCTCCCTGAAAGCAATATGAGTGTTTCCATTGAGTAAAGTCCTGTGCACCATACTGTGCTCTAGATCCAAACAAATGAAACAGCAGCAAACTCATTGGAACATCATAATAACCACTTACAGCCTGAAAATAAACCATATAATGCAAGTTTTTATAGGACACTTTATAGTTTTTTCACATATAATATCTGGGGAGATCTGTAATGCAAACTGCTCCCATATAAGTTAGCATTATTCCCATGCTATTGATAAGAATTACAATTCAAGAAAATACATCACTACTCTTTCTGTAAGGGCTGTGTTTGTATCTATAGAGTATCCACAGATTATTTTGAGAAGCCATAAATAAAAAAGACCATTTCATATTGACATTTCAATACACAGACTTAGAAGGAAGGCAAAATTTGAAGTTAAGGTGTTGGTTTGGGACTTGGAAGATCTGGGTTTAGTTCCACGTTCTTCTAAAGACTAGCTGGGTGTGTCTACATGTGCAATTCATGTGCAAGAATAAACTCTGGAGCTAACTGCCCTGGAGTTTTTTTGCTCCATTTGAACATGTGCCCAGGAGCAAATAACTCCAGAGAAATTAACTCTGGAGTTTACTCATGCGCAGCACATTGAACCTGGTCAGAGCAGCCCTGGCTGGCAGCAGCTCATGTCTGCTCCAACCAGGCTCAACATGCTGAGGAGAGGCTGGCTGGGGCATGAGGGTAGTTCAGTGTAGGGTAGCTGGCAGGTAGCCCCTGAGTGAAGCACCCTCATGCCGCAGCCAGTTGGGCAATGTCTAAATGTGTGCTGCTGTGCATGAAAAAAAACCTCTGAAGCAGGCTCGTACTTGTATTTATGAGTATGAGCCTGCTCCAGAGTTTATTAATTTTGTGCACCCTAATAGGGGTGCACGTGTAGATGCGGATATATTAACTTCAAAGCTAATTAGGCAGCTCTGCAGCAAACATCTCGTACAGATGCACCCACTGGGTAACCATCCAAATCACTACAGCTTGCTCAGTCTCATTTCCACATTTGTGTACATACACATTTATAAAACATTTACAGTAGTATTGCCTTTAGCCCACTCTTTACAGACTAAATGGATAATCTGTCCCTTGTTCCTTGTCTGTATGACACAACAAGGACCCTAATTTCAATTAGATTCTCTAGGTATTAGTGCAATATTAATAAATATCCACCCAACAGAAAAAAATCATTGTTCTCAACATCACAAGAGATGTCAGAATGCTAACACACCCTACTGTGACGGGGTGGGGTGTCTTATGGAAAAAGACAACCACATAAATACCTCCCCACCTTCCCCCCAAAATCCCCAAAACAAAACACCATAATTTCCATCAGTGAAGACTGAAGGGTCTCTCGGCATTAAGGTAATCCTTACACAAGAGAAAATGCAAAGAGGAAATGAACTCATTGCATGTAACCTCTTACCTGACAATAGGACAAAAAAATAACATGAAAACCAAGGCAAGCCATCCCCTCCGATTGACAAATACATCATCATCTGGCCATTTACTGTCTGCAGCAGTCCTGTGGAGAACCTGCTCCTAATTAATGACCCTTAGCCACTTAATGCTATATGATTGATTTCACATTGTAAATGAGCCAACCAGTAATGAGAAAACAGCTCATGGTTTCAAAGGTCTCCATTCCAACTGCATTAATATTTAGCAGGAAAACCACGGTAAAGGATGAAAAGCTCTTACACCATTCCTTCTACCAATTCACCTTCAGATGACTGGGGCAGTCCCCACAGGGACACCGTCTTCAATACCTTGTCTGGGTCTTTAAGAAAAAAATCTTTAAATATCGCTGGCTTTGTGGTAATTACTATACGCTGTGCAACAAGAGACCAGCATTTTGATTGAGAGAAAGGTTGCCTGCTCTCCCAAAGGTGGACAAGTCAGATATCAAATAATAGCAAAATCTGCTAGCTAATTTAAGTTCTCTCCCAAGAGCTAGGGTTTAAATAGTAGGGGTGTGCGAAGCAGGCCCTATTCGATCTGGATTCAGATTTGGGCTGAATCGGGGACAGTGACTCAATTTGTTGATTCGGATCAATGTCCCTGTTTCAATTCGGCTGAATCTGAATCTGAAGGTTCGATGCTGATTCAGAGATAGATAGTTTTAAAGTTTTTTCTACATACCTCGAGGTACCAGGCGTGGCTTGTGAGTGCTGCGATGCTGGGGCAGATGGAGCGTCCCACAAGAGCACGGGGAGGCAACCCACGTGCTTGGCAGCAAACCCAGAAATGGACCAGAAGTACTTTTGGCTCACTTCTGGGTCCGCCAGGGAATGTGCTGGGGCCCCCCCACCCACACCCCCTGGGTTGGTGATCAGTTGCAGGGGGACCCCGGGTGCCCCCCCAGGCCCAGAAGGCACCAGTCGCTGAGTTGGGGGGTGATGAGAGACCCCCCCTTGCGCTGCCCAGTGGACACAGAAGTGGATCAGAAGTGCTTCCAGTCCACTTCCGAGCCGGCTGCCGAGCACACTGGGGACCCCCTTGCACTTCTGTGGGACACTCCATGCACCCCAGCATTGCAGCATTCTGAAGCCACCTGCTACCTAGAGGTATGTAGAAAAACATATAAAGCTGTGTCTATGTCCGAATTGTCAAATCTTTCTGAATCTCTCAGAATCAATTCGGAGGATTCTGATTTGATTCGGAGAGATTAAAAGGTCCTCTGATTCGATTCAGATTCGGAGATTCGGCCACCGAATTGGGCTAAATCTCCGCTGAATCAAATCACGGACAGAAGCTTTGCACAGCCCTAGTAACTAGGGAGAAAGAATTGTGTGGGGACAGGGGAGGAGGAGGGGGAAGAGTCAGTTTTCAGGTTTCCAAATCATTTCAGTTCCTTTCCTTTTGCAGTTTAAGTCCTTGTGATGGATCCTATAGACTCTTTGCTGGTCCCAAGAGAGCAGCAAAGAAGCTGTCAACAAGGCAAGTCCTACCCAATCAGGACATGAGCCCTATGAGTATTACAGATGAACATTGAAGGGTTATTTGACTGGGAACCAGAGAGGTAAAGAACAGCCAGCACAAAGATCAGACATGCCTGGAACTGGGAAGGCTGTAGAGCCTGAAGAGGAGGATTAGAAAGGGTTGCTGAAATTTCAAAATGACCCAAGGAAAAGATTGTCAACTCCAAGCACTGGTACAGATCTATTGTCTGCTCAGAGCTTTACAGACTGAACTGATAACAGGGGAGGAGTCGGTTTAAGTATTTGGGCCTGTGGGGAAATGGAGGAGAGGAAAAAGTAAGAGACCCTCCTACCTGAGGTACTCAATGAGACTCCTGTTCAAAAGGCCCTTTTTGCAGATGAGAGAGGTTGGCAATCAGAAAGAGTGGGTCAACTGTTGTGAGAGGTAAGGGTGAGCAGGAATCTGTGCCAGTGGCATCATCAGAGTCAGGCAACTGGGGCAAATGCCCTGGGTACTGACTTGGGAGGAAGGGTGAAAAAAAGAGCAGATATTGCTGCAGTCACAGCCTCATGATCACACTTATATGCACGGACAACCACAGGTCATCACTGCCACTGTGTGTGGCAAATGCTCTGGACACCTGGCTGTTTTGTTAAACCTCTGGTCTGTACAAGGACTTTCAAATAAGAGAGTAAATCTCAGGTACGGAAACATCAACTGAAATTCTCCTGTGTGCATGGCCTACTCACCTTGGCTAGATTCCTTGCTTCAATGACCTAGCTGAGTCTTTCTGCTGTGCCCTCCATGCTAACTCTGAAATATGGAAACTAAGCAGTTTTCTTATCTTACAGGAGACCTTTGTTCCTCACTGGTTAGAAGATTTTCCCTTTTATAATAAAGCCAAAAAAAAAAAAGACTTCCCACTCAATGGCCGTGGCCCCTGCTCCACCCAAGATGTGGCTCACAGACCTCATCATCAACAATTTGTGCAAAGAAGGCAATAGAGCAATATCACAGGAAAAAGCTCAAAGCTAAAACAAGTCCTGCATGGCCAGTTCTCTTTTTTGAGATTGTCCATAAAACGTTTCTGTTTGGTTCTCAGGTCTTTGCAAGCTGGAAAACAATTGGCAAAAGTTGGGCTGTGAAGAGGTGATCTTCTTACTCCTTTTCCAAGGTCTCCAGACTGACTGCACTGCAGAGATGCCAGAAATCACTCAAACTGCTCCAAAGGTCTCTTATCTACCCTACAAAGAAGATGACACAAAAGTGCCATTAGACAGGGTAGAAGAACCTGCTGCTCAGTTGTTAATAGGCACTCTTTCTATTTGAGCCCAGGCTCAAATTGCCACCGCAAGCAATCATTCACTCTCACTGATTGCCCCTCTGTCAAAAAAAAAAAAATCTGCCCCCCTTCTCAAATAATGCTCAGTAAAAATACTAAGCACCAGCTCTTCTCTGCTGGGTACCAATCAGCTACTGAGTGGGAAGCAGAGATGACTTCTGCTCCTTGATCAACACTTTGCTAGTGCTAACAAAACGAGAACATATATAATTTTGGCTCAAGATGGAAGGAGAGAGGCTGAAAAGAAGGAAAAAAAAGAAAAAAAAAGATGGCGACATTTAGAGGGAACTAACAGAAAAAAAGCCAAATGCCAGCCTCTCTGCAGACAGCTCAGGATAGGGTATACATTTATGTAACTGGTACTGCTAAAAGAACAACAAAGACTAAGGTGTGCTTTGGCGCAAAGGAATTCAAAAATAGATTAGTAATCCTTAAAAATGTCCTGGGATAAAATAAGTGAATAATTCTGTCCTGAATTTCAGAGGTCCTGAGCATCCACAATAGTCACTGAAGTTAATGGGATCTGCAAGCACTTGGCATCTCAAAGAATTCAGAGGACTCAAATTAGCTATCTAGCCATATGCATTTAGGACCAAGATTTTGAAGAGTGACTTGTGAATTTTGATGCACGCCTGCCTTTCAAAGGTCCTGTTCTCAGAGGATGGGTGTTAAGGCTCTTCAGCTTGGATTCCTAGTCAAACTGGTCATTTTCAAAAACTCTGGCCTAAAATTAAGCACTTACATCTGAATTTTAAAAGCTTAGCAAGTAAACTCAGCAGACTCAAAAGGGAAGAGTCCACAAAAAATGGAGAGACCAAGATGCAAGGCAGACCTTCCCTTTTATAACCATAGAAATGGCTTCCTCCCTGGTTTGACAAATCTCAGATGTCCCCTTCCCTTTCCCCTTCTCCTTTTTTAAGGAAAAAGCCCATCTATTTTCTCCCTTTTTTTCTGGAAGAGGTAGCTGTGGGATGTGCTTAATTGCCTGACATTAGTATGAACGATTATGAGGAAGTCCTCAAAACCTATTTAGATCTCTGTGTTACTGACATGTTGCAAATTCACTCTGGCCCACAAAGCCCATTTCTTACAAAGAATATCATTAATTGTGACAGCCATGCCTGATGCAAGCACTTAGGGTTAAATGAGGTGGTTCTGAAATGCTGAGAGAGACAAATAAGTGCTCCTGGGAGGATCTTCAAGGAGCTGTGATCAAAGTGCAACAACTCTGTCTGTCTCCAATTCATGTCATGCCTCCATCCAGGTCAACCTTATATATTATATTGTGTCCAACTCTCCCAAGCTGAACACAGACAAAGCCAAAGTGCTAGAAAGCACAGAGGCAAGAACAGGCACTGGAATTAGCATACCACACCAATACTGAAGGGTTTCTAACACTTAATGTATTTTACTCAAGGAGGCTGGCTAAGAGAAGATACTGAAAAGGAGAGGGAATTTAATTCTCCTTTATTGATGCTCAGTGTTAAAAAGATACTTGAGAAGGAAGGAAATGTCTTTTATTAATTCGCTCAGAAATAATTTCCTCTTTGAAATAATGACTTCTTTGGGGGAGGAAGGAATCTGTCCAGATTCTTCTCTCTCCATTCCAGTTCCTGGTACCCACTTGCCTATGTGTGGACACAGCGCTGCTTCCTTTCACACTGAATCAGAGAGCTCCTTTAGGCATTTCACTGTTCCTGTCATCTTTTAATTCATTCAAAATTGTATCATTTCCCCTTAAATCAACAGACCTTGGGACCAACTATGCAGAGTGTAGCGAGTGTAGGTATTTAAAATAAACCAAAAAAATTCCAGCAACTCAGAGGCACAATAAGCTTTTGTCAGCTACCATATTCAACACTCTGCAGGGCTTTCCCTCCCAAAAGGGGTTTTGACAAATAAAGCATTTGGCTTCTCTCTTTCTCTTTTCCTAGCAGATTGACAAAACAAGCACACCATTACCTCAGAGCCAGCTGGAAAGGGAAAATTAACTCTGACAAAGGGACAACAGATTCACAGTGAAACTTTCCTATCTTTTAAGCATGCACAGCCCCAACAAAGCTGGTTTTATTATGGATACAATTGACTTACAATGAAATTTTGCTGTGGGCAAGAGAAGAAATAGCATAAAATCATTTCCCCCTGAGACTCTCTGCTCAGGGATCTTATTTTTGTTGCCACATCTCACTGCAAAACAATGACAATATTTATATGGAGAACAGGTGTGCTCAGCATCTGCAGTGAAGAAAAAAATCCTCCCCCCCCACATCATCTCATGGGCCCCAAATATGCTGGAAGTTACGTAGCTCTAACATGAGGATGTAGAGGGGGAAGGATACAGGATTTGAGGTGCTACAGAGGAAGTGTATGCTCCTTGTGCTCTGGAGGGGGGCTTCCTGGAGATGCACAGATAAAGGCTTAGAGGTAGGAGAGCACTGGTGTGTTTGCTACCATTCAGAGGCATCGACAATTGACTTCAGTGGAGTGTGAAGCTCTGGAAAGCGGAGGCTATCCCAGCTCTGAAGCTGGAGTAATAGCCACAGGACTGCAGCCACTCCCCAAGCCTTAGAGAGACTCCTGAACTTTTAGGGCAAGGCTGGCAGGCCATTTGTGTGTCTGGCACATGACAGACTTGGGGAGAGGACTGGCAGCAAAATGGCAGAGAGAAGAAAATATGGCATCAGATCAGACAGGAAGCACAGAGCAAGAAGCAGAAAGCTGAGCAGCAGATAATTGGGGAGGGGAAAGGGATCAGAGTGGCACTCTGGGACCATGATGGGCAAATTTGTGGCATAACTGCCAAAAAGGTTGGCCCCGCCACTGTTTTAGGGGATTTTACAGGACCATTTTCTTGACCCCATGTGCAACATCTGACTCCCAGACCCCTGGCAGACATTACACTTAAAATGTGATTAACCAGTTAATCACGTCTTAAATAGTAACCTGGCCACATGTTAATGCAATTCCACAATAAAACAAGGAATAAGCCACAAGCTATTACACAAAATAGGTGTAATAACTTTGTGGCTGGTTCCCATCATCACACCTTAATTTGCATGGCATTTCCTGATCAAAGCTCCAAGCCGCAGGGGCACATCAGTCAAGGGCTCCTGCAAACCCCCAAGGCTGTGAGCAGCAGTTAGCTGACTGGTGCTCCCAGCCTCGAGGAGGAGGCGCACATTGGAGCCCTTGATTCTGATGTGCTCTGGAGGTGGGAAGAAGGGATCAACTGACTGGCTTGCTACTTGATGCTGCAGGGGGGCCTGAGATCATGAACCTGGGCTCCCCCCTGCACTGGCAATACGGCATGATTGGGATCAGATCCTCTATCCCACAGTTGTGCCTCCTGCCATGCACATGGCACCTTTAACTGAACGCATTTGCCAGCAAACCAAGTGCTAAGTTGGACTTCATCATAATACCTCCCCCAGCTATCTAGTCCATCTGGAACAGACTGATGCGAGAAAAGCCAATCTCCTTCTGGCACCGACTTGGAGAATATATTAGCCAGGTGACGGATATGGAGGCGCTCACGGCCATTCCAACTCCACTGATCCCAGATGAGACTTTTCAAGCAATTTAGGTTTGGGAGTAGTCAGTTATTAAGGCAAGCATTGGTTTTTGAACAGAAATGCTTGTGAGGGAAAAACCACTGATGTGTAATTTTCTGCTCATCATATGAAACTCACCCTTCCAAAGTCAGAGAGTATTTTAGAAGTGTGTAATTCATGGACAAATTGGAGACAGCTTGCAGTTAAGCATTATATGTCCCCTTCTCCCTCCCCACCGTCCCTTTCCCTGGACTGACTACAAATGACTTGTTTATGAAAGATTCTTTGCATTCACATATGACATCTTCTGCTTAGATTTAACAATAAGCTGCCAACATTGTGGCATTAATATAGATACATACCACAAGCCTGAAAGCCTACTAGTTAGACTTTGATCAATGAAAATGCCTTTTCCCTGGGCTTACAGCTATTTTATAATGGATATGTGATGGAATCGAAATGTGCCCAAGGAAAGTTTATTCAATCCTGATCTGCTACAAATAGTCTCTCCTGTCCACCCGTTATAATGAGTTAAGCTTGCAGTCTGCCAAAACACATGAGAGAGAAAGAAACAAAACTAGTTACAGTGTCTTCCATGCTACAGAACATACTAGATAATGCCACATTTAATGCAGTAAGTATTCAGGTGAAAGGACAGGAATTGCTAAAACAGCAAATCTATTGAAAATCTGCACACCTTCCTACACAGATGCACAAAGGGAGACTATCGTATTCACACTCAGAGATCATGGCCCCAAAATCTGAAGTAATGTAGCCACTCCAAAATTTAAAGCACAGATCACAACTTAGCAGTAGTGGGGCCAGATTCTTACCACATGGGATTCAGTAAAACCCCACCTGACTGCAGTGGAGCCATGCCAGCATATAGTAATGGATTTATTTATATAATTTATTTATTCAATCTATATGCCGCCTTTCTCAACAAAGGCGCAAGGTGCTTTACAATAAGAAAACAGAATAACTTATAAAACGGGAGAGTGACAAGCAGAACAAAACAACTTAAAAGAGAGCTAGAATATCAACATAAAACAGAGACACCCTGCCCCCCACAAACAATTTCTCAGCCTAGCTTTGTTTGCTAATTGCCTCCCATATAGGAAGGTTTTACAGTAGTCCCAAGAGATGTCAAGGCTTGGGCTGGAGAGTCTTATCACGTGATCCACTTCCCTGTTTTAAATGGGATGGCACAGCATCATTACATGGAACACAGCAGTTATTTGCACAGAAAAGCAGTAGTTATGTATACTGAGCTATCTTTAATTACATTTAATTGTGGGAGATGCCATGTAACCAGAGAGCTCTTTGTAGATCAGCAAGAAACATTCAGCAGAATGTTGGTGACAAACTGGAGCTTTTAACATCACTGATTTAGGATCTGATCCTACCTCCACTGAAGCCAAAGCACAGCCCTTCATGTAAGAAGAAAAAAGATCATCTGAAAAAAAACACAGATTCTCTAGAGTGCTCTGAGTGGGAGTATAAAAAGTAATGAAGCTAAGTGATTTTCATTTATTTTCCCTTTTTAAAAAGCCGCCTTATTTCTATGTTTGTTCAATTGACTGTACTGTCCTTTTAAAAGGAGAGGCAGAGCTGTACATGAGATGTATGGAGGTGCAGAGACACAGCTGAGTCGAGATCTTTATGAAGTTGTGCCTTTTGAAAGGAGCTTACTCTGATTAGACCGAGGACTTGGCACAAAAGAAAAGGATTGTACTGGTAGGCTTCTCCTTTCTTTGTCATCTTCCCACACTGCTTGGGCCAAGAGGCTGAACAGCCAGCCTTGCTTTGGAATGATGAATGCATGAATGAATTATGTTATTAGGCAGGACAGGGAGAGTTAGTAGAAAGAAAGTGATTCACTCTCTTTCTCTTTTGCTTCTGTCATTGAGTGTTTGATAAGTCATATTAAAATTCAGGAAAGGAAATGTAACATTATGTATACATATACTTTGACCTGCACAGCAGGCCTATGACAAAGGGGATTTGGTTTTGCCTGGGATGGCAACAGTGGCACTCTTACAGCTATTTTCCCCTTCAAACTACTTGACAGACAGTAATCCTTGCAACCCCAATATAGTCTATAAATGGGGAAACTGAGCCACCATGTCCCTTTGTTCACTTTCCCCATAAGAGCTGTCTGCCCAGTATTCTAGCTGGAGAAAGAGGTTAGATGATTTTTCAGAAGTTGCAAGTTCCTAGCCAAGATTCAGACCATGCCACTGTCTGGGCCTGGTCCAAAAATTTTACTTCTGTTGGCTTGACACAGGTTGTCAGTCATTAAACCTTAGTATGGTCAGTGATAATTAGGGTTGGGTATTGGACTGGTCAAATATTAGTCAAAAATTGTAGAAAATTGCCAATGGGTCCAAATAATACACACAGAAAGCACAAATATTCCATTAAGAAATGTGTCAAAAACAATTTAAAACCATTTCTGTCAAGAAAACTACAAAAAATGTAGTTTTTTGTAAAATTGCTATAATTTTTGACTAATCGAAAAATATGCAGTCAATTGACAATATTTGACTGGCCCAATTGGTCAACTGACTGGCTCGCCAGCCCTAATGATAATGCCTTCCTGATGCCTAGATTAGTGTAAAACAACATTAAAAGTGGTGGGATGGCACTCATAAGGGAACTCCAATTAGCAGAAAAAATGCTAATTCCACTTCACCCTATAGTTAATTTTGGGTAGTAGAATTGCTTGTCTCTAGTTATTTCCACCATCATTGAGACACTCAGTTAATCCCTAATCTGCAAAACTGTCAAGTAACTATTTTAGGCTCCCAGTTCAGAGACCTTACAAGAACCAGTCTTCGGAAGGCATGTGCTCTACATATTCTGAAAGACAGGCTCCTTTCCAATTTCGTAAGCCAGCCTCCCCAAAATCATTAGTCATTGCTGAGCATTTTACCCAATGTGTGTCTTGCACTCTTTATAATGAATAATTGGCTAATCTGTTCACGTTCATATACACTGCCCTTAGGTTCCTTATGATTCCCAAGTAGTTTAACTGCATCTTTCAAAAGGAAACTGTTTGATGGACCGTGTTTATTCTCAGTTGTTGCAAAATGCTTCTGTAATGTGTATTCTATAGGTGGATTCATGCTGAACACTGCTGTGCAGCCTCACCATAGGAAGGAGTCTGCTTCCCTTTTGTTTGACTTCTTTACTTTTGTTCAGTGGGAAAGAAAAAAGCAAGATGGAAAAAAGTTATTTGGCTTATTATCATGGTTGTATTTTTTTTTGGTTGTTGTTGGTTCTGGGTCTCATATTTATTTCCCTTCTGTAAAATACAGAACCCAATAGGCAAGGGTTTTCATTGTGTTGTCACAATAATGACATTTTTATTAAAAATAGCAGTTCAAAGTACCTTACAAGAAAATAAAGCAGTAACAGGATGCAGCAGAATGAGAATGGAGATGCAGCTCCTTTCGTATGCATGCACAAGTTTTGTCAGCTGTTTCTGAAGTCAGCCTTGAATATCTTTCAGCAGGGTGCTCCAAGCATAGCTGGGTTGAAGAAAAGAAAGATGCAACGACCCACTAAACTCAAAGACTCCTCTGACAGTCTCATTAAAAATTCTCTACTGCTGTTTTAGATATGAAATGCGGTGTATTCAAGAAGTCTGATAACACACTACTGTACCTACATTAGGGTAATTGACACATCCTTTAAGAATCATTTAAAGGAAAATGGAAAGTAAAATTAAAGCAAAAAATAAAAAATAAAAATAAATAGGATTAGGATTAGGATGATACCATAAATACAAACAGATGTTTCTTATGTGCAGAAGACACAAAGAGAAAAATAGGGAAACATATAGGACAGATCCTCAGCACATATAAAATGCCACGGCTCGATGGACTTCATTGGATCTGTGTATGGTCTTGCCACCTCTATCATGGGCTTCCCATATCTCACATTCTTCATCTATTAGATAGAAAAAAACCCTGCCTAAAATAAATTCCATAATCATCATCATCTTCCTCTCTGAATCATACATTGGTTTCTTCTCTAGTGTATCTCTGAGAAAGGTATAACTGTGTCTACCTCAGCTCTGCCTCCTCCACCAAAAAAGACCATTGCATATTATTCCACCATACCTTATACCTTTCCTCACTCTTCACATATTCAGCTCCCAACTTTTTCCTTATATGAACCCATCCATAAGAAGCATTCTCTCACCAAAGCCCTTCAACTATTATCCACCAGAGAAGATATGGGCTTGTTTGTTTTAAAAAAATCATCTGCATGGGTATGGTAGGGTCCTCATCTAACTACCCTGTGTGCTGTGCTTTCAATAACACTTGTCTGTTGCAGTTACAAAGGAAGCCACTTGAAACAAGGGTCATGTTCTCCTCTACAGCACTTATGGCACCTACTAAGTAAGCAATCATGTGGTAAGGAATTTCCTTCATCCTCCTTTTTACCTTCACAATCTCCCCCTAACCAACATTGCTATATTTGACTGTTTTTGACCTCATGCGTGAGATAGAAACATGAAAGGAAAATAAAAACCACAGTCTAATGTATAGAAACAAAGCAATAAAAGCAGCTGCAGAGAACTGTCAATCAAACCTGAAAGATGATAGTGCAGGGATGGGCAATTATTTCAGCTAGAGGGCCACGTAGTATGTTTTGGGGACCTGTTGAGAGCCACATCCATCTCGTCCTGTCTCTTCTCTTCTCGGTCTCTCTCCCTGTCTCTCTCCTCTCCTCCTTCATCTCTCTCTCTCAACGCCCCCTCTGCCCCCCCCCACTTTTTCCTCCCCTCCAGAACCTGGCTGGAGCTGCAGTTCACCAGGAGCCCCAAAGCTCAGCTGTGGGCCCAGATGGGGACTTCTGCACACCCAGCATGGCAAAAGCTCCTGCCTGGGTCCACAGCTGATGCTGCAATATCAAGGGCTGAGGCTGCTGGGTGGAAGCAGTCCTGCCTGCCTGCCCAGCATCATGCAGTGGCTGGAAATGCCCATGGGACAGATCCAATTAGTTGGACGCTGTCCACCTGTGGGCCGAATCAAAGCTGTTGGCTGGCCGGATCTGGCCCACGGGCTGTATTTTGCTCACCCCTGCATAGAGCTTTCTGTGTTATGCATCATGGGCAATTTAAGAGAATGTTATCCCTAAAATCGCCATTCAAGGGGAGCAGATGAAGCAACAGGTCTTGTCTTGCGTTATTATTTGCTAATGCTATGCTGTGGTAAATGGAATTATTAACACCTCTGGCCCATATCATATTGGCCCAAATGATCTTGGTAGAATTTTCTTTTACACCTGTGGGGTCCACATGACTTCATGGAAAGAACGACTTACCCACTATGTCCTGTACTTGTTACTTTCATATTTCAGGAGGGGAACTGGATGATAAACAGGAATTCACAGATCTCTGTGTTCTGTGTGACGGGGTCAACTGAACCTTACCAGTTTCATTCCTTCTCTAGAATTACCTACTAGCCATACCAGAAGAGAAAACCAAACATGTCTTGGTCTAAAGGGATGAAACACCCAAGTCTTCCATTTTAAAGGAAACATTTTTTTGGTGCCATGTTGCAGTTCTTTAGAATACATCTATAGCCTATTTTAATGTGCATTGAAGCAGCACATGCAAAACCATGCTATTATGCTAATGCACAGTAAAATAGGCTACTGCACATTAGCACAGCCTAATGCACATGAATTTAGTACCTCACATTGGAGGGTGCCTGCACATGAATGGGGAGGCTGCTACAATGTGCTGTAATTCCAGTGTATCAGAGCAGACTCTATTAATCAAGTCTGCTGGAGTATGGTAATCACCGCACTCCAGCAGCCTGCTGCATCTCATGTATCAGCATCCCCATGCTTAAAAATGGTGGCGGGGGGGCTCGAACTAAAGCTTGTTTGCCAAGCTTTAGTTCAAGTGCTCCACCACCATTTTAAAGTGTGGGGGTACTGATACATGAGATGCTGTGAATCTTTAATTAGAGCGGCTCTCAGAGCCGCTGTAATTAAAACACCACTCCTCCCACCTCCTGGAGCATGTGCAAAAGTACCCAGAGGTAATCTATTTAATGCATATGAGGAAAAGCACATTTATGAATGTGTAGATGGACCCAGAGAGTTAATAAAGCTGATGGCTTTCATTCCACCAAAGTTTTATTTTGACCTTCTATTTGGTAGCAGGACGCTTGACTATGTTGTGGGACCCCCAACAGGTTCAAAACCAACTTGATAGAATATATTTGCATCCTCTCCTCCCCCAGTGAAGCTGTTTACTTGTTTTAAAAAGTTGCAATCCAGAGCTTTTAAAAAGCTTCCATTTTCTTACATAATTACAGAGGCAGCAAAAGTTAATCTCACACCTGTCTCAAGATTGTCAGTAGCCCAAGTCATTCCAATCACTGGAAATAAAGGTTCTACTAAATGAAAAGCTCAAATAATTGCATAGTACAATGGTGCAATGAACATGTCACCAGCCTCAGCATTTTTGGCATTGTGCTGTGGTACCCAACAGGGATGCGCTGCACAGAGAGAACTGCCATCCTTAATCATTTATTTTCATTGGATCACCATCGGGAACCAGATTAAATTAAAAATGGCAAGCTGCACTTTCCAGAAAATGAAGGTGAGCTCACTAGTGTCTTGGATGACATTTGTAAAATGCAATCTGGCTCCTTCATGAGGGCTGAACCCTGGAGCCCTTACGGGAACGGCCAAGAGGACAACACACTTTAATAAAAACTCCAGTGTGTAAAGTAGAAATGCAGAAGCACTTAGCAACAGTACAGTAAAGGAGAAAGTAAGATAGAGATGCACCTTATAGACTAACTCAGGGCTATCCAACTGGAGTAAAGGATTGATCTGAGGTCCATGGCTCCCACTCCGCTGCAACCCCCACTATCATTCTGGCTGGTGCTACAACCTGGGTTTCTGGGTTTCCACTTCCTGCACCCACCCCAGGAAGTGACACAGTGTGGCAAGGTGCTGGGGAAGTCCATGGCCTGGTACAAGGGGACAGCACATAAGCGGCCAGTGAGCTGAGAAGGGGGTGAACACATGCAGTGCCATAGTGATGAGGGAAGTGGAGACCCCCCGCCTCCATAGTGCCACAAAATATCTCCACACCCTCTGAGAGTGCCACTCTGATCCCCTTCCTCTGCCTGATTGGCTGCTTTGCTTTCTGCTTCCTGCCCTGTGTCCCTTGCCCAGTCTGGTGTTGGTTTGTGCTCTCTGACATATCTGTCACCATGCTGCCTGTCCCTTCCCCAGTCTGCCACATGTCACACACAGAAGCTGCCTGTGCTGCTTGTCGCATGTGTGCTGGAGGGTAGCCACCCCTGGCTTATAAGATTCATAGATTCATAGATGTGAGGGTCAGAGGGGACCTCAATAGATCATCGAGTCCGATCCCCCGCATACATAGGAAAGTGTGCTGGGTTCAGATGACCCCAGCTAGATGCCTATCTAACCTCCTCTTGAAGACCCCCGGGGTAGGGGAGAGCACCTCCCTTGGGAGCCCGTTCCAGATTTTGGCCACTCAAACAGTGAAGAAGTTCTTCCTAATGTCCAGTCTAAATCTGCTCTCTGCTAGCTTATGGCCATGATTTCTTGTAACTCCCAGGGGCACCTTGGTGAGTGAAGCCTCACCAATTCCCTTCTGCAACCCCATGATGAATTTATAGGCAGCCACAAGGTCGCCTCTCAACCTTCTCTTGCGGAGGCTGAAGAGGTCCAGGTGCCCTAATCTCTCCTCGTAGGGCTTGGCTTGCAAGCCCTTAACCGTATGAATGACCCTTCTCTGGACCCTCTCCAGGTTATCCACATCCCTCTTAAAGTGCAGCGCCCAAAACTGCACGCAGTACTCCAACTGCGGTCTGACCAGCACCTGATAGAGGGGAAGTATCACCTCCTTGGTTCTGTTCGTCATGCATCTGCTGATGCACGATAAAGTGCCATTAGCTTTTCTGATGGCTTCGTCACACTGCCAACTCATGTTCATCTTGGAGTCCCCTAGGACTCCGAGATCCCTTTCCACTTCCGTGCCACCCAGCAGGTCATTCCCTAGGCTGTAGGTGTGCTGGACATTTTTCCCCCCTAGGTGCAGCACTTTGCATTTCTCCTTGTTGAACTGCATTCTGTTGTTTTCTGCCCACTTGTCCAACCTGTCCAGGTCTGCCTGTAGTTGTTCCCTGCCCTCCGGCGTGTCCACTTCTCCCCACAGTTTTGTATCATCTGCAAACTTTGACAGAGTACACTTCACTCCCTTTCATGCAAGATGTACCTCTATCTTGCCTTCTGCAGGACCTCAGACTAATATGGCTCTCTATAGCAAAGGAGGAAGCCAGATTTATTATAAGGTACTTGTAGAACAAAAAGGGTCCTGACACCAACGCTCCAGACTCACCACTGAAGCCGGGAATGTAATCCCTTGGCTGTCTTGGAAAAATGGGATATTGAAGCCTTAAATGTAATGCACAGTTTTTTCTTAAATGTTTTAAAAGTGTTCTTGCCTTTTGTGGCTCGTTTGGTTTCCCTGTGGTACATTAGGAGACGTGTTCTTTACAGTGAAGTGTTGTGCACATATATTACAAAAGCATAAGACATCACAGCTGTCATTTGCACCAGCTTCTGGTTTCCATATCTGTGAACTGCCTGCCGGTCATGGTAAACTGCATATTGGAAAAATGGCTATGGGGAAAAACCAGAGCCTATGGTTTACATTTGTTCAGGAGCACAAAATAAATGCAGCATAGGTTGCCCAGTTCACTTGTCTGCATTTTTATAAAATAACCTGGTCTAAAAATATCCCTTGCCCCTGAATGTTTCAACAGATAAATGCTAGAAAGCAGAAGCTTCAGTGAGGTGACCCAAATCCACATTCTGCAAACCTCAACTCCTCATGGAGACAACCCTGTTTCTCTAATTCAGAATGGCACTGGGACGTACTGCAACACCGAGAGGGCTTTAAAAGCACTGAAGGGCACGTGGGATGTAAGGCTACATATTGGAAAGATGTCCCTATTAAGCAGAAGCAATCCTTGCTGAGGTGAAGTTCCAAGGGACTTCTTAAAGAATTGGAAGTCAACCCCTTTGTAAAATGGGACTCCCTTGCTAAGTCACAATAACTCCAAGCACAGACCTAGAATTTCCAAAAGTCAGACCTGAATTGAAAAAGGATAAGGGGGCTAGCATGGCATTGCTAATGTGCTGCACTATGATTTGCAACAGACTAACAGCTGTAAATCAATAGTCAGCATATTCTGCCATACTTTTAAGTCTGCAGTTTTCTGAGCTTTACAAGAATTAACAAATTGAGCCAAACAGCTGAAGTCAGTATCACTATCTCCTTTTTATAAATGGGAAAGTGAGATGCAGAGAGGAGATATTGAAGGGAGTCTGCAGGCAATACCAGGAATGGGGGCCCAAATCTCCCAGCTACTAGTCTTGTGCCTTAAGTAGAAGGCCAATCTCCTCCTCAATGAAGTGGGAATTCTCACAATAAAATGGGTTGCCACACAACACATTCAGCTTCCCTGGTATCCATAAAAATATTAGTTTCAAATAAGCAGTTTAGATGACATGGCCCTTGTGGTGACCAGGAAGCATGTTACTCTAGGTTAAGGTTATGTTACAGCTACATGCAAGGTCACTTGGGCTAGGGACAGACATTCAAAAAGCTTAAGCCTGAATTAATTCAATCTTTGCAGGTTACTCTAGCCTGCCTAGGTTGAACCAGTTTCCAACTGCTCAGACATTCCCTCTGGACTGAGGAAATGCTGGCACATGCCTGCAGTGGCTCAGGCTAGAAGCCAGGAAGCGCTAGAGCAGTCCTCCTTTCCCTTCCATACTGCTGAGCTGAGGTGGGGCATGGCCAGGCATCAGCAGGATGCTGTGATTAAGGAGGGGTGTAAACCCTCACCCTGCCTGCACCGTCCCAGGCTTTTCCCTGCTCACTGCTCAAGGGGTGGGAGTGTTGCCAGAGCCCAGCCCCGGGCTAGCCCTCTGAGGCAAAGAGGGGGTATGCAGTGCATGCATCTATTGAAAAGCTCAGTATCATCAATGTCCCTCTCCCAGATTCTTTATACTGTTTGCAAACCTGACAGGTGAGGGAGCCAGCAGGGAGCTGACAACACAGAGTTTATCAGCTCATCAGCAAAACAAATGCCTCTCTCATTAGTTCAAACTCTTTTTAAACAGCTTTTTCCAAGGAAGGAATGGAGGGACATTACCAGCTGACTTGTTGATTAGCTCCAAAAAGCCCTAAGTGGACACTGTTCTGTCTGCTTGTCCCAGTGAAATTGGACACACACCTCTCAGCATTAGCTAGCAAACCACATGCCTAGGGGCCATGGAACTGGGGTCCATGCTGTGAGAGAGGGAAGGGGGGGGATCCCTGCTTGAGCAGCAAGCAGCAAGGGGGCGGGGGGCCAGGGGAGCCAGGCAGACCCTGCTGTGCCTGCAGTCTCCGCGGAGCTCTGGCTAGGGAGCAGAGGGGCAGGGTCAGCACTGTTCTCTGGAGCAGACAGCCCAGCCCAACCCAGTCCAGGGCTGCAAAGCATCTGGGATGCTGCGGGGCTCTGGCTTAATTTAAACCAGGAAGGGATCTGGACAGACATTACATAAACTGGTTTGACCCAAATCAGTTAAATTTGATACTACATTCAACCAGGTTTATCTCAAACTGGTTTCAGCCATTTTCAAACCAGTTTATGTGTACTGAACATCCATTCTGTTACAGGTTTAAACCAGTTTCTGATTACTTCAACCAGTTTATGTGTAATGTCTGTCACTAGCCATGGTGGCCTGGACTTGAGCTGGAGGGAAAGTAAGGCCTTCCAGTATCAGTTAACTAAGACTGATTTTTAATCAGTTCAGTTAAATCTGTATTACCTCCTGTGGGGATATTCTTAAATTGGCTTGAACTTGGCTTACAGTGATTTAGCGTAAGTTGCTTTCTTACTGATTGAAGTTAGGGGCATACTAAGGAAAGGAAGGAGTAGTCTTAGTGTTAGCTAACATGCAGTAACATCCTAATGAAGATAGGGTGGTTTAAAGTTGCCACATGTGCTAGCAGGCCCAGGTAAAGATTACAAAGGAGCTCATGGTTTTCCTTGCATAGCTAATACATAGTAATATGTCCACAGAACCGCTTTGTCGTCAGTGAAATGTTATCTCACATTATTGACTATGTATTAGCTTATACAAGGGAGGGGGAAGGGAAACCCATACCCACTTAACCTTTTTGTCTAGTGGGGAGAAGACTGAAGCTAAATCAATATAAACCATATTTATGATGCTTTATGAGAATCTATGGGGGAGTTTTCCTTGGTTTAACTAAATCGACTCAAACAAACATACATCTTCAGTTAAAACTGGTGTGTGTTTCTTGAAAAAGCCTCAAGAAGGAATTGTCAGAAGAGGCATGTGTATGAACTGCATTCTAAATTGTGAAAACTTAAAAACAGATGGCTAGTGCATTAAATTGACTGCTGAGTTTGGCTAACCCACTCATTCCAGACACCTCAGTCCAGTGAATGCTGCTGGAAGTAACCCTGGGGGTGGTTATTTTTTATCATGTCCCCTAGAGAGTCAGATATTGACCCAGTACCAGCTACGTGACATCATACATTTCTTCTCGACTTTGAAATACCCTCCATGCAGATGTATTTGCCTTTGTAATTGTGGATATGAAATTTAAATCTTTTCCTCCTTCCCTGGACAATATTTTTTTCTTCTCTCTGCACAGTATATAGCACAGCTCACTTGCTTTGATATTTCTTTTAATAACTTGTGTTGTGTCTGGTGCTTTGGGGAGTGCCTGTGACAGAAAGCACTTTATTACTTCTCTGTTTGAGTTCACTGCAAAAGCACTCACCAGTCGCTATCATACAAAACACGAGTCGAGGCAGCAATTTAATCAAGCCACAGCTGAAAAATTAAAGGTGCAAGTGATTAATATGGATTTAGGACGTCTTTTGTTTGAACAAGTTTTATTTGGAGAATATGGCAATTTTTTTTTGGAGGGGAGGGTGGGAAGGACAAACAAAGGAAACCTCTTCAGGCAAATCATTTTTCTCTTCTTTTTATTCAAATAATAGAAAGCGGAATAAGTTGCTCTACAGCATGCAACATGTATGGTTGTCTTTGGAAACTGCTCCCTGCTAATGGGGAACACAGAAGTTTCCTAAGATATGGCCTGTGAGTATGTTTGTTCCTCAGAGCAGTTCACCTCAGGGCTTACAGCCATGCATTCCCATTTTGCCTTAAACACTGGTGGCATGGTCAAAAGACACTAGAATTGAGGGCTGGGATCACTCAAGTAGGGAAAACCTCCTACATACATGTATGAGACAGAGGGTTGCACCCCTGTTCCTGGGGAAAACCTGTGGGACAAAGCCACAGTGCTAGTTCCCTTTAAGGTGAGGAGGACCTTTTGAGCTGGTAGACTGCGGAGGTGGAGGCTGTATAGCAGAGTACTGAGAAGTGGGACTCTGCAGTAATTAACTCTCAGTGGGTTGTGATTGCTTGCTTTGAGGCCTGGGATCTGCCAGGGCAGCAAAGGCTGCCCTGGCAGATTAATTCAGTGGAAACCCAGAAGGGACAGAATTAGGACTGTTAGCTAGGGCCTGGACCCAGCCACTGTCAGCAGCAATATAGATAAGGACAGGGTGGTGACACCTGGCTCTAAATCCGCTATTTAACACCAAAGTGTGGCAGGCAAGTAAAAGGAGAGTATGGGGCCAGTAGCAGATGGAACCCCTGGGGTCACCTACCAGTGGCACCCTGCAACGCATATTCTTTCAGGTTTTCTGGTCTACAGAAGTCCAGTACCAGCCAGGAGACCATGAAAAACTTGAAGTCCAGAGCCAGGGAATAGGAACTGCCTCGTAAGCCAGGGAATAAAGGAAATAGGACAGCAGAGGACAGGGGAAGAGTCTGTTTCTTTATCTTCTTAAGCTTTGCCTTGCCTTGCCTTGCCTTTATATATGGGGAAGAATGGGATGAAAGTGTTTTAGGCCTTGACGCCTCAAATTGCGCAGTCTACGTGATGTAAAGATAGCTCTACGCGTTCAAAGGGGCATAGTCAATGCGTGGGAGGGGACACGAAGGGGGGGACACATGTCCACCTGACAGGGCCACTGCCGCTGGCGCCTGCAGGTGCTCACCAGCTCTGGCCTCACCACCACCACTGCTGGCTGCACCTGTGGGCGCCCCCCCCCCAGGCTCAGGAGCCACCAGTCACCCATGCAGAGGGGTCTACCCACATGGTAACTGCCAAGATGGAAGACCTTTGGTTTTAGACCTTGGAAAGACAGTTTTGCCTAGTCCAGTGTTTCTTAACCCTTTTAGACCTGAGGCACCCCTCCATAACTTTTGTGAATTGAGCAGCACCGAAATTTCAAAAACTATTTTATTTATTACTGTGTTCAGCTCCTTGCAGAGGGGCTGAGCAGTGGATGCAGGAAGAGAGCCAGGAATTGAGACCCTGAGCTTGCCTTTGTCTGCTTATCTCCTCACACCTCACTTATCTCCTCATATTTTCTGCAGCACCCTTCAAAGGGGGCCCCCAGGTGCCCTGTCACCCTGGCTGAGAGCTTTGAGCCTGACTAGATGACATTGGCTTTGAGCCTGACTAGATGACCACAAAAGCCCAAGTTATCAATGCAGCTGAGTAAAATGCAGGGATATTGTTTATAACCAGATATTTCCTCTGGGCATAGCTTTTCAAGCATACAGATAGTACTAAGGTCTTTAAAAGCTGATGAGAAGCCCTGAGGGAAATGAAATCCCTTCACCCCTCTCCGTCCCCCAACAACTCCCCTCTGCTAGCTGTGAATCCCACTGGACAGAGACAAAATAAGCATGTTGAAATGCCCCTAATACGGTCACACAACACTGATCTGCATACCACTCTGCTTCCGAGTCCACTCTTACTTAGCCATTCTCCATTTCAGCAGAAAGTATGGGCTATATTCACGTTGCAGTAGCAGAACTGCAATGTACTACCACTGTTTGACACTAGTGCAAATAACTACAGGAGAAAGATGAATTGGCTCAGTTTCAGAGGGTGAGAACTAGGGCTGTGTGAAGCTTCGGTCCCTGATTCAATTCGGAAGAGATTCATTCTGATTTGGTGGCTGAATCTCCAAATCTGAATCAAATCAGAGGACCATATATAATCTCTCTGAATAGAACTGGAACCCTCCAAATTGATTTGGAGAGATTTGGAAAGATGCGGCAATTCAGACATAGAGGCAGCTTTAAATGTTTTTTCTACATACCTCTAGGTAGCAAGGGCTCATGAGTGCTGCGATGCTGGGGCGCATGGAGTGTCCCACAGAAGCGTGGGGGGCTCCCCAGTGTGCTCGGCAGCAGACCCAGAAGTAAACCAGAAGCACTTTCGGTCCACTTCCAGGTCTGCTGGGGAGTGAGCAGGGGGACCGTTACTAGTGCCTCTTGGGTCTGAGGGGGACACCCAGGGTCCCCCTGCGGCTGATCACCAAGCCGGGAAGGCATGGAGGGCCCCCCAGCATGCTCCTCGGTGGACCTAGAAGAAGACCGGAAGTACTTCCGGTCCACTTCCGGGTTCGCCGCCAAGCATGTGGAGGGCCCCCCGCACTCATGCTGGGGCACATGGTCCGTCCCACAGCACAGCGTTCACAAGCTGCGTCTGGTACCTCAAGGTATATAGAAATAACTTTTAAAGCTGTGTCTATATTCGAATCGCTGATTCTCCAAATTAGCATCCAATCTTCAGATTCGGATTCAGCCGAATCAAATCAGGGACAGTGTTCCAAATCACCAATCACTGTCCCCGATTCAGGCCGAATCTGAATCGAATAGGGCCCACTTCGCACACCCCTTCTAAGTCTCCATGAAGACACACTGGCTGCTTGCACATGTGACAGGGATTTAGTCCCCTAAATTGAAATGTTGGGTTTTTAATTGCAACTACTAAAATTCCACCATTTCAATTTAGGGGCTTCTGTCACTATTACCGTGAGGGGCCCACTCCTTTAATTTTTTTTTCAAGGAGCCTGCCCATGTCTACTATGGCCAGGGGGTGAGCTGCCAGCAGATGGAGCAGCCCCTGAGCTGCAGAGGCCCCTGGTCCTTCTCTTGGCAGTGGCAGCACCCTCTGTGGCCGCTTGAGGGGGCTGCTAGCGGGCAGATGCCATCTCGGGGACACCGCCACCATGGAGGGAAGGTCCAGGCCCCCCTCAGCTCAGGGCCCACGGGCAGCTAGCCCCCTGGCCATCAGAGAGGCAGGCAGGCTCTGTGGAGAGGAAAATAAAAGGATCAGGCCCCTCGCCACTTATTTTCCCCCCACTCAGCAGGGCCTGCCCACGCAAGCTGCTGGCAGCCCATGTAGCCCCTGAACTAAGGGGACCCATCCCTTCCCTTCCCTCTGCAGCGGCGACATCCCCTGGGCAGGCTGCTAGCTGCATGGGTGCTGCCCAAGCTCTCAGGCAGCACCTGCCGGATCCAACTCTTCCTTGAGCCCGTGCGCTAGAAGCCCATGTGGAGAACAGCACCTGGCGGGCTTCCAGTGCACACACTCGGGGAAGAATTAGATCTGGCAGGTGCTGATTGTGAGCTGGGACAGCACCTACATAGCTAGTACCTAAACTGGGCAACCCCTGGGGGCACCACCACCATGGAGAGAAGGACTGGGACCTGCTGCAGCTCAGGGGCTGTATGGCCCACCGGCAGCTCATGCAGGCAGGCTCCACTGAGAGGGGGAAAAATAGCAGCAAGGGGCCTGATCTTTCCCCCTCCCCTCCCCTCCCCCCCAGGTCTGCCCACATCTCCCAAGTGGGCAGCTAGTGGGCAGGTGCTGCTCCAGCTTCTGATCCAACTGTTCCCTCAGCCTGAGCTGGGGCAGCACCTGCCTGCTAGCAGTCTGCCTGGGTGACTCCAGGTGTCACCGCTGCCATGGAAGGAAGGACTGGGGCCCTCTGCAACTCAGGGGCTACTCTGACCACTGGCAGCTCACCCCCTGGCTGTGAGAGACGTGAGCAGGCTCCACGGGGAAAAAAAAAAAAGGATCAGGCCCCTCACTGCTTTCTGCCTTCAGCCTGCCTCTCCTGCAGCAGGAGGGCAAGCTGTCAAAGGCTGCAACATTACAAATAGCTATGTTGCAAAGTAAACTACATGCGGATATGGTTTAGTTTGCAACATAGCAAACTCATTTAAATCATAAAAAAAACCCTGCATGTGTACAGCGTGACAATGAAACTGCAAAAACGGTCAATTTTTGTCATGTGTATAAGTGCCCACTATCTCTAAACTTTGCTTATAAATGCCTGCATAAGTCACATCTTCTGAATTGAATAGAGGGAGCCCAAGCAGAGTTCTTCCTCTGCTTAATTTAATTAAAAAAAACCATGCTTCTGGTTAAACTGTGACACCTTTGTATGTGACCTAAGATTTAGTTTCTACTCTGGAAGAAACTATTTATATTATGATGCCACACACACACACACACACACACACACGCACGCACGCACACATGCATGCACACATGCACGCACGCATACCCACACACACATTTTGAGTCCTTTATACAGTGCTGCAGAAATTTAAAGAAAGACACACAACCACACACCACACTCAAACAAAGAAGGTGATTTGTTGAATATTAAAAGAGCCCTTAATCTCTGCACAGACATTAAAGTTTTCATTTTAGCTAATGTTTCCATGCTCTTCCCACTCCCTCCCCAGCTTGCTGGCAGAGAACAGGTGATTCACTGCCAGTAGGAACAATATTCACAAATTCTGTCTCTCCAGTTTTGGTGTGAAGAAGGAGGTTATATTAGTAATAGACTTCAGAGGAAACTGGTATCTATATTCATAGGATTTATATTACTTCAGTCTTGGAAAGAAGTGAAAAAAACTGACAAAGAAAACAGCTCTGGAGGTAAGTGTGCATCTTGAAATAACTTTTGCATTCTTACACTTATATAATTGTGTCAATCCCATGCGGTATATATCATTGAATTAGGGTATGTCTGAGTAGAGGTGGGAGAGTTGGGAAACAGACACCCTATAATTCAATCCCACATACCCCTGGGTACATGCCTAATTATATTATAAAGCCATTTCGCCAAAAAGAAAAACAATTACAGAACAATATGTAGTTTACTGTTTATAATTAAGGAGGCTGGTTTAATTCTTCACATACATATGTGCCAGTAAATGTAAAGTGAAACAATTCAGGGAGCCTGGGTTGGAAATACAATAATGAAGCACTTTATATCCCTGAATCAAAGGTTTCCTAACTCAAAGCCAATAAAGTGCTCTAATTGGATGAATGTTCTTAATCAGTTCATAACAATTCTAATCAGAAATTTAATATTAAGGTAGGCTACACATTACAATTCTGCAAGAACCCAAATAAAACCAAAGAGCACTTTATGACTGTGATTGTTTCTTCACAGGTTTTTTCTTCCCTGCATCAGGTTGTCATGTATGAAACCAAAGGAAACCTGATCAATTTTGTGCCATTCAGGACTTCAGTAGTTAGAACAATTCTTACAAAGCATGAAGACACATACTAATACCCAACCTCCCATAGGAAGCAGAAGGAACACAGGTAGAGATAGTGGAGAATGGAATATACACAATGTTCATTATGTAGGAAATATGCCATAATGAATATTATAGCATTTATAAAGGACAATTTGGATTGTATCAGTTAGAGCAGGGAGGAGGAAGCAGAACAGTGTCCAGCGTTGCCATCCATTACCTTGGCTTGCAGAAGTCCACCTATGCCAATGTGTTCAAGAACAGCCTCTGATTTTTGCCTGGCTTATGTTTCATGTACCCAAAGTCAGACATTTTCTGCTTTCTAAGTGTCAGGCATTTCAGTTAAAGGCAATGGAACGTGAAAACTAGGCCTTTACATACCTAGCTTGAGGTGCCTTAAAAACCTGTAGCTTCTAAAAGAATCAGTTAATGCTTTTCAAAGCCTTGGCCTTCAACTTTACATGATAGTCTCCCCACCTATATGCTGAATTTAATTATATTCCACTGCCATGAAGGGCAGATTGGAGCTCAACTACTGTGTGTAAAGCATTTTGAGCTGCTATGAAAGTACCGAGTAATTATCACCGAAATACATAGGTGTAATTCAATGGCAAAAACTTCTTTGAACACCAAGAACTGCCCTTCCCCAAAAGATATTAACATTTACCACTGGTTAGAAGTATCCATAAGGTAAATGACGACAGGAGCTTGCCTTCATGGAACAGACACAAGAAAAATTACGTGGAAAATTACATTCACACCCACTTGTACTGGCAACAGGCTGTAAGTTTGGTAGGTACATTCATTTCCCATAAACCAAACAAGACCTGGTAAGAAGTGTTCTGGCTTGCTGTCAGCATTATCATAAACAATGCCTATCATGTGGCAAGGTGCAGCCTGGCAGTTTGCTGAAAGACTTGTAAATTAGCTGTTTGGTTTGGAAGACACTGCACCTTCTCACTGATGAATTGTTCCTTGTGGTTAAGGTAGGGATGGAGAGTAAGCAGAAGAGGAGACCACAGCTCTGGAATGTCAAAGCAGGGGACTTGTGACACCACCAGTGCTGCTCCTTTTTATGAAAATGTTAAGTGATGCCACTAGAAGGGTGAAGACTTTGTTAAAATTAGAAATTGGCTTTAGACATGTCCTACAAAAAGCACCGCAGGAAAAGTCCACATACAATTGCATATATGAATGCTCTGCAATCATCTGTATAGCTAAACTGATTTAACTTAGGAAACATGTCTCAGTAACACTTGCCTGACAGGTAACAGCTGTTCAAGAGGGTCATTTCATTAAGGTTCTCTTTGGGCTAACCAAGAGGTTGTCACAAACTGATACAGTTGGAGCCACAAGAGACTTGGGCAACAAAGGACTAGAGAACTTGCAGCCATCTTCTGGTATATTTTCTAGAATAGTTACACTCCTAGAGCTTCACTTTAGGGGAGCATCTCACCATCTTCCATAAGGAACAAACTCCATAGCAGCCAGGATCTGCCAGCAATTGGGTCATCACACACAAGATCATGGCTACCAAAGAAAATCTCTATAGAGTTTTCTCAATTTCGTTTTCTTTAAATTGACATCCCCTGTAATGACCCCTATTAGCAGTTGCTTCCTCTCTCCCTCCTTTTTATTGCCTCTGCTTTGCCTTTCAGGTCTGATAGACATGGGCGAATTTAGCATATCTATGTGCTGATTTGTCAGCCTCATGGCCCATTGCACCAATGGAATTAATACATGCATTCACCAATCTGTCACTATGGTTTGAACTTTATTGCTCGTTAGCATAGCTCTGTCAATGACTTGCCAATGCATCCTGTTCACTTCCTCCACTTAATGCTCAAACAGGTCTTTTGTTCCCTGCTGCCAAATACCTTTTCTTGGCCCCTAGGGGACCAAAAAAGGAGGAGAAACATTGCTCATTCTCAGCCTACCAGTCAATGTTACTGCTTCACTATGAAAAATTAGAGCAAGTGCATGGTGCAAATTGTTAATCTCGCTCTCTTTCTCTCATAAAAAAGGCACTGCTGGTACCAGACTGCTGTGCCTCATGCATAATTCATCAGGTTCCTGAATGTGCAAAGCTCTCTTCCGTAGCTCTTTTCTCTACATAAAAGTTAGCCATAAAATACAAGTTCCCCATGAAAAGTGAATAGGATAACTGCATTTTAAGGAGCTCACTGGCTACCTCAATTTCCAATTTCAACAAATGCGTTAGGGGGCAGGGTGTGTCCTGGCAATTGTAAGGTGGAAGGCCAGGGTGAAGGCAGAATGACAGGGGACAGACGAGAAATAAGAATGAATGACACAGCATTGGGCAGCCGAAGCTGTAATGCATGGTGGTTGTTTGGTTGCAAATGATGTTTCGTGAAGATGCCTTGTCTGAAATCTGATGTTGCCAGACACATACAGAACCAGGCCCATGCACTCAGGAAGAGTACTACAGATGTATAACCACCTCTTAGTTTTACTTTTAGCTTTAATAAGCCCATGCCAGATATGCAAGTAAAGGCACAATAGGTTCTTAAGCATGATCCACATAATCGTGCTTCCTGCCATCACAGGAGATGAGACTGTGGGATCAAACATCAAATCCCATTACACCTTACTGCTGGCACAGGGGGAACCCAGGTGTTGAGAGCTGCAGCATGTGTTCCTGCAGCTGGGTGTCTTGTCAGTGGATCTGTCAGGCCCCTTATCTGCATATATGGACTAAAGTGCCTACTATAGTTTAGATAGTAGGAATAATACCACCTGTGCCTTATTAACCAGCCATTTTGGAGCAGCTGGAGGAAAGCCATTACTAGGTGGCATGAATGCCGCATGCCCCCAGTGGCTGGGGGGGCATGGCGAGCTTCCACAGATGGCGGAAGTGCTGTTGGCAGTGGGAGCTTGGCGGTGGCAAGCAGGGAGCTCCCACAGGTGGCCACGGCAGTGTCAGTGGCGAGAGGGCAAGTGCCAACCAGCAGTCAGTGACTACCTGCAGACGCTGCCAGTAGTGTCGGTGGCACGAGGGGGTGGACCACCTGCAGGCACCGCCAGCAGTGTTGGCAGTGCCTTTTTGCAGGGGGTGCACCACCATGCTTAGGGGGTGCATGTACACCCACATGTACCCACTATGTGTCACCAATGCTGGATGGTTTTGGTAGCTTTCTTTATACAGGTCACTGGATTAGCTGGTAATAATGGTCCCTTCCGACTTCAAAACAAACCCAACCAAACCATGGAAGCTAATGAATTCTGCATGCCATGCCAGATTAGATTCCTTTTCCTTGTTTGTCGCTTTTTACAATAAAATTTTCACTTTTTTCCCCCCAAGTTGCCCCACGTAAGTAGACCACCTCTATGAACTAATACACAAAATCACTATTTTCTTTTTCAAATATTTCAGGCTAAAAACAGAGGACTAGTTTAATCCAGGGCTGATGGGCCTAGGTTTTGACTTGCATCAAAACAGGCCCCTGGCAATTGTTTACACATTCGGCTTAAATGGCAATTACCTCCCATGGTCTTTGATTGTCTTAGGACAAAGTGTTAATTTGGATACTTCACAGGTACTATAAATGGAACAATAACAATGTACCTATGAAGGGCCCCAGGATAAAATTATTTGTCCTATGTTTTAGTCTCATTGATACCTTGCCAAGAAATATCAGTTTCATTGAGGAGGATATGAGTTTGGCATGTACATGTGTGCCCTTCCAATAAGGTTTTAGTGAGTGGTTGAATACACTGCCACTTTTCTGCCATCCATTCAATGAAGAAATCCTGTAACAACTGTTCAGATGCACTTTGAAATGTCCCAGGACAAATCATTAGTATGTCATATCCTATGAGTTTCTTCAGGTTTTGTCCTGGGACAAAAGACATGGACATCTGAATGGACACACTTTGCCCCAGGCTTCTTCCAAGACAAATGCAATGTCTGTCTGTAGCCTGTTGGTGCATTTATAGATGAGCCCGATGGTGCAGTTGTTACTTCGCAGTCATTTAATACTTGTTTTTGCAAGTACTAAATGACTGTGCAATAACCATCAGTACTGCACAGTCCCAGTGCCGCACAGGTTGTTTCTGACCCTACTGTGCAGTAGCTCATCACTAAGGTGATGTTGTGTTTTGTGTAGACACACCCTGTGTGTGGAAGGCAATTGATGCTACTTGTTATTTATAATTGAGATTTTATTGGCCTATACACACAAAAAATCAAAGGGCTGCAAAATCAGTTCCTCAACAGTCAGGGAATGCCAGAATTAAGGTAGTCTGTGCTGCATTAATGGCCTTGTTACATGTAGTACTTTGAGCTGCTCAAATGTTGATCAGTGTTAGTGCTAGCTGGAGTTTGGAGCAGTCACACCTTCAGGATAAAAACTTATCTGACTGTCCCCATACCTGCACAGCTGTGGCTTGCCACTAGAGGGCTGTCAAACAGAGGCCAGACTAGGAGCTAGAGGTGAGTTGGCAGTACAGGGCTGGTGAGCCAGGATAGGCCTCTATCCCTACTATAGGTGTTGGTGTGACAGATGGGTTGGGAAGGGGACAAGAACGTGAAGCTTGGAGGTGGAAAGTTAATGGGATCAGGGCAGGTAATGAAATGGAAGGTGGAAAGGAAATAGAGGTTAGGGGTAGGGTGGTGAAGTGAAGGAAGTCAGCCACTGAAGGGCAAAATAAAAAATAAATAAAGAAAATAATTTAGTAAGAAATACAAGAGGAAGTAAATTAAAGAATGTTCCATGTTTTAACAAATTAAGGTGTGGGGTACTAGTCATGCTTCCCAGGGTGGCTAGGATGTGAAAGCGGTAGGGGAAGGTGCTTTTGGGAGAGGTACTGCTCTTGCCCCTGGCCCAGAAAGGAAGCCCCAGCTAATGGGGACCCAAACCAGCTCCTTACCTTGTTCCCCCTCTATACCCCCCAGACCTCAGTCATGCATCCATCCATGCTCTGCAACCTGGCTAGCTGGCGTGTGCCAACTTGGTTGATGGCTAAAAAATGATATTTAGATGTTTGCTTTTAGGAAATGGCTTGTAGGTAACGTAGATATTGCATTAGAACAATGGCCTGGGGGAATGGTAAGGGTTAATTGGTTTTTAAAAGCCTGTTTGTGAGAAAGTTTCCTTCCAGTTCCACTGTGCTGGAAGCCAGCAGACATATAGGCTGGAAAATTGAAGGCATATACCATACTGTTCCATGACATGAGGTAAGGTGGCATAAGGTCACAATACCCAACTGCAGAGCCCTTAGGATTTCTGGTTTTGGTGATCAGACCAAATTAAGACACCAGTAAATAACTAAATTAAGATGTGTATATGTGATGGATTTATGGGGAACAAAGGAATATGCTGACAGAACAGACTGTGGACAGTACGCCGACCACAGGGAAACCAATCAACAATGCCTGGTATGAAGAGTCATCAGAGGCGAGAAAGAAAACAAAAAAGGAGGGATTTCAAGTAGCAAAGGGTCTCCAATAGGGGAATCCAAGGCCACCATGGACAGAGGGCACACCACCAACCCATCTAACTCACCCCACTGCTGGAGGGGTGGGTCTCGGCCTGTGACTTCCAAGTTGCTGACATCTGACATTCAAGAAAGAACCTCAGGGTCAAGCTTGTGTACTTGCCAGATGTACCTTCCCTCTGACGACAACTCAAGGACTGGTAGATATAGAATGTTTTGCATTATTCTTATCTGCTATCACTGTGTATCAAAAAAATTAGCATATTATCGAATGGAGAAATGTGGTTGGTCTGAGGGTTTGGGTCTGCTTGGAACAAGCTATCTGGGTAATAAATCCAGTGCTGACATAGGTCATACACTCAGGAGTGGGAGGGGGATTTAGCTTGGTGCCAAAACCACCCACTGGGCAGTAGCGTTCATGGGGTGGAAAGTTTGTCCATACAAAACAGTAGGGTGGGGGAGGGGACACTACAGTCTTTCAGCATCCCAGGATGCAACTTGGGCAGCTCATCTGTGGGGAGCGGCCACATGTTAATGAAACATGAGCTGGATAACATGGATCAGAGATAAGCCTGCCTTGGAATAGTATAACTTCAAGCTGCCTAAAGTGAGCTTTAAACTAGTTTCAGGTGTTAATATGTGGACAGTCCAAGGGTTAAGAGCTCCAAGAGCCACCTAAAATTAATGTGTAACAAGGCTCTAAGTCATTCTGATTGTGTCTCTGCTTTACAATAGTTTTTAATTATGTGATCAGTTAATAATTTTTTTTCCACAAGACTCCTGCCTCATTCAGTGAACAGGTATTCAGGGTTTTGATTTCTCTTCATTGTTTAAATCACGGTCCCATGGCTTATTTATCATATACTATTCAAACCATGCTCAGATAAGAAATTATTCATTTCCTCCTTGCCTGTTCCATGGTTTTCATCAGTATAGTGACTCAGGACATTACATTAATTATTTTATTTTCAGCACACTCCTCTAAGACAAAGAGGTCCTATTATCCTCATTTTACAGATACAAGGTAAGGCACAGAGAAATTAAGGTCAAACGTATTAACTACTTTTGGGTGCCCCATTTGGGGCACAGAACTTGATTTTTCAGCGGTCATGTAGCAGTTTGTCTAGTCAAAGCATGGCTTCCATCAACTTGACTTGCAATTATGACAGGTCAGCAGTTTTGCCAACCATATCCTTGAATCTCAGATCAGGCACCCAGGAAATTAGGAAAACAAATATATTTGTAATCATGTATGAATAGTATGGCCTCAGTGACCTGCCCGGTATTACATAAGAATACTGGGGCAGAGACAATGACAAAATCCAATTCTCCTGGCCACAACACACCTACCTTACCCATGGGACTGCTTTTTCTTTTCCTATAAACCCTTCTCCACCCATTTCACAACTTCCAACTCTGCAAAAAGAGAGACAAGGGCTCTACAGACAGGGCGTGTCTACACAAGATGCTACATCACTGTAGTGGGCATGAACCGTGACACAGCTGCTACTGCACAGTAGGGTCAGAAATGACCCATGCAGCACTGGGATTGCGCAGTATTGGCAGTTACTGCACAGTCATTTAGTAATTGCTAAATCAAGTATTAAATGACTGTGCAGTAACAACTGTGCAGCCAGGTGCATGTGTAAATGCACCCACAGTCTCCTTCACAACATTCCTGATTCAGCCCCAGAAAAGGTGTATTCTATGTGCTGAATGACTGAGAGACAGGTCCAGTGAGGAAAATACTAGTAAATGGTTGTGTAATTAAAGGCTGTATCATAATGTAATCTATGACTTTGAATGCAAGAAACAGAGATATAACATTTCTAAGGATTTAAAGAAACTCTGTATCCTAAGGATTTAGAGAAACTTGGTAACTTTATCGCAGAAAACTAAAATGACTTCCAAAGTATCACCAGATTTGCAAATTGACTTGAACTAGCACATCTGAAAGCTAGAAAAGCCTGCAGTAGAATTCCAGAAATCAAACAGCATTTCCCAGGTGAAAGAATATAAGAAAGCACTGTAATCATCCTGTCCATACACTATGGCTTTCTCTACATTTGAGACTCAACCACTGGTACTCAGCAAGTGCCACTGTCCTTAACAACCCAATTATAAACATTGAAAGCAGCAATGTTCTCCAGTTCATCTTGCCTACAATTGAAATAAGCTCCGCAAGTATAAAGCTCCATAGGAAATAAGAAACAGTCTCCATGGGTATAAAAACAAGAGAAAAAAATCTTTCTGTGTCTACACTTAAGGTTTGTACTGCTTCAGATCTATTTGTTACTGGCCACTAGTGAGAAGAAGCAAAACTGACCCCACATAAAGACAATATCTCAATTTCTGCCCGGCACACTGTGTCACTTTTTGGGTGAGCACTTGAAAGAAATGTTCCTATAACGCAGGGAACACCAATGCTGTCAGCAACAAAAATAATGTGACATTTATTTAACGGTAATGAAACAATTAAGAACTAATACGAATTGAACAAAACAAGCAGCACACACTTGACTGTACACAAGCCCAAGTAGAAAATATTTTGCAATTAGTTTCACTGCTTACTGAAACAGCAAGAGGCCATATAGCCTTTACTCTAGTTTTTAAGAGAACAATAGAAGCACTTCAGCTTGGAAGCTGACCATGAAAACCTAACTTTTTTCCTCCCTGTATGTCCAGTTGAGAACTCAATCTATACTTAATTTATTAATACCCAATGAGACGCATCATGAAGGGTGTTACACTGAATGGTGTTATCCCTATTATATGCTTAGGGATAATATATAAAACTCCATCAGCAGTTGCTTGTCCAGGAAGAGCATGGGACTAGGAGTTAAGAGAGCTGGGCTCTACTCCTCTCTCTTCCACTGACTCCCATGATCATTTGCATACTTCTACACAGCTCAGTGCAGTGCCATGCAGAGAAATCAGGGTTAACTTGGTATCAGAAACAGTATAGGATGGTACTCTACCCAGCTTCATAAAGCCTTTCAGAGAAGCAGGATGAGCCCAACTGAATGATCAGTTATCCTGCCTCCTGTACCTGAGCTAGCTCATAGAGAGAGCAAAAATGAGAATGGCAGGCTGGCACAGTACTGTTGCATGGCACAGCACATCCTTTCTGTGCAGGCAGCTTAAAGGTCTCACTTTCTCAAGCGAACAGAATCTCAAATCATATCCCAAAATCCAAAGAGCCATATACCTAAGCTTTGGGTCTTTCCTCCATCTGGGTGTCATTACTCCATGCCCCTGTAACTTCCAGGGCTGACACTTCTTCCTTCTCAGGACAGAGGAGATAGGGAAAGCCAGTCCTACCTTCCCCATGGAGGTCCACCCCAGGGGCCCCATGTTAAGCACCTGAGGAGTGTTCTTTCCTCTCCATACTTTCCTCAGCTGTCCTACCTTCCCTGCTTGCCAGCCTTTCCCCTCACATCACTCCTTCCATGGTGTGTCTCACCCTGTGGCTCTAAAGCCTCCCCAGAGCAATCTCCAGTCCCGCCACCTGCTGCCCCAGTCTGTCTTAGACTCTCTATTAACCCATTCTAGGCACCCCATCCCTAAAAGGAATATGGAGGATTGGTGAATATACAATCAAACCCATAAGAAACATCTGGAAAATTTAGCCAGGCATTGGCATATCTCTGGTGAATAGAGTGCAGATGTCACAGCCCTTATGGTGCTTGCTGTGAGGCATAGGCTAAAGTACAAGTCTTAGCTGCATCACGGCACCTTATCTTCCTCCTGACCCCTGCCTAGTTGGGCATGGACGCAGAAAAAGAAAGGGCCTTCTCAGTCCTGCCGAGTACTGATAGCCTACATCTGCTAGAGCCTCTCACTTGTTGCTGCTTGCTGTCTTACAATAGGAAGATGCAGATGCCACTTCAGAAGAGGCCATACCTCTGCAGAAGCCACATCTTGTTACTATGATCTAGGGGCCTGAGCTTGGGCTGGGCCTAGGGAGTGACCTGTGTATGAGATCTTTATGATCCTTAGTAGAATAAGAATGAGCTGCTGCTCATATGAAAGGATGTGCCTGAATCTGGGATTGAAGAGTTGAGGCTGGAGGAACCACTGTAGCTACCTGTGACTGATGGAGGTTGAACTCCATAGCCACCTCTACACAAACATGGATGTTTGCTTCCCTGGGGACAAGAAGCAGCAGATATCCAGGAGTTAATCCCTGCCACTCCCCTTCCCCCCACCCCGATCACGCTGCTCCCTTGCAGTGTGGAGAACAGTCTGCAGTACCTTGTAGACAAGGAAATCCCCACCACACTACACCTATCAGAGAATCTGTCTCATAGGTGTAGTGTGGGAGAATGGGAGAGAATAGCATAAGAGAACCGGAGTTTATTTAAATCATCTCCTGTTTTCTAAAGAGAATAAGGAGCAGGAAGATGAAATCGACAACAGACCCAGTAGAGAGACATAAGCATTACCTTGGATGTTATTATATCTGCAATGATTCCTTAGGCTATGAGACTCATACTTTCAGAAGAGGCATGGATACTTTTTTCTGCACGTCCATTCGCTTAAAAAAAGTCATTGTTTATGGACAATAAAGAGAAGTCAGTCCTCTCTGTCTCTGGATTAACTGATTGCATCAAGTCACAGACTGGAGTTTTGGATAAAATATGGTCTTCATTCTTTTACAGAGTTGTGCTTCAGTTATTCGGCAGTCTTGGATTCACTTATTTCCACTCTATTTCTGCCTATAGGCTAGATCTTCAGTGCAAATCTGTATGACTCCCTTGATTTTAAGGAATTATTTTTTGATAGTCACTTCTCAGCTTTGGAACTCTCCCACTTCAGGCCTGTCAGAGCCTTAAGCCTAGACATCTCCATCTTTTTATTTGGGTAGGCTTTCAGCAGAAGGGTTGAAGCTTTTGGGCACTGTTTGGTGAGTTTGTTTCTTATCACATATTATTATATTTTAATATTTTATCCGTTTTATAATTTTTTGTTTATTGTAAGCTGCCCTAAGCCTTTTCTGGGGAGGGCGGTACAGAAATCTAATAAATAAATACCTTTTTTTGCATACAACATGCCCCAGAATAAGAGATGTACTTTGTTTTTGGAAGGCAGAATGAAGGAATACAAATCTTTCCTTGTTGCAACTGAGTATCAGCAGCTAGGAAGCCAAGTCTGATCATTGTTCCACACTTCATGCATCACATGCAGAGTTACTTTTGCTTTAACTGACAAAAGCTTAAGTGGTAGAAACTGCTGTTACTGTATATGTTTGTTTATAATGTGCACCCCAAGGAAAAAAGGTGTGTTGTATGCAAGAAAATATTCAGCTTTGCCTATGTGTGTTATTGTAGGTGAAGGTAAGGAAAGATGAGCTTCTTTAAAAGTGGTAGATGGGTGGGAAGAGCTATATCAGCATGCTTTACAGATGGCTGGCTAATCTTTTCAACTAAGGTTGTTCATTGTAAGTCCTAGATCAGTGGTTTCCAACCTTCTTAAGTACCAAATCACTTCTTAAATTAAAGTCTAACCCAGGATATACTGCACACTACCCCCTCCCCCCGCCCAGCAGGTCAGTCTGTTGGGAGGAAAGGGGAGGGCAGATAAAGGCAGAGGAAGAAAAAATTATTTGAGGGGGAAATTATTCATGTGTGTCCACACCTTCCCCCCAGCAGGTAAGTCTGTGGGAAAAGGGGCAGGGAGAGGGGAAAGGGCCATGGTGGGGGCACAGATCAAGGCCCCAGTGGTGAGGGAGGGAGTGGGGCGCAAGCAGGATCAGGGGCTGGGATGAGTGGGGCCCTGGCCAGGCCAGGTGGTAGGACAAGCGGAGGCCTGGGTGGCACATGCCCCCCAGATTTGTGCACTGGGCAGAGGTGGCTGCCTCCGCACACTGGGCTTTGCTCCCTGCTGCAGCTGCCCTGTGCCCCCTGTCTGCCCAGCAGTGGGATACACGTGGTATTGCACAGCTCTTGGGGCAGTGGAGCTCAAAGCCCAGAACACAGTGGCAGTTGCCTCTGCCCCGCGCACAGATTGGGGGTGCACATGCCCCCCAGACCCCCATTTGTCCACCACCTGGCCCGGCCAGGGCCCCAATCCCCCCAGCCCCTGCTCCTGCCTGTGCCCCAGTCACTCCCTCACTGCAGGGGCCTCAATCTGGCCCCTGCCCCTTCCCTCCCCCACAGACTGACCTGCTGACCTGAAGGGGAGGTGTGTGTGTGCAATTGACCAGTCGATCTCGATCGACTGGTTAGTGACCACTGTCCTAGATAATAGAAAGAGCATGTGGAGATGATACTATGCATAGATACCAGAGGTATAATAGCTGGGTCTGTGCCCTGGGTGGCAGCATCAACAGGGGTGGCAGTAGTGACTGTGCTGGTGTTAGCTACCATTCATTAACCCTCTAAGTGGGCACCCAGGGCTGGTACCCTGGTTACCCACTGCTTGTTACACTATTGGTAGATGTAGGAAGAGATTGCTTTCAACAGCTGGTCAGGGAAAGCCACAAAACCCAACAAGTCAGCAAAGAAGTAACAAGTCCTGGATGGTGGCTCCATTTCAAAGCACTACAATCTACAGGACATGTTCAGATTTGTCTCGCTGAGCTGTATTTTTCTCCCACTAAAATTCCCTTTATAATGCCAAGATAGCGTAAAAGTGTCTTTATAGAAACAAGAACCAGCTCTGATGTTTCTAAATCCCACAAAAGACAAAGAGTTCTTAGGGTGATACCTTTTATTGGATCAACTGTATGGCTGGGATGGAGTTAGACAAGCTTTCAAATGCAAGACACTCTGTGTACCTGTAGATGTGTGGGATGCCAACTCTGGTGTGCTGTAATTATAGTGTGTAGGAGCAGACTTGATCATTTGAGTCTGCTGGAGTGTGCTACTTAGCAGCCTCAGTGTCTCATGTATTCAGTGTCCCCGCATTTCAAAATGGTGGCTGAGGCACTTTAACTAAAGCTCATTGAATTGTTTCATAGTTGGTAGGGTCAGAAGGGACCTGAGCAGATCATCAAGTCCAACCCCCTGCCATGGCAGGAAAGAGTACTGGGGTCAAACGACCCCGGCAAGGTTGCCCCCACCACTATTTTGAAGCCTGGGACACTGAATACATGAGACACTGCAGGCACTTTAATTACAGTGGCTCCCAAGAGCTGCTCTAATTAAAATGCCCCCCCCACCCCTGGAGCATATGTAAAGATGCCTTTGTCAGGTATGAATAGAATAAACCAGGAACAGCATAGTAAACAGTTGTGGGAGGGGGTGAGACAAATTCCCAGGGGTAGCAGACACACAATTAGCAGAAGAAAAGAAGCCAATTACTAGGAGATCAAGGCCTATCAAAAAGGAGGAGGGTCATTCTCACCTCTTGTGTACGGAAAGAACTCAGGGGTCAGGTAAAATATAATGCTTCAATATCACTCTTACACTCCCTTTTCTAAATTCTGACGTTTTAAAATCCTGAATATCTTAATTCATATCCCTTTCTCTTCCCCTGCCTCTGCCCCAAAAGTTCCTTCCTTTAAAAATTGTTTCATAAAGATGGAAGGCATTTAGTTGGATAATGTCCATTTCTGTGAGCTTGTTATTGTATCCTAAGGCAGAGTGGATTGTTCATTTTTAGCCAAGCATAGCTTACATTAAGTATGCTGAATGCCTTGCAGCCTTTCTGCTAAAAATACACCCCTGTCACAGCGAAATTTATTTGTCTTTTAAAATGACTGGAAATACTCATGAAACATATATCATTCCCTTTCCCCATCTAACCCCTCAAACTTCATATGTTTTTAAAAACAAATGGATATTAAAATTATACATAAGGTAAGCTTTGGCTGCATTTAAGACACTTTGGCAGGTAAATTATAGTCTCAAAGAACAGGAAAAAGACTTGTGGCACATGAGATATGTGGTAGCATGAACATCAAAAGCAGGATAAATTAAAGCTGAGGTAATTTAAAATGTTGGATGCTTTCCAGTTCCCCTGCTACAAAGTCAAATGGAACAAGGGCATTGGAACAATGTGTCGCACTGGAGACCAAAAGCAGGAGAAGGTTGGATGCAGAATCTACATTTAGTTTATTATTTTCTCAGCACTTAAACTGTCAGTTTAACTTGGCTTTTTGCCTTAATTTAAAACAGCACAACTTTGCAGTCTAAGTGCTCTGTTCTGTCTCATGGGGCTTACTGAAAACAGCTACACTCCTTTTTATGTCACAGTAGATCAGAGAACCAGAAGATCTCTGAGCAGGATGGAAATCTCCCCTACAGGTGGGAGTTTAGGGGAAGGAAAACAGAAAAGGAAACTGTAAAAGTTTGATCTCCCCCATCCGCAAAACCAACTCTTCTTAAGTTCCCAAATCAGCCATAGGAAAGAACTGGACTATCGCTTGAACACTGCAGCACCAACATTTCCTTTTTAGACACCATGATCAATATCCAGAATGGTAAAATACAAACCATCATATACAAGAAACCCATGGACCAACATGCATATCTACACAGAACCAGCAATCACCCTAAACATACCAAGAAAGCTGTAATATACAGCCAAGCCCTCTGATACAACCAAATTTACACTGAGGAAAATGCTTGTAATCATCTTCTCACAAATCTCAAAAGGATTTTCACTCAACAAGGACACTCTTCCAGAGAGATAGATCACACTTTTGAAAGAGCCACCCGGATATAACGTGAAGAACTGCTGCAGTACAAAAAGAAAATCCCCATGAAATGCACACCTTTAGTTATGACATATCACCCCCTCCCTGAAACCTATACAGAAAAGCTTCAAACAATTGCAACCCATACTAGAAGAAGATCCAATTCTTAAAGAGAGCTTCCCAGAACCACCCATCCTAGCCTTCAAACAAGCACTGAACCTTGCTAACCTCATCACCAGAAGCAAACATCCTATGGCCCACTGAATGGATCCAGACCATACCATGACAAGAAATACAAAACCTGCCAACAAATCTGTACCACTCCCACAATAAGTACACCCCACAACAGAACCATCACCATTCCTGAATCTTACACCTGCATCTCCAGAAATGGACTATATTTCACTCAGTGCACTAAATGCCCTGACGGAAAATATGTAGGAGAAACCAAACAACTGCGTACTAGAATGAATGCACGCTGAAAATCTATCAAAGACAAGAATACCCAATTGCCCATGGGTGCACACTTCTCACAAGACAACTACTCTCTCTCCAATCCCCATTCTAATCCTCAAAGGGAATTTACAAAACACCTTTTGTAGACAAGCCTATGAACTTCACTTCATAAATCTACTCCATTTTCACAGACCTGAATTTACATACTGGATTCCATTCCATCCAGGAGAACACAAAACAACAGCCAACACTCCCTATGCCTGAAGAAGGGTGTTTGTGCCCGAAAGCTTGAAATGAACAATTTTTCCAATTATTTCATTGCTCTAATATAATGGTATCACATTTACCCAAAGAATCTTGTCTGTATTATGTAGACTTAGCACGTATTAATACATTTGCATTTTAAATCTGAATTAGTTTCTCTCGTATCTACAACATTTAGTGTTTCCATGAAAGAAATGGGATATAATCAAGTTCCTTAATAAGAGCACAGTGCAGAGAACTCTTCCCAAATGATGGCAGTGCCAGCAGCTCCAAAAGTACATTGAAACCTTATATGTGTGTCTGGCCAGTATACTCCTTAACAATAGGAAGATTACTAGGGTTTTCACTCAAGTCTTGATCCTATAACACCATGGTAGCCTTTCCATCCTCAGTGCTCCTGATCCTGCAATGACTTACACATGTACTTAACTCTGCACCCTACAAATAGTCCCAATGACATGCAGTCCCTATACTTCAGCTGAATGTAGCATAAAATCAAAGTTATAATTAAATCATTGTGGGATCAGCCCCAACTCCTCCCACAGCGTCCTGATAGGTTTATTTATTATTGTGGCTTATAAAGACTGTCAAATTATGAAGATCACCAAAAATCCAAATAAATAATCGATAAGGCTTGTTTAATCTCCAAATACAGCTGACCAAGTGTTTCAGTCCAATTAGCGTGGCCTTCTCCATTGGTTTACCAGCATGCAGTATAATTCATGACCTTGATCTTGGGCTACCAGAAGCCAAACTCCACCATACACACCACCCCCTACCACACTCCACCATATAAGCCAGAAGCCACATTCCACTGTACATTCCATCACACATACAATATACAAGAGTAAGACTTTATTTTTGAGTCATTATGCAATCACCTCTATATACACTATGCAAACACAAATCGCAACAAAAATATTTTTTGTAATAAAACTAAAATATGTTATAGTAGGCATTTGACTTTTAGTGTATGATTTGGGTTTTTCTGGTTCCAAGATGGCAACCCTCCCCTCCCAAAAGGAGTATTTTTGGGGGGCAAGGGGAGGAACTTCTGGTGGCAAAGGTCAGGGGTGGGACTTCTGGTCCCAAGTTGGTGACCAGGGCGCGGGGCAAACAGCAAGGTGTGGGGCCACCCATGCTCCCCTCAACAGGTCACCAAAGCTCGTTAAGTGGCCCTCCAGCTGAAATATTTGTCCATCCTTGATCTAAAGGCTACCTGTTCAGACCCCACCAGCTACAGTGTTGGACCCTGCCTCATTGCACTATTGTTTCTTCTGAGTGTGGGGTATCGAGGTTGCTGCAATGAGTGTCTAAAGCTGAAGAGCTACGGGTGAGATTCTGTAGCATGGTGAGCACTTTGACCCCTACCACTACAAAGCATTTTGCACATACTTAAAGTTTAATGAACTTATAGAATCATGGAAAACCAGGGCTGGAAGGGACCTCAGGAGATGATCTAGCCTAACCACCTGTTCAAGGCACTATCCTCCCTGTCTAAATCATGCTAGACAAGTGTATGATTAATTTATTCATAAAAACTCCAGGAACAACTCTTTCACAACTGCCAGGCATTATTGTTTTCACCAGCTCTCAGGGACATAGGCCCCTGCCAGACATGCAGGTAAAATGGCATGATTGGATTTCATGTGCAATCCAGACAGTCACACTTCCTTCCACGCCACACTTGTGTGGCAGGAGGTGTGATTGTGGGATTATGCTTCAGATCCCGTCATCCCTTATTGCTGGTTCAGGGGGAGCCTAGGATCATGGTCTCAGGCTCCCCGTGCACCAGCAAGTAGTAAGCTGAGGGGGCTCCCAGACACAGACACACACTAGTCAATGGTGTGATAGAAACCATCCACGAAAGTTATTACATGTTTTTTGTGGAATAATTTTGTGGCTTATTCCTCAGGTGATGATACCATACATTGAATGTATGGTGGGGTCACAACTTAAGATATGATTAACTGGTTAATCATGCCTGAAGTATAATATGTGGCAGGTGCCATAGCGAGATCTTTGGCACGTTCCAGTGACTAGTCTTACCCAGTCACCTCTGTTATTGTTGTAACTCTGAACATTTTAATGGGTGAGGAGGAAGGAAGATTGGATTTTACTCACATTACACAAAACCAGTAAGTGACTAGGGGCAAAAATTTTCTGTCACTGGGTTTGGTATTTTATCAGTGGTTTGGTACTCTGTAATGCCGTGTGCCACAGTTGGGGAGGGTACTTTAACTTAAAGGCACTTCTGAGCCCATCTGCAGTCTAAGTGAAGCCGCCAAAGGATTCTATATATGTCATTTTAAATATTCATCATGCAAGGTGCATCAGTCATGTGTCTCAGTAAATGCACAATTTACAAGGACAACCTTGGGCTTTCAAGGCAATTCCTCTTAAAAAATAGCACTCTCACATGCAAGCGCCTTCCTGTGTACTGCAACAAGAGCATATGCTGCTGCTTGCAATGTTAAACATTATTCACAGGACTCATTTTCACACTGTTAACGTAAGAGTACACACGCTGAAAAGTCTTATGCCCTCATTCATAGAGCCAAGAGGAAGCCTTGTTACACAGTCCACTTTGAGCTTCTCAAAAGTTGATCAGTATTCATGCTAGCTGGAGTTTGGAGCAGTCGCACCTTAAGGCTAAAAACCTTCTCTAATTGTTCTTGCACCTGCACAGCTGTGACTTGCCACTAGAGCAGTGGTTCCCCACCTTTTTTGATCTGGGACCCATTTGCCAAGATCAATGGCTTGTACCAACCCAGACGCCCCCTGGCCCTGCTGGTACCTGATCCACAGTCCCTTGGCAGCACCCCTCCCCCCCAAGCCACAGCTCCTTGGCCCTGCTGGCACCCTTCAGCCCCAAGACACAGCGCCCTGCCCCCCATCCCCCCCGGGCCATGCTGGTGCCCCTCACTCCTGATCTGCAGTCCGCTACCTGCCCCCATCCTGCTTTTGGCTGGAGCATGAGCAGTGGGAGTGGGCCCCTGCATGTATGGGCATAGGCCCTGTGCCACCCACCTAGACACACAGCTCCCCACTGTGAAGAACCACCCCCACCTCCTTCCCCCACTGAAGGGACAGATGCCTTCTCCTCACCACTCCCCCTGCCCTGCTGCAGCCCTGCATCTGGCCACCATCCCCAGCACCCATGTGCACACACATACATGCCCCTCCAGACAGTCCCTTGGACTTCCATCCCCCACTCCCCATACACTTACCAGCATCCAGCGGTTGGGGCTGCTCCCACAACCTGGCCTTGCTGTATGCTGGCCATGTGCATCTGCATGCACAAATGCACATGTGCCCACTGCCTCCAATCATCCCAAGCAGGGATGCCAGCCTGCAAGGGGAAACCTGAGCTTTTGCGGGTTTTTCTGGGACTTCCTGCAACCTGGCTAGTCAGCATATGCTCTTCAAGTTTTTTGCAAGGGATTTTACCCCTGAGGGTGTGAAGGTCACATTTCTGGAGATGGGAGCAGGGGGGTTGGCTTGGTGCCAGAACTGCCCCCTGGGCAGTAGAGTTCAGTGGGTGAAAAGTTTGTCCACATAAAACAAGAAGGTAGGGGAGGGGACACTGCATCCTGGGATACTGGAGGACTGCAACTTGGGTGGCTCATCTGTGGGGAATGGTCACACATTAATGGAACACAAGCTGGGTAACACAGATCAGAGATAAACCTGCCCTGGCATGGTGTAATTTTAAGTCACTTAAAGTGTACTTAAAACTAATTTCAGGTGTTGGTGTGTGGATAATCCAGGGTTAAGAGCTCCAGGAGCTGCCTAAAATCAATATGTAACAAGGCCGCTGGGATAAAGATTTCTCCCTCCCCCATCTCTGAAATGACTTAGCCAGCTATTACAGCATAATCTTTCCCCCTCACATCCCATAAAAAACAATATCCTAAAGAGATATTTATTGCTAGACTCCTATAAGACTATAATAGTTCCCTGTATCTTATCTCCTGTGCATTGGTGCCAAGCAAAAAAAAGCCCTTACTGCTCTATGGATGCACTCTTCTTTCTACTGTAGCTAGTTTCCCCATTGATGTTGTCAATTAAACTAGACCTACTTAGAACAGGCAAGGAACATATCCTGAAAAGGGAGACTGGGGGAAGAGAGAGAGAGAGAGAGAGAGAGAGAGAGAGAGAGAGAGAGAGAGAAAGAATCAGCATCAGTAGCTCTTTTTAAAAGAATCTTCCTGCATTACTGCAGGAACCCAATGAATGGGAACGTGAGATCACTACAAAATGAGAGCAACTGGAAATGTCAGTCTGGATCTTCTGTTTTGCTGAAGATGACTACCGAGTGCTATTACTCTACACTGTTCCTAGCTGCTATTGCCACCTCCACTGTTTCCTGAATGTGCCAGTTAGACCTTCTATACATCCACTTAATTATTTATATTTGTGGCAACACTCAGGAGTATGAGTCATGGGCTAGAACCCTGCTCCCCTCTTCCACCTTTATGTCCCCCCTGCCCTCCCTTCCCCCCCCGCTGGGGGCTGGCTGTGCAAACACAGAATAAAAGATGGCCCTTGCCCCAAAGCATTTAAAATCTAACTAAAAGGCAAGAAGGCAACACAGACAGTATACAGACTGACAGACTGGGTCAGCAAAAAAGGCACGTCTCAGGTATACCAACTGCCTAGTTGTTGTCTAATCCAATTTACCTTTTTGGCAAATTAACCCTACACTTTCCTCAAGTGCCACTCTGATCCCCTGCCCCTGCCCAATCTGCTGCTCTGCTTTCTGCTCCATTCCCTGTGTTCCCTGACCAAGCTGCTGCTTAGCTTTCTGCCCTGTGCTCCCTACCTGCTCTGCTACTATGCTGCCTGTCCCCTCCATCAGCCATGTTTCACACACAGAAGCTGCCCATGTCACTTTTGGCACAGGTTACTCACTTCTGACCCAGCTGTGGATAGGCACCCCACGAAGGAGATAGTGAAGGAGAACACTTATCCTCTATCAGTCTCCTTTCCTCCAATGTTTAAAACTCATTCCATATATATTGGGGGTTCTTCAGCATTGCTGGTCCTTTATATATTTCCTGATTTAAATCCCATTTATGCCAACATGAGTATTTTCACTAATGCTCACGGACTTCTGATCAGACCCTCTAACACTATACAGAAGTTGCAATGGAAAGATAGGGAAATCAAACTATTTAATACACTAACATATGCAGTGCAATTGGTCTTTGTTGTTGTTTACAGATATACATTGATTCTGAATTCTCAATTATTTGTATAACTCTATATTCATTCATCCATTAACTTAGTGGGAAAAAAAAAGTTTGGTCACATTTAGAACAAGAACACTTCTGAAAAGAAAATGAAACATAGGATGCTGTAACATCTAAAATGTTGGACATTTCATCTCGCCTTCAGCCTCTGTTTCCCCCCCCCTGCATATTTGGCATTATAAGATTTAAAGGTCCATTTGATATGAATTGCTCATTGAGGTTATGCCTGCAGATGAAGTCTGTCTTAGCAATAGTTTTATCCTTTGCTTTTCATTGCTCTGGAACAAAACAGAACAGAGCAGAAGCCCCATACCTTGTGAATCTTTGAATGTATGTGAATACTGCCTCTGTCATTCCCAGAGGGTCAAATTAAAAGTGCTAACAGAACACAGAAAGGTTTTTCTCTGCAGCTACAGAAACACTATTCCTGGTATAAGTGCAGAAAAGAAACCCTGTGCATTGGCACTATATCAGAGGAAGAACATGACATGGTATAACAGTCATAATTCTTAAAAAGGAGACTATTCATTCAATCAAGACTGATATGTCCCTGTTCATGCAGAACTTGATTTAATGACATAGGCCTATCTGTCTAAACACATTCTGGTTCTCATCAGAAACCATAGATTTGATGAAGGCTGCTTTAAAACAAAACACTGTCAGCTAACTCGCCTCAGGAATGGCATGGATAACTGAGATTATAGATTGTTTTTATTACATCAGTAGAAGACAAAGTGCCAGCACTAAGCCTCTGCATTGGTTTTTCCTTAAACAACAAGTTCAGGAATCACATCTCAGTTACTAAAGCCTTCCAAGCACTTGTCGGTTGTGACTTACCCCATGGGCATTTTACACGTGCTTTAGGACTTGGCACCAGGCACTTTAATTAGTGAGCCACGCTAATTAAAAGCACCCGCGCATCACATGTATCAGTGTCCCCACACTGAAAAAATGGTGGTGGCATGCTCTGAACTAAAGCTCACTGAATGTGTTTTATTTCAAAGCATCCCGCTGCCATTTGTTAAGCGTGGGGACGCTGATACACATGACGTGGAAGGCACATCATTTTTTTTTTAATTGAGCCTGCTCTGACATGCTGGATTTCCAACGGATCAGGGCAGGCTCCCCGCACATCTGTAGGAGCCCTTAAAGACTCCCTGTTCAATGTTTTCCAAGAGGCTATAACATACATGGATCCTGGTAGTCAGAGCTTTGAAGACCTAGTTTCTTTATCCTAGGTATAATCGTACCTATTTTCATTTCTCACATTGAGCCTTTTCCTTCCCTCTCATTCTAATCAAGGGAGGACCTAAACATATGTTTTGAGCCCCTAAACAGATTGAAAAAAATAAGGCTTCACCAAGTTTGCTCCTGTACCCCACAAAATCAGAATTTGAAATTTGCCAGGCTGCTTTGGTTCACATTGGCACCTCTGATTACAAAACATCTGTGCTGAATTTAGTCAATGCTCCTGTAGCATCAGCTGGAGAAGCACAAAACACTGTTCTGGGACAGTTTCAGAACTATAGATTCTGGCCCGTATGGCAAAATCCATAGAAAATGTAGACCTTTCTGTGTAGAAACTCAACAGCATTACTACAGGACGGAAGGACGTGCCTTGCAGTGACACCACTTAAAAATCTCTACAAGTTCAGTTTGCTCTAATTTGATACTACAAATACTATAATTCCTCAATCAGTTTATTCAAGGTGCCCTTACTATGAAGACATTTTTATTTATTTATTTATTTGATTTATATACCACCCTTCCCAATAAGGCTCAAGGCAACTTACAATAAGAGAAACAGAATACTTACGAAACAAGAGAACAACAAAACAACTTCAATGGGAATTTGAATATAGCATGAAGCAGAGACACCGCCACTTCCACAAACATTTCTCAACCTGGCTTTGTTTGCTAAATCCCTGTCCAGATAGGAAGATTTTACAGCACTTACTATGGTCCAAGCTTGGGCTCTATGTGGCCTCAAGAGGGAAGGAGTTCCAGAGCTGGGAAGCAACTGAAAATAATTTCTCCTGTGTTTTCACTAAGCAGACTTGGAGAATTCATGGTACTTGCAAAAGGTTGCTCTCAGCTGACCTAAGGGATTGTGATGTGGTGTAAGGAAGAAGGCAGACCCTTGGGGCCCAAGCCAGCCCCTTAAATTGCACCCAGAAAGCTATTGGGAGCCACTGCAGACCTTGGAATACTGGAGTTACCTGCTCCTGGTGATCCACCCCTGAAGCTGTCAGACAATCTTCCCCACAAAAAGCACCTTGCAGTAATACATTTAGGATTTCCTAGGTTCCTAACACTTAATGCATTTCCATAAGATAAATGCAAATATGTTAACTTATGTTCAACCATAATGACTCTTTATAATGCTTGCACTGGAGGATAATTGCAATGTTTCTAACCTATTCTGCCCTAAGTCACTGAAGTTCATCTGTGCTCAACCTTGACTCCAATGCAGTTCTTGTCTGCATGCTGTTTTGTATGTGACCATTTTCACAACACTGCATTATAGCAATAATGCTAGCCCGAGGACTGTCATCTCCACTGAGGCTATGTGTTTTCCTTACAGAGTTTACATGAGACAACTCCTTTTGAATTAGTCTAGTACATCAGAGCATCCTAACTCAGAACTAATACTCAAGCCTGACTGAGCAATTAGATTACTGCAGTGACTGCTGGTGTCTGACAGGTTGTGCTAATTCAAGTTTTAACCTATACCTCCTGAAGGGCCAGTCAGTTCAACTAAAAATGCAACCACTGAGTTAAGACTTTCTGTATGTAACCTGGACTCAAGTTCGGGGCAATACTTGAGTTAATATTGAAGTGAAAAGAAGCCCTGGGACACAAGGTGCTTTGGCCAGAACTCACCAGCTAGTTTGAATTACAAACTAATTTTCTGTCTATTTACAAGGGTTATTTTGATCTCACAGAGTACCTGATTAATAGGATGCTAGAACCTCTGGTTCTTTACAGCCAGGTAGCTCTGCAAGGGCTGCCAGGGTGGCAAAAGGATGGAGCTCCATCTATGGTAATTAAAGTACAGGGAATCTACAAATGCAGTGTCCCTATACCCAGACCCCTGGGCCAGCACACCCAGGCGTAACCCACACAAAATGTACAAGTCATTTTGTATTGCAAAGTGTGTTGTTGCATATGGTTTTAGTTAAATATAATTGTTATATATATATTTCCTGCTGCATGTACCCATGTTTTCTATATTTGAGTACCTTGTTTTCTCTCCCTTTCTTGGGGAAGCTGGGAAGGGACAGGAGATACTGCCCGTAGGCAGATACCTGTGGCTTTTGTTAGACCTATTGTCTGTGGATTTCCCTGTTATGTACTATAAATAAAATGGCATGGGGGGTGTCAGTCACATAAGCAGGAGGCATCAGACCCCTATCCCAGCTGGTTAAACTGGGCAATGGCCCTTAATTCTGGGTGCGGTCACCCTCCTCCCCAAAGCCACTATGTAGAAATGGAGATTGCCACTCTATAGCTCCCAGGGAGCAATGAGGGGTCCCTTGCACAGCAGAAGGATCCACACTCACTAGCAGGTCCCCGAGACACAGTGAGATCCAAGCAGCAGTTTATAGGACTCTCCTGCTGAGTAGCAGGTATAGGGGTACAGGCCCCCAGGAACTAACCCTTTGGGTGAGCTCCTCCCCATGTCTCAGACTGTCTGGGCATGGGTGGAGTCTCCCCAAAAAGGGTCAAACTAGAGACTGTACATTGTAGTTGGTCATGTTTTAAATTGCATTTTGTGTTTTCCTTTGTTTTCCTTGCCTTTGTTTCCTATAATAAATCTGTTTTCTGCATTTATTCTGCTTGCAAGAATGTATATGTGGGACACCCCAGCCAAATTCAGTGATCCTGGATTTCTGGGTGGGGGCTTGAACCACAGTGAAAGCTTATTTAGCACCTTGAAATTTGAACCCAGACCTTGTTGCTGCCAACCAGTGCCCAGCAGAAGGGTTATACAAGCTTTCAGTCTGCCTCTCAGTCTTGACAAAGCAGAGCCACATACAACTAAACTTTCAGAGTCACCTCCATATTGATGCTGTAGTTAGACGTTTGGCATTATGATGATTTTTTTGGGCATAGCCAAATCGACCTTAGCACTTGACTAATTTGAACCTCTCTGGAATCTGGTTCCCTGTGTGTTGCGGGACATGTCTATTCTTCCTGGGCTGCTCTGCAAAACTGTTCTAAATTTGCCAACGCATTTAACTGAGACACTCATAACTTCTGCCCATTCCAAGCTATGGATCCAACATGAGTGAATGAGCTGCTCTCGATTGTGGCTGCACTATTTTTTATATAAGATACAGTAAAATGGTATGGAAGACACTGGAGAGCATATCAACTCCAATTTCTAACACTCAGAAGGTGGCAGTGGGTCTAAAAGAGATGTTCCTTAATGGTTAACCAGAACCCCGGTGCACTCTTATGGCTAAATAACAATATACTGGGACAACATCATCCAACGTTGTTTGGAAGCATTGAGCTGAATACTACAGAAATGGAGCAGCAGATGAAATGATGAGATAAGCACTGACCAGATGTGTCTATAAGCCAGCTTGTGTATGTAAGAGGCAAGTGGATAGAAGTCCAGTTCAAACTGTGGGATACCTCAGCAGGACCATGCAAAGCTCAGGTCTGCTTCCCAGATATTAAACAAGTCCTCGCTGCAAAGTGGGCAGATCAGAGGCTGCCTTGAAGAGAAATCTGGGCTTTAGGCCACACCTTGAGCCATGCAAGTGAGCTTGGGTTCAAGGCTCCTATAAGCTTAGGAATAAGTGACAAGGGTCAGAGGACTTTAGAAACCTGAGTAAGAACCAGAAGTAAGCGTGTAATGTATATACAGTCTGCATGGAGCAATGTTAATAAGCTGAAACACTAGAAGCAGCTGGTTCGCTTGGAGAAGTGTAACCAGTGTCCAGGAAGGAATTAACAGACTCTGCGGGCTTGAGAAGAAACAGAGGGGTGTTCTCCCTGTCACGTTTCTATTCAGGGCTACAAGAGACCTTTTTATCCTTTAGTGGTTGGATACTGGGTAAATAAATGAATCACGTGCTTTTTGAACATGGTTTTTCCTTTGAATTCTCACCTCCTGTACTAGTTGCCTCTACAGTCCCTTTTTTCAGAGGCTATTCCAATGGGATGCCTAACAAAATCCTGGCTGAGTTATTTCCCTTCTTCTTTCAAAAAGAGACAAAACTTTTGCAGCTTTAGATTTGCTATGCTTGAAGAAGCTCCAGGGTCTTCATCTCCCCAGTCACTAACTATAATGTTATCTTAATCAGAGAATCATCGGGAAGTAGAGCTGGAAGGGAGCTCATGAGGTTATCTAGACCAGGTCCCTGCTCAGGGCAGGATAGTTCTCGAATAAACAAACCCAGCCAAGTTTTTGTCCAACCTGCTCTTGAAAATCTCCAAGGATGAAGATTTCATTAATGTCCTTCTCTTCTCAACTTAAATCTCCTCCACTGGAACTTGAGGCTATTGCTTCTAGTCCTGTCCTCTACAGCCACAGAGAAAAGCCCACCTCCATCCACTCTACAATCACCCTTCAGGTATTTGAAGACTGTTAACAAATCCCCCTTCAGTCTTCTCTACTCCAGACTAAATAACCCTAGTCCTCTCAGCCTTTTCTCATAAATCTCATTTCCCAGGCCCTAATTATTTTTGTCATTCCACACTGGACTCTTTCTAATCTGTCCACATCCTTCTTGAAGCATAGGGCCCAAAACTGGATGCAGTACTCCAGGTGACGCCTCACCAGAGAAGAATAGAGTGGAAAAATCACTTCCCTTGATTTGGAAGCGACACTCCTGTTGATGCAGTCCAATAGGCTGGTGGCTTTTTTTTGCAGCAAGAACACGCTATTAGCTTATATTCAGCTTATGACCAACTGTAACACCCAGGTCCTTCTCTGCAGTACTGCAGCCTAGCCACTCATTCTCAGTCTATATTTGCTTATGCAATTATCCCTATTCCAAGTACAGAATTTTGCACTTGTCCCCACTGAATCTCATCAGATTGATTGCAGACTATATTTTAAGTCTCTCTGGGTCATCCTGGATCCTAGCTCTGCCCTCCAGTGTGTGGCTACTATACCCAATTTGGTATCATCCACAAATTGCTAAGCATATTCAGTGCCATCATCTAAATTATTAATGAAGATATTAAATAATACCAGGCTGAGGCTACTGGGGAACCCCACCTGATACCTCCTGCAAGTGCCAACTAGACATTGATCCATTGAGGACTACTTGTTGAGCATAATGATCCACCTATGTTACAGGACTTTTGTCCAGTCTGTATTTACTTAGCTTTTAATGTCATGGGAGACCAGGTCAAAAGCCTTGTAAAAGTAAAGGTTTCATTCACTGCTCTCCCCCCATTCACAGAGTCTGTCACCTTATCATAGAAGGAAATCAGGTTGCTCAGGCCTGACTTTCTCTTGGTGAATCCATCCTGGCTGTTCCTCCTCTTTGTCCTCCTTTAGGTACTCCTTTGAGGACCTGGTTCAATGAGGGGCATAGAGTCCAGGCACCTTCAAAATCCCTATCTTACCAGATAAGTTCTACTGCAATAGGTTTCTTATAGACAAACTTTCCCTTCTGGAAGGGGAGGATAAGAGCCCATAGAACCTTCCACTTAGGAATTATTTATATTCAAAATGATTAAAAGTAACATACTGATTAGTTCTGCTTTGATAGGGATCTCCTGCTTAATACTTTGGTGAAAAAAGAAGAAAAGAGTAATTTTGAATATAGAAGAATTTTCAAGAACCTCATTTTCTGGATTCATTTCAAGGCTTGGAATTTTTACTTAAATCTACAAGACCTAACAAGCCAACAGAAAGGACTTGGGCTGATTTATCACTATGTACAACGGATTTGTGTTTGGTTGTTCAGATTTGGTCACAAATTGGAGTTTTTAGTCTCAAATGAAACAAAAAGCTCAGATGGGGGAAGAAAGGATAGGGCAGGCAATGAAATAAAGCAGCAATAGTAAAATAAATAAATTAATAAATAAAAATTGTACAAACTCCTGAGAGCTGAAACCTCTGCCTAAATCTTAGTCATGTACATTCCATGGGGAATATTCATATTCAACTTGGAAACATTCTCTTTGTAAAACGATGCTAGTTATCAAAGAACGCCGTGTTCATTATTTTAAAATAACTTTTCTTTACTTGCTGCTGCTCATAACAACCACGTTGCAAGCTTAAAGTCAAAACCAATTTCCTCCCTTACTGATTGCCTTTCTCTTCTGTCATTATGCATGCACAGCAGCTATCCTACCATAAAGCTGTTTTCTGCTGCCTGCATTATTTTAATTTTTTTAGGGAAGAGATGGCTGACTTGAAAATAAAGTGAGAACCTAGTACACTTCATTCCAGGCTTCTATGCAGCTGTTAGGGACATTATGCACAAATCTTTCATAAGATCAAGCTAAAAGGGAGCAATATATAAGTGGGATATAAAGATGGGTTGCTAAATACAATACACACTTAAGATAAAAGTTGCATCAGTTTTTATTAAAGAAACAGAGTTGTCAACCTAAAGACATGGCTATTGCAAAAAAAACTCTTATCATGGATTCCCTCTCCCAACAAGCTTTTCTAACAGCTGATCCTTCAAATTTTGCAGAGAAGCACCTGCAGTGTTGGAATACTCATATGGCAGACTGCTATTCCTTGCTACGTTTCATGCCATTCCACTTCCTATTGTGGTTTTTCCATCCTTCATATAACCCAATATATCATGATGCAACAAAGAGGAGTGTGGAAGAAGTTCCAAGCTATCAGAGCCCTAGATCTGAAGTTTGCTACTTAGATTACTGTCTAGTTTACAGTTTTTTTAGCTCTAATCGTTACCCACTATGGGCAAGATCCCAGATCCCATCAAATCACTGTCACTCCTTTATACCATATGCCTTCAGTGACTTTTCAGCCCTTTGCACTGCAGCACTGCAGTAACCTTCCACTTCCACAAAGAATTTTGTCCACCATTATTGCTTATAGACATGTATGAAGAACCCATTCCTGCATTCCCCCGCCCCCCGGGTGCACCTATCCCTCCTGTTTTTTACTAGTTATACTGGCAATAAAGTACTTAAACTGTGCAACAGTGGTCTAATTGGGTTGTAAGCAGAGAGAAATATCATAGAATCATAGAATTTTAGGGTTGGGACTTCAGGCAGTCATTTAGTCCAACCCCCTGCTCAAAGTAGGACCATCCCCAACAAGATCATCCCAGCCAAGACTTTGTCTAGTCAGGTTTTGAAAACCTCCAAGGATGGAGCTTCAACCACTTCTCTGGGTAACCTGTTCCAGTGTTTCACTACCTTCCTAGTGAGAAAATTCTTCCTAATATCTAACCTAAACTTCTCTTGCTGCAACTTGAGACCGTTGCTCCTTGTTCTGTCATCTGCCACCACTGAGAACAGTCCAGCTCCATCCTCTTTTGACCCCCACTTCAGGTAGTTGAAGGCTGCTATTAAGTCCCCCCTCAGTCTCCTCTTTTCTCGACTAAATAACCTGTTTCCTCAGTCATATCCCCCAGGCACCTCACCATTTTTGTCGCCTTCTGATGGACTCTCTCCAATTTATCCACATCCTTTCTGTAGTGGGGGGCCCAAAACTGGACACAGTACTCCAGATGTGGCCTCACCGGTGCTGAATAGAGAGGGATAATCACTTCCCTTCACCTACTGACAACACACCTACCAATACAGCCCAGTATGCCATTAGCCTTCTTGGCAACAAGGGTACACTGCTGGTTCATATTCAGCTTATTGTCCACTGTAATTAATACATAGTTAAAAAACATGTGCTATCAAAAATCTCAGCCAGCATCTATGGCCTCCCATAGCAGTTCTTCTTTTGCTCATACCTGTCTCTGTCTGACTACTATAGGGGATCACACCTCCTGGGTTACCTGGGAAGTTTAATTCAAGCCTCCAAGTCCAGAGAGTGCTGTACACTTGAGTCCTGGACCCCTTCATAAGCTCACTAGTCCTTGACTGTATAATACTAGGAACCTCACTTATACTTCAGGAGCAGAAAGGGAAAGCCAGGTTCACCCACTCCTCTAGGCCCAGTCCACAGGCACTGTGGTAAGTAGCTAAAGGCCATTCTTTCCTGTCACTGGCTGCTTCCATGCTCCTCAGTCCTTTCCACCGCACAACTCCTTCCATGACTTTTCTCAATGGGAAGCATCACATTCTGGTTATGATAGCAATGCTACAGAAACAAATGAGTGAGAGCCCAACCGCAGTGCATTAGCACCTCAATTAAAAGCTCCAGGAGCACACAAACCAGATTCTGCTCGCATCCCATGTACCAATTCAAATACTTGCTTATGTAGATTTATAAGTGCTTTTAAAAAGGAACCTTTCCTTTAAGCATCCCTTACCTGAATTAAAATATGAAACAAAATTAAAGCAATCTAAGCCCTAGAATCAGCAAGCACCCACACATGTTTATACCTGTATGTAAGTGAGTTGTCCCTCAAACTTGATTGGGCTATTCACATACGGAGATAGTGGTGCACTGGCTTGCAACTCGGAATGCCTGGGTTCATAGATTTCATAGACATTAGGGTCTGGAAGGCACCTCATGAGATCATTGGGTCCAGCCCCCCACCATAGGCAGGAAATCACCTGGGATCAAGTGACCCCAGCAAGAAATATATCCACCTATTTTCTGAAAGAGTCCAGAGTAGGTGCTTGCACCACCTCTGGGGGGAGTTTGTTCCACGCCCTGGGCACATGAACTGTAAATAACGTTTTTCTTATGTCTGGTCTAAATCAGCCTTCCTGGATTTTATGGCCATTAGACCTTGTTATCAATTCCCAACTCTATCAGTGGCCTATTGGGTGACTTTGAGTAAGTCACTACCCTCACCATGCCTCAGTTTCCCATTTGTAAGTTGCGGGGACAGTGGAATGATATGGACTTTTGTAATGAATTATGAACTCTAAACACAAAAAAAACGCTTTCTATTAAGTGCCAGTAGTATTATTGTGTTCTTACAGGCTTGCAGGATCAAGGCATAAATACTTATTCATCTACAACAGTAACAAAAACCTACCAGCTAATATTATGATACTACAATAAACCCAAATCCTTGGGCATCTCCTCTCATAAAGCTTAGAAAGAATTTCTTCCCTATCAACAAAATAAAGAAAATGAAACCATAAGAAAAAGATCCTGGTATTATATTAATAATGCTTCAACAGAAGATGCTCCAATTCAGTGAGACAATAAAAGATTATCACACTGTAATGGACCATCAGCCATGTTGACCAATACAACACAAAGTAATAATAATGTCTGTAATTCCTATCATTAATTAACTCCTACCACTCTTTGCATGTATTAAAATTAATAACTCCTACCATTAATTATTGTTATTACACTGCTCTTTGTTTGTAAAGTACAAGGACGTGGGAGAAATAGCAAGTGTTCTTTTTCTCTCTGCAACACACATGTAATTTCCCAGATGCTTCACTTCACGAACAGTTCTTCACTTATGAAACTAGTTTCACCGCAAGCTACTGCAGACCATGCATCACAGACAGAGGAGGAAAATGGGGGGAAAAAAAAACACATGGGTCTACAAGACTGGTATAAGGTGGAAAGGTCTTTAAGTACTGCCAGTACTTATATCTTTTGCAAGCAATCAGGAGAATTTGTCTGAAAATTTTGCATTTTCCCTCTCTGTCTTCTCATAGGAACAGACAACCTGGACATGATTTCCTAAAATGTTGAGCATTCATAACTCCAACAGCAGTTGAGAAGAACTGTGGATACTCAGCACCTGCCGAGAATCAGGCTTGTCAACAAAGCTTGAGTGACCGGAGTTGAGACTTCCATGAGGATTATATACATGCTAGTGAATTGCCCATCAAGAATGACTTGGGGGGGAAATGGAGCGCTGCCACCTACCACCCTGCACCACCGCTGCTGCCTCCCAGGAGCCGGGTGGGGAGAAGCTTACCCGTCCATCCCCCTTAGCCAGCGTCCTGCACCGCTGCCACCTCCAAGCTTGAGAGTTCCAAGAAATCCCCCCACCCTGTGTCCACCCATCTGTCTGTGCGTCAGTCTGTGCAGAGCACTCTGATTGGTTATTTCAGTAAGCATTTTGATTTTCCATTCTAAGGCAATTCAACTTATTCTCCAAAAGCTATCATCAACCAGCAAAGGAAGAACTTATACTTGCTGATGATGGGGCATCTGGAATTGTTGAAAAGGAGTAATGGACCAGCCATTAAGGGAATCATTTAAAGCAACTACTAGTCCCATGTCAGGTGTTTCCCCTAAAGAAATGACTGGATGAAGAGACACAGACAGTACAGGAAAGGCCGTGGTCTTGGGGAGGAAGTTTGGAAAGAAACCCACCTGCTATCTTTGTTTAGGGTCTGAGACTACAGTTGTAAAATGAATAGGCTGGAAGTGTCGTCTGCCTTTCAGAACTGAGCAACCAAATTGTCATCAGATATTTCCAAGGTCTTTTCTTACCAGACCAGGGCACAGAGGGATGGGCCAAGTTCAGGTCTGTATGGTTTGATTCATGCTATTTATGGGCCCAGTATTTGTGGGTCCAGTAACATAAAAAAGGACCCTTTTTGGCCCAGAGTTCTAAAATGATTCCCCAATAAAATACGAGGTATGTACTGAATACATGATAGGGTACTATAGTACTGAATAAAGGTTTTTTCAGCACTTGTTTGGGATGATATACATAACTTGATATAGTCATAAAACTTTTGCCAATAAAAGTCATGGCCATAAAACTTTTGCCAATAAAAACCTTTAATATTATACCATCAAATATTCTCTTGCTCTAATTATCTAGAAATAAAATAATACGATGAACAGGTAGATCTAGACATAAGATATCACTGTGAGAGAGTTCTATTTTTAAGTTAGATGCATTACAAGACATAAACCAGTCAAAATCCAACTAGCAGTAAGTCAAGGGGGTTTAAAATTGTTATGGCCAATGGATCTGCGATTATCACACAAGAGCTGTTGCCTGCTATGCAATTAGTTTGTTCTTACAGTGCTAGACTGTGGCTTATAGACATTTGAGCCAGCATAAAATACTCTTGGGATGGATAGGCCCATGTCGCAGTGCTTTGCATTATAACAGATTGGACAGGAGAGTCATGTCTTTAGCCCATTGTGCAGAAGTTTCTGCCTTTGGAGCCAAGACCCTGGGTTTACATCCTCTGCCACCACTTGATGCTATATACACACAGCTGGCTAATGACCGTGTTGTATTATGTATACAGTTACTTAATGTTATACACTGATGCTGCTAATGTACTGCAGGGTATTTCTCTGTGTAAGGTGCAACTCTGGGAAACATTAACACTGGGCTGTATGAAAACAAGGGCAATTCTGGACCAGGCAGCAGGAACAAAGTGACAAAGTGGCCAAACATTTCCATCTGCTTGGAAAACAAATAGCCTTAATTCATGTCTTCTGGCAGAGTGCATGTACATGTGGCCGGCTTACTGCTCTGACTATTGTCAGAGCTACTGTCAAGGCAAAGATACTTTCAACTGAGTCTAGGAGTTCATAGTCTACATGCAGACCACACAGAAATGGCACATCCTGTCTAGGGACCTCCTAAATAACCTCCTTTGCAGCCAACACTCCTCATTTTATTGCTGCACCTATCAGCCTCCACCCATTTTTGGCAAGTACTTTGTACTGTTGCAACCTGTCTCAGAAGAGGTGAGGGCACCAAATCCTGACATAATCCAACAGAAGCCAGTGCCCTCTAAAGATGAACTGAGCCATAAAAGTGCTTTCAGCTCACAAGAACACTCTCTTTCCAATTCATTACCTTATCTATAAATTATGTACAAACCAGAGGAATGATAGACAGACAGCCCTCAAGTGCTCATGGGCATGTGATTGTGGAGATGGCATACAAGTATTTGTATCTTTTTTAATTGTTTTCTATTATGCAGTATCAATACTAAACTTAATACTCTTTGCCTCTCCTAGTCAGCCCTAACAAAGCAGAATGCACCTGACATTGTTCTATCCAAACCTATATATACACAGAGGTCTTAATTTTTCACATTGTCTGTACTCTTATTTTCCAGCAGAGTGTTGGATTTTGTGGCCTGAAGACTCAGCACTAGAAAGGTCACCAAAATGTTGAAGGCTGCTGTGAATGTGCATTCAAAAAATGGACCATTCTCATTTTTTCTGTCTAAGATTTCTAGAAATCACTAAGTATAAGTATCATTCATATCTCCGACATCAGATAGCAATGGTACCTAGTTTCACTGTTCATCGGTATGATGTAGCTGAGAATTCTAGGTCGCATGTCCAGCAATGCATATATAGCATTTAGAATGACTGATTTGGATGTTCACATTTTCCAAATATTTAATCACCTGTCCTTATCAGTAGCCCTGTCTCCTTGGATATAACACATGGGGATCATTTTTTAGGAATGAGGGTGACTGCAGCAATGCAGATCTTTGGGTTGGTGCTGTGCGTATGAGGTTTATTACCAATATGTCACAGCTCAATCAGTGCAGCCACTGTGTGTTACTATTATCTGAGGTCTCCCCTTAGGCATCTTGGGACTGGTGTGGCACTTCCAACTTGAAGTGCTTTATGTGAATCCAAGTTTCTTGTCCTTCTTAAATCAAAATGAAACATCGTGCTGTGGAATATTGCCTGCCCTCAGACTGTGCCTTCACATTAAAAGTGAGACCTGCTGCAACTTGGACAACTTGCATCATTATATGGAAATTAGACGCAGTCCTTGATAAATACCAGCATGGACTACATTTGTGCAAAGTACACAATCCTCCAAAGTACACATTTGCTTCATACATGATGTGAATTTTTCAGGGTTGACCATTGTTTTAGCCATCTCCTTAGCTTCTCAAGTAGTCAGGCATTCTCCAGGAGCACTGACCTTTGTACTCCTTGCTATTCCACACATGCAATACTCCTGGCATGCAGTCCAATGTAAGCAAGCGAACTACAAGAATGTATTCTTGCATTGTGCAGCTGTAAGGGACTAGGTCATGGGTAGTCTGGCTAAGTACTTAGGGCACTCAAGGAAGGCAGGGACCAGGAGTTGAGTTAGGATTAGAAAGTCAAATTACCAGATCCAAAGAAGAATCCAGGGGCAGGGTCCAAAACACAGGCCAGAGTCAGAGCCTGGGAATCAGATGCCAAAGTCCAACAAGAGAGCCAAGCAGGGGCAGGAAACAGATCCAAGGGGAAATCCAAAGCCAGAGTCCAGGAACAGACCCAAGCTATGGTCAAAAACCAAGAGTACCAGATCAAGGAGGCTAACCAAAGCACTGAGGAGCTCTGCCCTGGCTCCAGCCCACACTGTCAGAACTGCTGGCTGAGCTGGAGTCTACTGCCACAGCTGGGACTAAATAGGTAGGCTGCATTCCCAGCAGCCAATCAGAAAGCCAACCAGTTAATTCACTGGGGCATGGCTCATCAGCTAGTGACTCTAGGTAGGTGTGGTTGCCTAGGCAATTAGCCAGGGCTGGGCTGCTCATTAGGACCTCCGATAGTGGTACATGAAAACTATTCAGAGATTTCCATTCATTAAGAATGAAATTGCTGGCTAGTTAGTGTGCTTCTGCATGGAACCCATTACACCTATGCTCTAGGTGAATAGTTTAGATGCAGAATAGTTTGGAAGTATAACACCCCAAGCACTTTGCTTACAAGCAACATTAGAGATAACTGCTCTCCTCATCTCAGACTGCAGAAGCTAGGATTGACTGTAATGCTAAAGCAGTGGTGGGCAAAATGGTGGATCCAGCTGGTGGCTGGACTCGATTTTCCAGCAGCCCCTGCCCACATTACTGTGGCTGGTTTCTATGGACATCCCAGGAGTGCCAGGACCTTGACAGCGGGGATCCAGGACTTCCATGGAGACTGGTCCAAGCAGCACTGGCAGGGCATGCAGCTGGGCAGTGGGCTGATCCGGGAATGGGATCTTGCAGTGGTAACAGTGTGGTCCTGAGCCAGGGCAGAGCCATGATCTGCTGCCTGCATGCCCCTGCCCAGGGTATGTGGGCAGCAGATCACAGCTCTGCCCTGGCTCCAGCCCACACTGGCACCGTGGCAAGATCCCAGCCCTGGCCCTGGCCCTGGCCCTGGCCCTGGCCCTGGCCCTGGAGTAGCTCCCTGCCCAGCCACGTGCCCTCCCAGCACTTCTTGGGTCAGTCTCCATGGAAAACCTGGCCCAGTCCAGCCCACAAGCTGGACTTTGCCAGCCCCTGTGCTAGAGAATCGGAACCATGCCACAAAACCTATTTTCCTGTACTTCTGAGAATAAAGGAGGGGTGCTAAAGAGATGGTAGTCTTATATTAATCCTGATTAGGTGAGACCAAAATGTGCGAGCTTTTAATACTGGTATTATTTGCTGATATATTTTAAGAGGTAAGTAGAAGGATTAAAATCCTCATAAAACTACAGCTTTTTACAAAAAAGATATAAATTAAAAAAAAATGCTGGCACATAACCCAATCACCTTTGAAGTGTTGTGACACTTTTGTATGAATATCATTATACAGAGATATTGCTAAAAATCCTTGCCCCTCATATCATTATAGAGCAACACGTTACATTATATTGTGTTACACATGCTCAGAGGGTAAGGGGGGCTTGTTCTTTTGTGTGTTGCTAGGAGGACTTTTTCTGCGGCATCCTGTCACCCTTGATCATTTTCCTAAGGAAGAACTACTACGAGGTATCATCTGTTATCAGTACAGGAGCAGAGAAAAGAAATGTGTTCTGGATAGAGGAAGTCTAGAGGACAACTGTTACGCTTGTTTTGGATGTATGCTTTGGATACCATTTTCATTATGTTCAGTGATGTGCTTATGACAACACTGGCAGTTGCAGTTGCACTTGCCTATGCTTGTGTACCCTAAATAAATGATGATCAGTGCTTCAGTTAAAACTAAGCTCTATTACAAGATTGTTCAAGAGGATATAAGGTAGTTCTTCTTTGCAGCATCCTATTTATTACCAGTTTTGGAGATGCAGATTGATTTTCCTGGCTCAGGATTACAGTGTCACACCTGCCTTGAAGTGGGAATAGCTAGTACTTTGATTAATGAATCAAGAGGTTCTCTAGTTTCACTGTAGTTTCTGTAAGTACCTCTCTATACCCTGCTGAAATCCCAACTCTCTCCTCACTGAATCATATCTGACATCCCTGCATTGACGGTATACTAGCAGGACTCTTGCTTTTGTTCTGTTTTATATATACTCTCTCCCCTCCTTCTACCTGAAGTTATAAAACACCAATCACAACAGCTGTACAGATAGAGAAATTTGTCCCTTTCTGGACTTTCACTGAGTCATGAGGCCATAAGAGCAGGTGGGGGAGGGAAAGGCCTGTCCGTCAAAATACCGAGGACCTGCAAAGTGGTAAAATAAGTAGATGACAAAATCAACTGTGTTTATTTCAGCATGTTGAGTCTTGGTCTTTTATTTTAAATTGCAGCCATTAAACAATTTCCTTATAGTTTATTGGGGCAGTTACTAAACACTTATTATTCTACGTATGTATTGCAGATTGTGAGTGATTTTGACAGCGATAGCTGTTTTTGCTTGAGGGATACTGTAACTACTGAGATTATGATACCCCATAATGCCCAAAGCTGATTATTACACAACTGAGATAACTCTTCTGCAGCGCAAGAAATGCTTTGCACAGCCATGGATCAAGAAGTTATTTCACCCTCTGCTATAAATGTGAAGTAAATATTACTTGGAGATTTCTCTTAAACAAAGCCCCATGTGCTGAGTCAGCCATTTTGAAAGCACAGCATGACTGAGTGTGCACCATGAGCTGTTACTTGTCTGATAAAGTACTGCTTGATTGTATTGCAGAGGCAGATTACAACTAAGGAAAATAGGAGGGAAGGTAAAGTAGGGAGGGTTGCAAAAAATACATCTGATTTACAGCAGG
>NW_005842331.1:1044621-1054110 GCF_000455745.1 Alligator sinensis | reverse complement strand
CAGGAATGGCATTTCTGATATATATACTGTTTGTTCTATTTCCTTGGCATTCATTTAATTATTAATAAAGGATAACAAAGTTAGTTTTCTTTTTATTCCATTTGGAAGGATTCGGAAGGGTGTACAGGAATGCAATGGAGGAGATACTAGGTGCGTCTACACATGCAATTAGTGCACAGAAAGCTTACCGCACAGTAAAATACTGCACAGTAAGCTTTCCTTGAAAACATGTCTATATGTGAGCCCACTGGGAGCAAATCTGCTCCCAAAAGGAGCAATTCAGGGCAGGGGTATCCTCCTACCATATGGCTCTAGGCTCCCCTGGATGCCAGCCCTGGACTGGCAGGGGCACCAGGGTCAGGCCTGGGCTCCAGGAGGGGGGAGCTGTCCTGCCTTGAGGCAGCTGTCTCCCTCTGCACCCCTGCCCCGGGAAGTTGTCTGCTGCTGGATGGGCTCCAATCTCAGAACCCAGGAAGAGACAATGTCTCCTTGCCCCTGCAGCAGGCAGCTCCCAGCACTGGCTCTAAGATCGGAGCTGGCCCCAGCAGCCAGCAGTTGCCTGGAGCAGGGGATAATGTCCAAGACCTGGCTCCGATCTTGCAGCCACGGCTGGGAGCTGCCTGGTGCGGGGCAAATAGACACTGTCCCTGCCTGAGTTCCACAATCAGAACCAGCCCCAGAAGCAGTCACTTGCTAGGGGCAGGAGACAATGTCCAAGCCCCAGTTCTGATCTCAAAGCTGGGGCGAGGAGCTGCCTGCTATAGGGGCAAGGGGACATTGTCTCTGTCTGGGCTCCATGACTGGAGCCAGCCCCAGCTGCAGGCAGCTGCTGGGGACAAGTGACAATGTCCAACCTGGGAAGCAGGCAGCTGGCTGTGGAAGGAGAGAGTTCTTCCAGCCCTTGCTGCCTGGGCTGACCAGAAGCTATGTGACCACGCACTACTTTGCAGTAGCTATTGCATGGTAAATCTACTACCTGTATTTACAGGTAGCAGAAAACCATGCAGTAGACTAATCTACTACAGATTAGCTCCTTTGCATGTAGTACATTAGTTTACTGTGCAGTAAATTGTCTCGTGTAGATGCATCTACTGATGGGTGCATCAGATTAGTTCAGTAAACACATTTGATGAGTATGTGCTCATCAAATTGAATTTTTCCCAAGTTAATTAATCTCCTTCTATCTCCACCAGAATAATATCCCTGGTCAGAAAAGCATTCAGTCTCCCAGTTCAATAAGATACTAACCACGTGCCCAAGAGTGTGCCTATGCTTCAACGTAAAGTTAGTCTACGTTTAGGTTTAAGCTGCAACATGGCAGACTAGTACCTGATATCCAATCTAGCTAGTTTAAAGCTAGTTTTAATATGTCTGTCCTATGCTACAATACCTTCTATCACTTGAGTAGAGACATACCCTAAAATCAATGGGTAAATCTTAAAATGAGTCATGTGTTTAAGAAACTTTGCTGAATTGAAGTCATAAGGATGAGCTTAAGTGCACTTCTATTCAGCAAAGCATTTCAAATAGAACTTAATCACCCAGTTAATACTATGGGCGTAAGGGCTTTGCTGAATAAGAAAACTTTAAGCATGTGTTCAAAGTCCTAACTGAATAATTATTTTCTTTACTAAATTAAGACTTATAGACCTGAATCAATGGCCACTAAAGTCACTGACAGTCTTCCTGTCAATTTCAATGTGTGTGGAAATTGTGACAATAACCCTGTTATCTCACAGCCGTGTCTTAACAAAATTGGACCCATGCTCTGTACACCTTTTACAGTCTTTCCTGTCCTCTTTCACTGTCCCAGAAAACTAGATAAATAACAGATATATGAGGGGAAGCTGAAATAATTCAATGTGTGTAGTCTAGGAAAAAGAGAACTCGAGGGGAATATGATCACAGTCAATAAATATCTTCAAGGCAACAACATAAATGTATAAATGAAAGAAGGGAATTATTTAGGTCTCAGGAGTTAGCAGGTAAGGTGAAAGGAAAATTAGGAAAACGGTAATAGGAAAGGGAAACAGACTGTCAAAGGAAGTAAGCTAGGCACCCTTATTGCAGATATTCAAGAACAGGTAAAATCATATATTAGTGGGAAAGATGCAGGGAATAAAATCCTTGGCACCAGACTAGACAATCCAAGTGACCTTTTTCTGGTCCTATTCCTTGCATGCAGAACTCTAGTATTTGAGGAATGCCTCTCCTTCTTCCAGCATAGGCTATTTACACAGGTTCCTTCTCTCTCCCAGGTTGTGCCATCCGTAGTGGCTGCCATTACATCTTCTTAGCTTACGCCACAAAGACAGCACAGGCAATATGCTCTGACACTTGTGCCTTTTCCACTCCTTATATCAGATGGAAGAAGGCACTAGGGTCTTAATTCAACCAAACATTTAAGTATAGGCTTCAATGTACCTTCTTCAATGAACCACTCAAATGTATATTCAAATTTAAGCAGGTGTTTAAATTGTTTAAACGCACACTTGCTGGACTGGGTTCTAAATGAATAAGATGTTTACTTTCTCTTCTCTTTTCATCTTACCTTCATATCTATAAGCAATATCCCTTTTCTGCAGTTGCAGCTTTTTGCTGTTTGTCCTGCACTAAAACATCATTGTACCTTAAACCTTAGTACTTTGTACTATGTAATAATCATGTTGCCCAAGGATTCAATCACCTCAAGCAATGTTCCAGTCACCCTAATGGCCAAACAGGTAAAAGGTACAGGAGGTAGGTGATTCCAATGGAAATCTGGTTCATCTTATCAAAATTGTGTAGCACTGTCCCAAAAAAGTGTCTTAATAAAGCAAAATAAAGATCAGACAAAGAAAACGGTCCACTTGTAAGCTTAAATGCAGCTGGTTAACTAACTACATAGGGAGGCAGATGTTTCACTGAATCAGCACCAGACACCCAATTGATAACAGCAACAGCTTTAATGATGTACTAATGTGGAAGATAACCACAATGTTGATACAAATTCAGATTTGCTAATAATGCTATTAATAAACACTGAGCCTATCTGCTTCTAATCTTATTGATATAAATAGTGTTATTCATTCCATCAGGCAGCAGCACTGATGTTGAATGACACTAGGTATAGTAATCTCCCTTGATGACTTTTTATGTTTATAAAGAAATAACACCTTTTTCCAGCTGCACCTGGCCTGCCTCAGGCACCAATCACATAATTGTTTTTGCTTCCTGTCAAATAATGAATTTGAGCCGCAATATTTTTATTATATTAAAATGACCCCCCCCCCAAACAAAACCCTTGCACTAAATGAATATTAAAGTCCCAAAGTCAAGAACAACTTAGGTTGTCTATGCAACCTTAATTTGCCTTCTAGTTCAGGGATGCTCAAACCCCTGCCCACAGGCCAGATACAGCCTATGGTGTGGGTCCAAAATTTTGGAGATGGGAAAGCAATGGCAGTGATCCCTCAAATTTCTGGACCTGTGGGGAGCTCTTGGTCCTGTGTGCTGGATCAGGTACCAGATACCAGTATACAGGGCCAGGTAGGGGTGGTGCCAGTCCCCAGGGCCAATCCCAGCACATGAAGGTCAAAAGCAGGTGGTACCAGGCCTCTTGGACCTAATCCCAGCATGCTGCGGTAGGAAGGGGTGGTGTTAGGCCCCTGGGGACCAAGATGATGGGACGGGATGGTACCAAGTCCCTGGGGACCAATCCCAGGGCACTGGGGCAGGCGGGGGCAGTGCTCAGCCCCTGGAGACCAATCTTGGCACACAAAGGCAGGAGGAAGCATTGCCAGGCTCAGGGCCAGATCTTGACATGTGGGGCTCAATTTGGCCCATGGACCAGCCCCACTTCACTCATCTGGCCCACAGGGCCAAAACGTTGAGCACCACTGTTATAGTGCATGTGCTTTATATGGTACATTGTCACACACTACATTTTCCACAGAATTCACGCCTCATTTAGTGAATGTATAGTTAATCAATATTTCATTTCACCTTCTACACTCTGCATGTGCCCCTCTTTCTATGTGGTTTTTATAATAGCATCTGTGTGTGTCACAGTCATGGATGCATTTCTTTGAATAACACTCCTTATACAACTTGCTGAATTTGGACAATTTTTTACAGGAACAACAATGGGCAAATCAAGGTGTCCCTGGGATTCATTACACATCCCTGGTGCAATACTCAGAGGTACCAAAGCTTCACGATGAAGTGGTTCTATACTTCTTATCATGGATAAAACAAAAAATCATTCCCTAACTTCATGCTCTAAAATGGTGGAACCATTTTATCTGAAACACAAAAACAGCCTTAGGCAAATGCCCACCATGGAAGATTTATGCCCCAAATATCACATTTACTCAAATCTAAAATGACCCTGAAATTGAGACAACCCCCTAAATAATTAGATCCTATACATGGAAAAATTATAAATCTGTTATAATGTTGCATAGATAGAATCTAAATATTGGAGGATCAACTTTAATTCATCCCTCCCACTTTTGCAGGAAGGCCAGGCAGTGGGGAACAGGTGGTCAAGCAGCTTGCCCCTGCTTGGGTCTCTTCCCCTGCCACCTCTGCCCCCAACCTGCTCTCCCCCCAGCCTCTGGTCCCTATTTCCCCACTAGCCTTTGCTCCCTCCTTCCCAGCAGTCTCTGCTCTACACTGGCAAGCTCCATCCCCATTCTAGCCTGGAGCACAGAGCATGCCTTCAGCCCAACCTCTGTAGCATCTATGTGGGCTGCACGCTGCTACTACAGGCCAGGCTAGGGCCATGCTCAGTGTCCCAGGCTGCAGAGTAGATAGAGCCTACCAACATACAGCAAAGGTAAGGGGGTAGGGAGAGGGGCAGGTGAGGGAGCAGAGGCTGTGTGGTGGGGGGAGATGGCAGGGTGCAGAGGTGGGGTGGGGGCAAGCAGCAGTTGTGGCTATGGCCCCAACCCCAGGTAGGGGCTGAAGCCCAATCCAGAGCATTCATTCTAAGATGAAAGGCTTTCCCCCTATGTGGGGGGGAGGGGACCTCATCTTAGAATCAAGTAAATATGGTAGTTAGAAGTTTTGCTAAATTCTAGACATTGGAAACAGGGCCTTTTAAAAAGCAACTGTTGGACAGCCCTGGTAGTACAATCCACTCTAAATAAATGCATACTATTTGGGTTGAAGTAGGGAGAGAGCTCCCATTATGAACTAAAACACCTCTCTTCTGGTCCCTGTAAAGGTGTATGTCCCTATCTTAGAAATCCTTTTTTTCCTGATATCTCCATCATGTGATACAGGGGCAGAAAGATCTCAAGTCTAGAATCAAGGCAGAATCTTACACACTTGCATGTAAACACTGTAAACACTGAGTGGCAGTGGTATGGTGGAAAAAAGGAGGACTTGGAAGGAGACCACCAAGCCCCTAATGCCATATAATCAGCAGCAGCATCTGATGATCTGAACATTAGCTCATGAAAGCTTGTGCTATATACTTGCAGAAAAGGACAATTTTCTCGCCATTTTCCAGTTGGTCTAATAAAAGGTATCATTTTGGAACCAAGAGTTCTAGTTTTTTGTATGTCTTTTTGTCTCAGACCAACACGGCTACCAAGTACACCCCTGAAACATGGAAGATGCCGAATTTTAGCCGATTTTGGATTTTAAACTTCACTGCAGAACAACAAGGAAGTTTTTTTGCCTCCCTGACAGCCATCTGACACCTTCAGAGAAGGAATTCTACCTGATCAACACATCAAAGAGCTACTCAGCACAGCTCAAAGACACTCATGGACCCAGAGGGACAAACTTCCATCTTCAGCTCCCTCTGTGCAAAAATGAAGTTTATTTCCTACCATCTTGTACCATATACACTTTTCCCAGAGCCTGACGAAGGGACTTTGCTCCCAAAAGCTTGCAGAAAAGGACAATTTTCTTGCCATTTTCCAGTTGGTCTAATAAAAGGTATCATTTTGGAACCAAGAGTTCTAGTTTTTTGTATGTCTTTTTGTCTCAGACCAACATGGCTACCAAGTACATCCCTGTGCTAGATACTGGTACGTATACCTACTTTAGTTAATCTGTAAGGTACAGCTATACCCTGCCTTCAATTTGGCATTAATTTACAGCAAGTCACAATCCTAATAGGCTGATTTGGGCTTAAGATCCCCTGTTCAACCTGCATCCTTTAACCCTCTGCCATCGGTTAGTGGGTTCAGTTGCCCCCCAAATATAAACCCTTTCAAGTTAAACCTAGTTTTCACCCAAATTCCACATGCCTAATTGATGTTCAGCATTCCTGAAAAGATGACTCATTCCCCTGTTTCAGTCAGAGGACTCTGCAGCCTCTGCTATCTCATTCATGGGCTGTTCCCTGAGGAAAGAAGCAGAGTGGAACATGGGCTGCAGAAGCATGCAGAAACACAGTGAAATCTATGCCAATGCTCATCTACTATTCATTGTCATTTGACCTAATATCCAATAAAACCTCATTCCCAACAAGATTTTATTGCAGATAATCACACCAGGTTATGCAGCCACTTTTTAGAAGAACCAGAAAAATCAGCAGTTTCCTTTCACTGGCCATTATTAAATTCCAGTGTCAGTGCAAGAATTGATTATTTCCCCCACCAATTACATCTGGAAATATTTCATTTTAAAAAGAATGGTTATGGATTTTCATCCAACCTTTTCACACTATTTTACCCATTTTTGAAAGATTAATTAAAAGGCAAAGCCTAGAAAACAGTCTTCCTAATCATTATCAAATACAGATTTCTTCATATGTAGGACCTAGAACAACATACACATTGGTGTTTTATTTTATTTTATGAATTCCATATAGAAAGAATATAGAGAAAAACATTTATAGAGTGAACTGAGCCACAATCCAATAAAAGGCATTTGAATATAATTAAATGCAGGGCAGCATATGTGGAAACAAAAATACAGGCTGTAAATACAACAGGAAGGGAGACTCTCAGAAACTAGAGATTCAGAGAAAGATGTAGAGATTATTTTAGATAACTGCTTCCACATGACCTCCCAGACCAAAGTTGTTTGCCCAGACCCGGGCAAAATGATTTACTGGAAATTCTGAGATTATACAAAGGGGAATGTCAGGCACAAGGAAGGAAGTTATCTGGCCTCTGTGCACCTCAGTGGTTACTAGGATCATGTGTCCAGTTTTGGTGTCCACACCTCAAGGAGGAGATGGAAAACCTAGAGAGCATGCAAAGGAGGACCACAGAAGGGATCCAGAGACTGAAAAACAAGTTTTAGAATGTGACGTTTAAAATACTTGCTCTTTACAGCGTGTCAAAGAGAAGGTAGAGAGGTGACCTGATCACTGTACAGAGATAACAGCATATGGAAACAATAGTGATGGGGAAGTTTTTCAATCTTGCTGAAAAAGGCAGAACAAGATCCAAAGGCAGGAAGGTGAAATGAGACAAATGCTGAAGACACACATAACAACTAAACCACTTCAAATATCTTGGAAATATCTTGTTTTAAAGGGCCAGCTAGACACATGCACAAGCCCTCTGAAATGCTCTATAATGCATTCCAAAATAGTAACCTGTTTACACAAAGTGCTATTTTGGAGTATCTGGGCAGGGGGAGGGAGGGAGAATGGCATGGGCAGCCTTCTTGCTGTCCAACTACTGGATCCCGCTCCAGTTTCTGGTGTGCTGCTAGGTCCCAGCTGGGACCCCCATCCCTGCCAGACTCAACCCCACCACTGCCCACTTGGCAGGCTCCTGATAAATCCTGCAGCCCCAGTCCCCCAGTCAGATTCCCATTGGCAGGGCTAGGGAGCCCCTGACACCTCCCTCCCCCTCTACCTCTACTTCCCATCACAGCAGCCTGCTCTAGGACACCCTGGTTGTTGCCAAAAGAGGATGCAGTACTCTGAAACACTGCAGGCAGAATCAAAGGCTGCAAACACTTCACTTTGCTTCCCACTCTCCAGGTGCAGCTTCCATGGGTAACTGGAAATGTTAAAAAAAGGGCATGAAGATGGGGCTCCCAGCTGCACACTAGCCTTTTAACAGTCTGGGGCACAGTTGGGCTTACAGTGCCCCAGATCTTTAAAAAGCAGGTGTGCTGTTGGAAGTCCTGGTTGAACACCTGCCTGCTTTTCTACAGTCCCAGGCACCAAGAGCCTGTCATCAGTTCCCCAGTGTTGAGCTCATGGTGTCCCCGGCATCCTCTGGAGACAGAGCAGGGAGCAGCTGAATTTGAAACTTGGAGCTGCCCCCCAACCCAATTCCATTGGGCAGGGGTGACTTTGTCCCAGCCCCAGGGCTGCCTCATGTCAGACTCTGACGTTGAGGTGGAGGTTAGGATTTGGCACTAGGCAGCTCTATCCCAATTCAGATCCAGACCTGTCCCCTCTCTGATCTTCAATCTCTTTTAAGGTGCCAGGCTCCAGCAAATCTATATGCCTATGCCAACAATCAGATGATGGCATACCACATGTTCAATTTATGGTGCTGTACAAACCAGCCAAAGATGTTACACTTTTTGGGGGTAATATCTTTGTGGCTGGTTTGTGATTTTATGGTACCATAAACTGCATGAACTTGTGGCCAGTTGCTATTTCTGGCATAATTAACACTCTAATCCTGCCAGAAATAGAACATGTGCCTGGGGCCTTAGTCTATCTATAGCAGAGGTGGGCAAAATGTGACCTGTGGGCTGGATGCAGCTCGCCAGGCCATTCTATCCAGCCCACAGGGCCCCTAAAAAATGTAGAAAATTTATATTTATCTGCCCCTGGCTGCCTGTCATGTGGCCCTCTATGGCTTGTCAAAACTCAGTGAGCGGCCCTCCGCCTGAAGTAATTGCCTGCTCCCGATCTATAGGCACTGGGCTCAACATACGGATAGTTGGGTGAAATCTGGCAGTCTATGGGAGTTTAGATTGGGTGATCCCTTCTGCTCTGAGACTCTAAGAAACAACAAAACAATTAAAAATAATTCAAATAATTTGACACAAGGATGACCCATCATCGCCATGAGAATGTATTCAACTTGTAATGCCTGATAAAATGAATGCTCCATAATACACCAAGGATGAAATTAGTTATGGTAATATTTCTTGAAAACACCTTTTCCTTTATAGCAGAGCCAGGGTTTCTGGAGCATTGAGAGCAATTCTGAAGCTGTGTTTCAATTTGTTAAGCTCTTTGTAACTGTGTCTCTGCCTACTTCACTTCTAAAGGTCAATTTACTGCTGACTGACAATACTGAGAAAAGACGAGAGACTCTGCTGAGGCAGAGCTATTTCAGCCATACCCGAGCCTTTAACCATTGCTTGGAGTAGAGGCAGCCTACTTTGTGTGAGATTAGGAAAGATTCTAGTTCATGCTCTAAGGGTCCATTGCTTCAAGATTTAAGTTTTGCAAAAATCTGCAGGGGAATATTATCCTCCTCTGTCAGTTAGAGATGAACGTAAGAAGAAATCAGAATTAAAGAAGCTTGAGATCAATATCAATTTCTTTAGCCCATGAATGCCAAC
>NW_005842331.1:1029006-1044590 GCF_000455745.1 Alligator sinensis | reverse complement strand
CGGGTCTGTCAGGCCCACACAATTATACAGGCTGTTGTTCTAGAGTAGCATGTGGTCAGAACCACTACCAGCAGGCTGCAGCATGACAGCAATCTTGATCTATTGGCAGTGATGAACTCTTCTTTGCCCTTATAAAATCCTTTGCTATGACCTTGAGCTTTATTTTTATTTTTTTTGCAAGTGTGCATGTGTACGTATGCACTTGTGTGCACATATGTATGCACTCACATGCATGCACAATTCCCTTACATCAGGCTGGTGATCTGATTGACAGCTGGGTGTATTGTATTCCATATAGGGCCAAAACAAACAACACAAAACTCTCACAGAGAAGCCAGATGGGGAGTGAAAAAGGAGTTGTGCAGATGAATTTAATGCAGTAAAGAAACAGCCTAAAGTGTCGCTTTTCATGCACGTTTTGTCGAGCTGCCAACTTCTTTTGATGTGCGTTCTTATAAAGAACGTTTTTGTGCGCCACGATTTCCCTTGTGATAAAGTGCCTGGCAGCAATCTCCCCTCAAAGAGGCTGGGCAGCAGGATCTCTCTCCCTTGAGAGCTCTCCAGAGAGTGCCTTTTGCAATGCTGACATTTCTACAGTGTCAGAAACGCAGGTGAGTCACCCAGCACAGGATGGGGATCAGCTTTTCCAGAAATAGTGGGTTATCTGCTACAAAAGGCAACACTCTTCCTCATCAGAAACTAGCTAGGGAGAAAGAACCCAGGATACAGATGGTAGCAAAGATAAACTACAAAGCTAGGTAGGTTAAATATCCACCAACTTGTGCCTGCAAAACTTCCCTGAGTCATAGGACACACCGCATTTTCTATTTCTAAACCACAAGTGTAGATGTAAGAAGTGACACCAGAGCTGCACAACTGAGATTTGATTCTGGTTGGTTTTATTTGGAGTATGTAACTCTTGTCCAGGACTTTCCCAGGTTGGACTACCTCCAGTCCACAGACCTGTGTTTTCAGGTTTCCCTCTCCCTAGCCCATTTTCACGGAAGCAGAAAAGTAAAGAAGGAAAGACCCTAGGAGCTCATCTGGTCAAACCCCACTCTTGCTCAAGGCAAGAGCATCCCTGTCAAAACCACCCCAAACAAATGTTTGTCTTACCTGCACTTAAAAATGTCTAGTAACATAGATTGGGCCACTTCTCTAGGTAATCTGTTTTGGGATCTTACTCTAAAGAAGGATTCTTGCTAAAGTGTTGACACTCAGCATTCAAGTTTCATAGATTTCATAGACATCAGGGCTGGAAGGGACCTCGGAAGATCATCGAGTCCAGCCCCCCGCCCAAAGGGCAGGAAGTCAGCTGGGGTCATAGGATCCCAGCAAGATAAGCATCCAGTTTCATCTTGAAGGTGTTCAATGAAGGCGCTTGAACCACCTCCGGTGGCAGGCTGTTCCAGACCTTGGGGGCTCAGACAGTAAAGAAGTTCTTCCTTATGTCCAGCCTGAAACGATCTTGAAGTAGTTTGTGACCATTCGACCTCGTCATCCCTTGGGGCGCTCTGGTGAACAAACGTTCCCCCAGATACTGGTGGTCACCCCTGATAAACTTGTAGGTGGCCATCAGATCACCCCTGAGCCTGCGCTTTTTCAGGCTAAAGAGCCCCAGGGCTCTCAGCCTGTCATCGTAGGGTCTGCTTCCCTGACCTCTGATCATGCACGTGGCTCTTCTCTGGACTCTCTCAAGCTTCTCCACATCCTTTTTGAATTGTGGAGCCCAAAACTGGACACAGTACTCCAGCTGCGGCCTCACTAAGGCCGAGTACAGGGGGAGAATGACGTCCCGGGATTTGCTTGAGAGCAAAAATAAAAATGTTTGTGCACTCCCTGCTCCTCCATTGCAGAAATCTATTTTAATCCGTTTTTAAAAACACACTTATTCTCTAAAGCAATTGGCTCCAAAATGTGGTACCTCTACTTTTGCTATTTACACACTCTCCTTTTTCATCCCTAAAGCTATTTCTTTCGGATTTGGGGGTTCCCAGTTCCTGTCATCTTGCTTTAGTTCAATCTATTCTAGATGGAGCTTTACCTGACGATTGCCTAAAAACGAGGCGCTGAACGCCGCTGCTTAGCGGCGTTCCTGTCAGAGAGTGCATTTTGCACGGGTTCTGTGATTTGGATTGACATACCACTTGTTTCTGTATAAATATGAACTCGCCATTTTCTCAACCTCCTGAAACCCTCAATATTTTGGATCTTGGAAATGGCCCGTCTCCTTATATGGTACTGGAGCAGCCGCTAAAGTTAGAGAGAGAGTTTTGCTAAAAGCTCTTTCCATTCTGGTGTTAGAAAGGAAAAAGGAGAATTGGCAATTGGGAAATTCAAGTGCAACTGCTTTCTCCGCTTGGTTCAGTAGAGGCAGAGTTGCTTGCTGGCATTCAGAACTCACTCTCTATTCTCCAAATAGTTTTGAAAAATAACAGGGTTCAGAAGGATGCCAAGGTGGGCTAAGTGGAGAAACGTGAATGTAGTGGGTAGGGTGCGTGAGAAAGTCTGTTACTAGAAATGGATTTACCCTGATCTTGCAAGCTGCTCTGCAAGGGGGGATTCCTGCCCTGCAGGAAATCAATGGGGTCTGTGGGATGGAAGGGACAACCCAGCTTTTGGCATATTTTCCATACTCTATGGACCCCTGGATTTGCAGTTTAGTACATCTACACAAACAGCCATCTATCTTATTCTCATCCTTCTAGAACCACATGAAGGCTGTCACTCCAGCTCATATGTTATTCAGAGTTAATTCAGTGTCTGCAATTTTAGTCACTATATATGGATAACTATAGGAAGCTGAGTGGGGCTCACTCCGCTACATACTGTACAAATGTTGTCAGACACAGTCTATTATGTCCAAGTATTGTGTCCACATTTTGCAATAGTTTTAAAAAAAGCAGGCAGTAGTTTCCTATTCTTTTGGGCTCACAGCATGTTGTCTGCTGCAAATCTCTATTCACGTTCTTACAGGATAACACAGTGGTGTCACATTCATCATTAAATGAATTAACCGTTAACCCTATATTTACACTCCTGCTATAAACAGAAGCTTAATTTGCTGCACTGACAGTCGGTTGCGTGCCATTTGTATCTTTTCTGTGCTATTTGGTATTTATATAGCACTCAAAAGTCACTAAATGCTTTACATATTAAAAAATACAAGTCCCCATCTGGAAGGGTTTTCCACCTTATAGCTCAATTCTGTATATTCGTGTACTTCTCATAGGCGTTCTGGAAACAGAGGTCTTGCTGAATTAGTTCTTAGGCAGCATTACATATATAGATAATTCCTAATTATGCTATATAACACCAACACCAAGCCCCTCTTTTCAACCATCACAGAATGAAAAGGAGCATTCCTACTTCGGCAGATGACAAAACAAAGCAGAGCAAAACAAATACACATTTTCCAGGGCAGATTTCACAATTGCAGTATTCCAGCTGAGCAACAGCTGGTTGGAAGAACAAAGCTGAATTCTTTTAGGGTATTCATTCGTGACATTCCCAAAAAGGAAGCAAGACAGATGAGGGAGAGATACAGCTCTTTACAGTACCTTGGCTCATCTTCAAGTGGCACTCCACTCTGCATCGGAAAAGAATTGCACCTTGTGTGCAAGAACAAGTGCGATCTTCTTTAGTAATGCTAGGAACCCACCATGCTCAGAGCTGTATCGGAGAGAGAACCAGGATGCTCTGCGTTCAGGCCCAAAGATTTGCCTGTGTCAGCAGTGGGTCACGCTGGACTTTTCTATGGGGCTATTCAAACCTTCCTGGCTGTGGCCTAGCAAGCTGCTGAGGTCATGCAGGCCTGATCCACCTTTGCTGACAGGCAGAAAACACAGACACTCATCACTCTGACTGTAGCACTGCCCAGTGTAGGAGGGTAGCAAAGCCGTCCTTGAGAGAGTGGAAAACAGCACAACTTTGAATACACACTGCTACCCTCTCTTTTGCCTTTGCCCCTGCCTTGGTATAACAAAGAACATTTAAAAAAACCCTTACATTACCATATGCAATTTAAAAAAATCTTGTAGCACTCTTAATTCTCAGTTATTTTTCATGTATGCACTCTTACGTAGTCCTGATTCGTCCCCCCGTCCCCCAACGGGCTTAGTTTAAAGCCCGGTGGAGCAGGTCAGCCAGTCTGCTGACCTGCTCTCTCCAGGCAGGCTCCAGTTGCAGGCTCTCTCCAGGCCTGTGACAATACATGCACTGGCATGTGTCCCTCTTTGCACTGGCTTCTAGTAACCACAAAGCCTTACTTCCTCATTCCCTTCCCAGTCACTCCATGTTCTTTCCCTCCACTGGCTTTCACTATCATAGACTCATTTAGATCCCCACCCTTCCCCCATTCCCAGCTACCCCTGGGATGATGTGGATCAATTAATGAGACCATGATTTCAATCATGAGGCTACTTAGCAATAACCACCTCTCACTGTACAAATGAAGAAACTGAGTCATGAAATTGTGCAACATAAATTTGTGCATGAAAAATAAATGAAGGAAATGGCATTTTGAGGACTCCAGTGTATTATGGGGTGGCAACAAAGAAAAGTGATTTCTATGCCTTAGGGCAGGGGTTGTCAGTGGGGATATGTGTACCCCCGGGGGTACTCGGACTGGTCCTACGGGGTATGTGGGTGGGTACAGAGCACCACTGCCTCCCAGGAGCAGGCCTGGGGCAGGGCGAGGGCAGCAGCACCCTTCTGCGGGGTAGGGAAGCTTGCACATGGTGGTTGCTGCCACCACACACCAGCCCGGTGAGCTTCCCCACCCTGCACAGGGGCGTCACTGCCCTCACCCCAGCCCAGTGATCTTCCCCATCCCGGCCCAGCCCTGGTCCTGAGAGGTAATGGTGCTCCATCCCCACCCGCCATCCCCACCTCCCTGCTCTGTCTGGCCGCGCACTACCCCAACCCTGGCATCTGGCTGCGCACCACTCCCCCTCCTCCCCCGCCACTCAGTCTCTGGCCGCCACAGGCACTTAGACTAAAAAATGTTGAAAACTACTGCCTTAGGGCAGTAGTTTTCAATCTTCTTTCATTCACAGACTCCTAAAACATTTTGAATGGAGGTGCAGTCCCTTTGGAAATTTTGAATGAAGGTGTGGACCCCTCTGAATTGTAAATGTGAGTATTTACATACTTTTGATTGATCATACTCATCTTTTGTGGACCCCTTAAACATAGTCTGTGGACCACCTCTGGGCTAGGGACAGACATTACACATAAACCAGTTTAAGTGATCAGAAACTGGTTTAGACCTGTAACAGAACAGATGTTCAGTGCATATAAACCAGTTTGAAAATGGCTAAAATCAGTTTGAGATAAACCTGGTTCAATGTAGTATGAGACTTAACTGATTTGGGTCAAACCAGTTTACGCAATGTCTGTCCCAGACCCTTTGCTGGTTTAAGTTAAACCAGACACCCCCAGTATCCTGGCATGCTCTCTGGGCTGGGCAGGGCTCTCTGCTCCACAGCAGGGCTGAACCCTCCCTTTGCTCCCTGGCTGGAGCTCGGCACAGACTTGCAGGCACAGCAGGGTCTGCTGGCTTCCCCCTGCCCCCCTCTCTCCCCTCCTCACCATTCACTGCTTAAGCAGAGATCCCTTCCTCCTCTCTGCCACAGCATGGACCATAGCCAGCATGTGGTAAGCTAGCTAATACCGAGAGATGTCTGTGTGTGTGTCCCATTTCACTGGGATAGACAGACTGAACAGTGACCGCTTAGGGCTAATAGAGGCTACTGTTTTGCTAATCGGGTGATAAAAACTGTTATCAGCACCCCCACCCCACCCCCGCAGCTGGCTTAGGGTAGTATGCTGCAGTATGACAAAAGCAGGGAAGGAGATTGAAAAGCTCTGTATCGTCAACAGATGAATGTACTGCACATACCCCACTTTGCCTCAGAGTGCTAGCCCAGGGCTGAGGTCTGCCAACACTCCCACCCCTTGAGCAGCCAACAGGGAAAAGCCTGGGACAATGCAGGCAGATCTCCCTAATGAGAGAGTCCTGCTGGGGCCTGGCCATGTCCCCCTCAGCTCAGCTCCCTGCCAAAAGGAAGGGAGGGCTGCTCTGCTTCTAGCCTGAGACACACTGCTTCTAGCCTGAGCCACTGCAGGCATGTGCCTGAATTTCCTCAGTCCAGAGAGAATGTCTGTCCAGTTTCAATCCAGTTCAGCCTGCCCAGGTTAGACTAAACTGCAAAGATTTAATCAATTCAGGCTCAGGCTTCTTGAATGTCTATCCATAGGCCAGGTGTCTGCAGACCACAGATGGAAAACCACTGCACTAGGTTAAAAAAAAAAAATTAGACATAGTTCCTTCTTCCAGGTGGTGTGTAAATCCCAGGTGGTGAATGCAGGTGTAAATAGCTCTCCCAGAAAGGAAACCACTGGACAGACCTCCCAAACCATCCCTGTTTACTCTGTCATGAAATCATAAATAGGGTGCAATGTTTGCTACAGTCTTCCACAATAGCAACTGGTTGTGTCACCAGATATCCTTGTTGGTTTTTTTTTACTAGAGAGTTTCAGAATGGATAGGAATATTGTCTTGATCCCACCACACAATTAATTTTTTCAGGCAAGCTGTTGGCTACTGACAAATGATAGGAACTGTTGGACATAATTTTCCTAGGGAGCGTTATCCCCATTCCGCAAGTGTTAAAACATTGTTTAGAAAGTCTTTTCTCTGACCCAGTTCTCTCCCTTCCTCTACACAAGGCAGGAACACAGCTCTATTCACACATGACATCACCAATCCAAGAACCTGTGATAGGTACAATGGGTATGTGGAGCATCCACTCCATGCTCTCTACACCCTCAAGTGTCTGTAGCATAACCATTTTAGTACAGCACTGAGCATACGTGCACACACTCACTGCCTTGGATATGCTTACTGGCACAGTGCCACAGCAACATGATATGGCTATTCTATACTGGTTTAAGGCATAGTATGGGGAATTGGTGGACTGTACTTCAGTGAAGTGCTTCCTAGCATGGTCCAATAGGCAGGCTTTCAGGCTGATGGAAAGAATTTACCAACAAGTTAAAATAATTAGTGTTGTGATCAGTCACTTTGACTGGGCTTTTATATAAGCTTTAACAGCTGTGAAAGAAAACAAGAGAAGGTGATAAAACTGTTTTCTTTATTCCACTCAGCTTGAGAAAAGGCAACCAACTGATACAGATTACAGAGATGCAAGTCTCTCGGATCAGCTTACCTTTGGGTAATACAAAGCCAACAGCAATATTGTCCTTTTTCATTCCCCAATACACCTCTCAAAAAAAAATCCAGTAAATCCATAGTAAAAAGGGTGTGTGAGAAAGGAGACTAATGATGCTGCTGCTGCTCTATCACAGCTGCTCATCATGGTTAGTGATAACTAAGGCAAGTAACAGCACACCAAATGACAGTCACTTGGAGTTCTCAAGTGAAGATATGGATCCATATTTTGCAGCCCAGAAAGACACAAAGCATTGAAATCCCAAGGCATCAGAATGAGCAAATTGCTGAGTGATCCAGGTAAACTAAAGTACCTTATATACCCCTTTCCCAGTAAAACTGGTGAATTTATAGGTGACTGATTATTTGATGGTTCATGAAGTCAGTTTGTAGCTGAAGGGATCAGACCCTGCAAAAGAGTTATCAGTATTGACCCAGATATTTCAAGATATGTCCTATTTGATTTCTCTGTTGTCTTCTTCAAAAATTTCATTTTACTTGTATCAGCGGACAAATCAGAGCATTTATATCTGTCTACATCAATGGATATGGACAAACAACAGGTGATACAGTATGTACCATTCTGCCTAGGTTCTGAAGGGAAGTAAGGAAATAAGAGTAACTAAGGGAAAGAAATATTTAGGGGGGGAGCTAAATAAGGCTCCAATCCAGCTAAATACTAAAGGACATGGCTAAATTTAAACTCTTACTTCAATCCCATAATTTCAGTGCGATTTAAGCACATATTCAAATGATTTGTTGATTGAGGGCCTACTGCTATGTTGTGAAAATGAAATGTGACTTAAGTTAACTATCACTGTATGGACATTACATGATTTTATTATATATTATCTGTATGACAGGATAACAGAGCTGGCTGAAAAACAGGAATGCAATGGCACTTAATAAGTAGAAAACTTACTTTTTTAGTGATGATAGCTAATGTTGAGATTTTAAAGGCTTGGTCCAGCTTGGATCTAGATACAGCATGCCCAAAAATGCTCTTAGAAACAAATTCAGTGTGAAGATTTCATTCAGGAAAATATAAATGGAAAATAACCTAGCAAAGCACACGGCTGGCTGTTCTTCAAAATTCTAATATTCTTACCTGCCAATATTTTAAAATTCTACTTATGATAAGTGACCTTTTAGTTGACTTCATTACTCTGAAGTGATACATGGTGCCAATACAAAGTAATTTTAATTACCTATGGGTCATTCTTGTATAAGGGTGTTCCATTCAATAGGATCTGCATGTCTACATCCAGTGACAGAATTTAGCTTTGCACATTGCTGAATTCTTTTTTTTTAATGCATCACACCTCTTATATTAGACAATATACATGGACCGAAGAGGCTGCAACCTTCTGCCCCTCTCTTCATAGGTTTATCTGTAATATTTGAAAATAGGGAAAAGATCACAAATTGTGGAATCAGAAAATTATCACATCCTAGGTGTGAATCAAAGCAGGGCTCTTTAGAGCCTGTCTAGATGAGACCCATTTCTCCCTGTCATCTCACCACTCCCCCAGCTTCAGGAAATTTCTTCTCTTCTGCCTTTCCTGACACCTTTAAACTGCTCATCCCCAAGTTTTAACCTCTTTTCTAATTATTCATGTCCTTCCTGCCAAACTTAAAAACTTCTCTCTCTTTTCTTTTACTGATTTTCTCTCCCTTCTGAGGCCTTCAGCCTCATCTCCTCTAATTCCCCACTTGTTGACATGTTCAGATAGTAAAAAAGAACCTTCTCTGCTCTCACTTTTCACTCCTGCTCTGTGCCCCTTTGAACCCTGAGCAGAGCCTCTCTCTTACTCCAACCCCCACCCCCACAAGATAATAATACCCAAATCAGGGAAGCTGAAAACATTACCACTTGGACCCAATATTTTGCTGCTGTTCAGTGACTCTTCTGACACACCCTTGAACTCTAGTGAGACATGAAAATGTGGCTGCACCAAGAAAAGTCAGAAGACATAAATCTGAACAGCTAAACAAAGAGACTTGTGCTTCTTGGGTTAGGGACAAACATTCAAAAAGCTTGATCCTGAATTGATTCAATTTTTGCAGGTTAGCCTAACCTGCCTAGGTGGAATCAGTTTGTAATGGCACAGACATCCCCTCTGGACTGAAAAAAATGCAGACACATGCCTGCAGTGGCTCAGGCTAGAAGCCGGGGGGCACTAGAACGGCCCTCCCTGCCCTTACTCAGTGCTGAGCTGTGGCTAGGCCCCAGCAGAATGCTCCAATTAGGGAGGTGTTCCCCCTTCCCCCTCACTGGTCAGTGATGGAGCTAGCAGGGATTTACACAGCACTTATCACCCCATCAGCAAAACAAAAGGATCCCTCGTTAGTTCAAGCTCTTCTTAAACAACTTTTTCCAAGGAAGGAACAGAGGGACATTGCCAGCTATCTGCTGATTAGCTCCAAAGAGCCCTAAGCCACTGTCCTGTCTGCCTTTGTCCCGTCTTCCACAGCACGGAAGTAGCCAGCATGTGGTATGCTAGCTAATGCTGAGAGGTCTCTATGTATAGCAGATGGGAGCAGGGATCCCTACTTGAGCAGGGAGTGGTGATTGGGGATGGGGGAGAGGAGCAGGAGGAAGCCAGGCAGATGCCCTGGATCCGCAGTCTCTGCCAGAGCTGCAGCCAGGGAGCACAGGGAACCAAAGCATCTGAGGACTCTGATTTAACTTAAACCAGGAAGGGGTCTGGGACAGACATTCAATAAACCTCTTTGATGCAAATCAGTTAAGTCTGATATTACATTCAACCAGGTTTATCTCAAACCAGTTTCAACCATTTTCAAAACAGTTTATGTGCACTGAACATCTGCTCTATTACAGGTTTAAACTGGTTTCTGATCACTTAAACTGGTTTATGTGTAATGTCTGTCCCTAGCCAAGATGTCTCCTATTGTGCTTATGGCAACCCCTCACAGGGCTGGGGGAGGAAGGGAACTTTGTAGTCGACAGCCAAAAACGCCAGACAATAGAGATAAGCACCAGGAGTTAATTTATTCCATACTGCTTCTTTGCTTGCCTGTAAACACCACTTCCTTGTATGGGTTGTTCTGCATTAGAGTTGAAACTGTGCAATATATTGGTCATTAGAAGCTGAGTGGAATTTTATAGCCACAATTTGAACTCAATTCTACCCTCCTCAAAAAAGATTCTCTGCTTAATAAATTAAATTTCAAAGGAAAAGAAAAAACTAGCTCATTGCCCTCTCTCTTCTTCTTTCTCTATCAAACACATTACACAGAAAATAACTTTTTGCCCGATAATCAATAACCATCAGGTTCAGAACCTCGACTTCAAACAAGTGGCTGAAAATAATCCTCAGATTGATGATGCACAGCGACGCTTTACTAGTTTCTCTGGATTCTAGAGGTTAGGTGTTTGCACAAACCACTGATACACTGACTTGCTGATCCGGATCAACCAGGCTTTCAACACATTGACTTGATAACCCCCATAAAACACAAGTATTACTGAAAACTGCTGATCCACACTAATGCACTTACTTCATGAAATAGCCCAATAAAAATACTAATGCACAAAAACTGCTGAAACAGTCCCATTAAACAGGGCTTCTTTACCATGGAGAAGCCCTGGTTATCTTTCCTGCAAACAGGTCTTTCAGAACAGGTTGGTCTCTAGTGCCTTGAGAGAGGGAATTTGTTATGTACCTCTGCTCCTAGGCAAGGCCACAAAACCTCAGAAAGGGTCTCATCCTTGTTGCTTGGAGTCTCGATGAAAGGTAGAAAGTCAAACACCCTGTAGTTTAATTCAGATAAAAGGTAACAGGGATAGTGCATGCTAAGGTAACTATGCTCTGGGATGGAAACAACTCTTTACCATTTTTTCACATTACTTTCAGTTTCTCTCTCAGAATATGTGGGTATATTTGCAAAGGGCATTTTCTTCAGGGACAATATTACCTAAGGTATACAACATAGTGAGCAGAAGGAGATATTTTAACAACCACTAAGGATCCTGCACCAGCCAAAGGCATTCTATAACATGAACATAGGTCTTACAGCATTGCCATTATGCAGCCCCACCAATGTTGAATAATAGGTCTTTAGGGAATGTGGCCAAAAAGAATACAACTTCTCTTGTTGAGGGGGCACAAGGCAGGGGAGAAATGGTTCATTCTGAACTGGATAAGCTTTTTAAGTGCCTAAAGCCATCCATCTAGATAATGTATGACTTGGAAGGGGCAATTTCAGTGTTACCACCACATTCCAAAGGGACCATTTATTTATCACCTTGAAAGGTGATGCTGAAGCCAAATGCAGCTGTTAGTGCCCTTGTTCTGTCTAATGGTATAGTCTGTCATTGATAGATGTATATGGTCCTGCGTAGACAGTCTTGTTGTTAATACATTAGTTCAAATAAATAAATAAATACATTCCAGAGTTAACCAAAGGTAGGCAAAATTGCTTCCAAAAAGTGACAAGGTAAGCTGTGTAAACAGGGTACAATTAATAAGGTTCACAAAGAGAGCATCTACTTTAAGGACTATTTGTCTTCTTAATCAAAATCAGCATTAGTGAAGATGGATGTCTGAAGTAAGTGGATTTTAAATGCCCTTTTGGGGCTCCATAAGGAACCCCATTGCTAATCTTAAACAATGACATGAAATCAGCTTTAAAAAAAAAACCCTCTGGCCCTAGTTTAAACTATATTCACAGAACTGAATGGTGAGACACTCTGTAAGAGGGAGATAGCATAAATAACTACAAAATATTCTCTTAGAGTAAACTTTTGTGGCTGCACAAGCAAGCTCAAAATCACATGACACAATAATATGAGAGGGAAGGATTTTCGGGGGTGATATCTTTTATTGGACCAACTGTGTAACTGAGATAAAATTAGACAAGCTTTCAACTGCAAAGCATTCTTCTTCAGGTCCAATAAAAGTTACCACCCAAAATTCCTTGCCTCTTGCATAATTCCTGGACTATCCTGGCTACAACATCACTCTAACACTACTACAACAGCACAATGTAAGCCATGACTTGAGCAAACATATAAATTCCATACAAAACATTTAAGGAATGTTGTGGTTACAAGGTGAAGCCCTTGAAGGCAAGAACATGAAAAAGTGAAACTTGCCTGTACTAGGCTGAAATGGTCCTGTTGTGCACATACACTGCAGTAGACTTTTATGAAATTACTAGGTGCTATGCTTCCTGCAGGACCTCTCCCTCATTCAGTGCAGCAAATAAATGAAGGGACTTGTTATACCAAATACTGAGCTGCACAAATGTTGATGGGCATTAGTGCTAGCTCAAGTTTGGAGCAGTCACACATTCAGGCCAGCAGGGGAAGACTGAAAGGTAAGAATCCCTCCCATTCCGACTCCAGGCTTCCAACCTGCCCCGCAGGGCTCTGCCTTGCCCCTTGAGTTTCCCCCTTTCCCTCTCTCTGCCCCTGGGTTCCCTCCCACCCATTTCCCCCTCTCCCTGCTTACTTGTGGCTGCCTGTGCTGTCTGTCCCATGGGAGTAGGCAGGAAAGAGTTAACTTTCCTGTTGTCTGGTTTTACACTAAGGTGTAGCCTACGGTGGCTATACCTCAGTGTACACAAGCTGGATAACATGGATGAGAAATAATCCTACCCTGGTATGGCATAACTTTGAGCTGCATAACAAGTGCTCAAAACCAGAGGTGCGTTGATATCTTGGTCCATATTGGAATACCACCAATAAAAGGAAAATGGACATTATTGGCACCCGGCTTTTTTTGACCGATGTACCTGATAATGTCACCGATAAATGCCATGTGCATGTGCACAGCCATAGCACGCACACGGCCAGGAATGCAGCCTGGCAGCTGGGAGAGCAGTGTTCAGCTAGTAAGTCTGTGGAGGTGGGGTGGAAGTGGTGTGGGGCAGGGGGCAGATAGAGGCCCCCACGGTGAGGGAGGGAATGGGGCTGGGGCAGGCGCTGCCCAGCCAGGGCAGGGTGCAGGAGGGAGCTGTGGGCAGTTCATCTGGAGGGCATGGGGGGAGAGCAGGAAGGGGATGGGGTATGTGTGACCCCCAGATTTGTGCACTATGTGAGGACAAGCTGCCCAGTGCAGGCTCAGGGCTGGGGGCTGTGCCAGCCTCTTCCTGGTGGGGGCGCTGGGCCAGGGTTGTGCTCCCTGGCAGGGTGGGGCGGGCAGCGATGGTGCTGGGAGGGGGGCTACAGGGTGACTACATTGAATTTTGGGGTGGTTGTAGCCCGCCCTGTAGCCCCCCTTCCAGCACTGCTGCTGTCTGCCCCACCCCCACCTGCCTGGAGCACAGCCCTAGCCCAATCCCACCCATTGAGAAGAGGCTGGCACAGCCTCTGGCTTTGAGCCTACAGTGGGCAGCCCACCCTCAAGCCGTGCACAAATCTGAGTGTCTGCCCCTGCCCTAGTCCCACTCACTCCTTCACCACGGGGGCTTTTATCTCCCCCCCACATGCCCCTTCCCTCCTCCTATGCCCCTTCCTCCCACAGACTTACTGACCAGATGCTGCTCTCTGAGCTGCTAGGCTACATATTGGCTATCGGATCAGTATTGGCCAATATGACTCATTAATAATCGGCCATTGGTATCGGCCAAAAAAACTTTACTGGTGCACCCCTATTTGAAACTAGTCTCAAGTGTTAACGTGAAGATAGTCCAGGTGTTACAGCTGCCCCAAATTACCATGTAACAAGGCCCTAAGCTGTGTAAGCTAGGCAGTTGATTAATATTTCTATTAATCATCACTGTTCAACACATAACCTTTGAAATCATTTATTTCCCCACTATTCAACCCTTACTCTGTAGAAAACATTTAGGATTCTATATCGCTCTCATCCTTGTCATAATTTGAGCACTTCATATATCTTGGTTAGTTTGTACTCAGCATCCTTGCAAAGTGGGGAGGTATCATCATCTCTAATGTACAGGCGATGCAGTGAGCAAAATCTTTACTGCCCTCCCTTTACTGCCCTAGTGCTAACACATGCAAAAATCCACAATCTGACTAACAGCATTAGCACACTGAAAATCCATAGTTTATTATTTAACATTTTTGTACTTAATTCAGACTTTGAATTAGTAAATCACCAGTACACAGATATCATACAAATATAAATAAACTAAATGTATGAAACACTAATCGAAGGCCGTGATAAATCACTAGCATACTGACTTTTAAAATGTAGATTCACATAACACTGTAAATTTCACATTTATTCCCCAAAACAAGCCTATTCAGTTTTATGAAAACGTTCACGTACAGCATATTTACTACAAAATGGGCAAAATCCAGCTGAGAACACGTTGATGGCTTATGAAGACTGTGTGCCCACATGTTACATAGGCAATGATGCCACAAAACTGCCTTCATTACCCCAAAACAGGCTATGTGCTATTATTCAGCAAAGTAATAATCGTTATAAAACATTTACAACTGGACACAAGCTGAGACTCTGGCTCCCTCCCTTGTCTCCAGCATTATCTAGAATGTCGGGAAGCAGAGAGAAGAAAACAAACTGAAAAATGAAATAACAAAACACAGAGTAATCCTCATGTTTAAAAAAAGCAGTTGAAAAGTATTTAGAATTTGGATTCAACTGATAATGTAGATTAAGGGTGCTCCCGTTGTTATGAAGAAAAGCAGCATATAAAAATAATCTCATGTTTTACATTCTTGAGCTCTAGAGACTGATTACTTTTAATTATTTCTCATAAACATTATTTTCTTATTTTAAGAAAGATTTTTTTTATTTATTTATTACATAAATATTTATTTAATAATTTATTTGAAGAAATCTGTTACCTTGGATTAATTCTTAAGAAAAAGTTATAAAATATTGAGAGGATGCCTCTTAGAAACAGCAACTACTGCTAGTAAACAGAAGAAGCAATACAAATCTGTAACTAAAGGAAACCTGTATATCTTTCTCTTTATTTCTAAGGAACAACCTTGGTTTTCCCTGGAAACTGAATGCTATAGCCAAAGGACTATAAAAACATGACTTCTGCCAAAGCAGTATAATCATTAGGGCTATGCAAAGCTTTGGGTGCTGATTCGATTCGGAGGTGATTCAGCCTGATTTGGTGTCCAAAACTCCAAATCCAAATTGAATCAGGAGACCAATAAAAGGTCTGAATTGATTAAAAGCTCTCTGAATCAATTCGAAAAAGATTCGGAGATCTTCAGAGATTTGGGCAGTCCCAGCTCGTTACCACAGGAAGCTGGACCTGGACTCCATGCTAGTAAGTAGGGGGTGGGGGCAGGAGGGCTGGAGAAGGGGGGAGGGGAGCATGGGGGGGACCCTCACCAGGCCCCATCCCCTGCCTGCTCCCCCAACCTCCCTGCGTG
>NW_005842331.1:1014904-1028996 GCF_000455745.1 Alligator sinensis | reverse complement strand
GGGGGATCCCCGCTGTCCCCCACATTCCCCCACACTCTTCCACGAGCCCCCATCCCCTGCCTGCTCTCTCAGCCCCCACCATGGCTGCCCCGCCCTCCCTAGCTGCTGGTTCTTTAAAAAACAACAAAGCCCCCACTCACCAGCTACTGCAGCAGCCTTGCAGCTTCTGGGGGCTCATGGCAGAGCTTCCCACACAGCGTAGGGCAGGAGGAGGGGGGAGGCAGCAGGGATTGCCCCCCCCCCCGCCAGGCAGCAGCTGGTGAGTGCCAAGCTTTTTTATTTAAAGAGCCAGGAGGCTGAGGCTGGGCGGGGGAGGCCTTGTACGGGCGTGGGGGGGTTGATGGGGCTGGGAGAGCAGGCAGGGGGGGCCTGTCCAATTCAGAGATTTGGCTGATTCGGCAGCAGCCAAATCTCTGAATCAGATTCAACCGAATCAATTTGGGACAGTGATTCGAATCACCGAATCAAATCACTGTTCCCCGAATCAGCCAAATCCGAAGTGAACGCTAGCCGCTTTGCACAGGCCTAATAATCATGATATTGTATCTCTTTTAGAGGAGTAACAATAAAAATCTTCCATTTAAATTTGTGCAGCATTTACATTGGCATGCTGCAGACACAATCACTTAGGGTGCCTATACACCTGCTCAGGGGTGAGAAGGGCTCATTTTATTAGAGTGGCTCCCCAATGGCCACTCTGATTAAAGCATCTCACTGTCATGTGTATTAAGACCCCCCCCCCACACACACACACACATTTTAAAATGACCACAAGGGCACTTTAACTAAAGCTTATTCAATGAGCTTTAGTTAAAGTGCCCCCATGGCCATTTTAAAATACAGGGGAGCTTAACACATATGACAGTAACGCAACTAGTTCACATTCTAATTAAAACACAGAGCAGACTTTATTAATCAAGCCTGCTCATTTGCAGTCTAATTAGAACACAAACAAGCACGTCTATAGGCAGCCTTAGGCTGCTGACAGACATTCAATTAAATACATAATAGGATCTGATCCCAATAATTGCACCTCCTGCCATGTCATACATGCATGGCAGGAGGCGTTACTGTGGGCTCATGGATCAGATGCAGATTGCCGGTGCAAACAAAGTGCAGGATCATGATCCTAGGCTCCCCCTATACTGACAAACAGTGCTTCCACAGCTGGGAGTGCTGGTCAGCTGATGGGGGCTCCCAGCCATGGAAGCACATGGAGACCTGGGATCTGATGCATTTCCAGCCACATCAGAGCCAAGGGTCCAAGTGCTCCAGTGGCTGGGAGTCCCCATCAGCTGACTGGTGCTCCCAGTCATGGGAACTCCCAGTCATGGGAGCCTCGAAGGAGCCAAGGGGCTCCATGTACTCCCATGGCCCCTATCAGCTGATGGGCACTCCCAACCTCAGGAGGTAGCTGAGTCCTTTGAGGCTCCAGTGCTGGCCATACATTCAATTTATGGTGATATGGAAACCAACCACAAAGTTATTATATGTTTTTTGTGTAATAATGTTGTGGTTTATTCTGTTTTATCCTGCCATTAATTGAATGAACATGTGGCTGGGTTAGTATTTTAAGATGTGATTAATTGGCTAAATGTAATGTCTGCCAGGGGCCTTAAATCGATCTAGGATTTCTCTGTCCATATACAATAGAGTTTCTAACAGCCATTTAACTATGGATTTTCCCCACAATACATCCCAGGTATGATTTATTTTCCCTGTGATATTGTTCTTACCACCTCATGGATACCGTTTTATAAACATTACTGCTCCACAAGGTTGCTTTAACCAGTCTGGTGTTTCAACACAAATTCCATTGGAAGTATTGGAAATAATGTTGTTATGCAACCTTCTGTGAGCCAAAGCAGAGAACTGGGAGTAAAGGTCAGTGGTAGCCATTTTACACAGCATTTAAATGACCCAGCATCATCTACAGTACCATTTGTACACCTTTGGTTCTGTTTGTGCTACCTCTTATGCGTTTCTTATGTTACATCCTCAATTCATGAAAAAAGAATCCACTCCTCTGCAGAAGAGCCAACACAAGACTTATAAACCACCAAATCCCAGATAATATCTGTTTTGAGGACTTGTTAACCCACTTCACAGAAATGAATTCAGCTGAATTCAAAGGAACCATATAGAAGATTCTGATGTAAATGGGAATTTTTTTTTCCTTGAGAGTTGAGAAGCATTTGTGAGGATAGATTCTAGGTCATTTCTTTATTGTTTTGATAAATGACATAGCTGAAAAAGCTTGCCTCTACCCCACTGATTCCTTTCGCTTTTTAGACCAACACAGCTACACTACTGAGTTGGTCTAATAAAAGATATCGCCTCTACCACACTGACTGGTATAATTGAAAACTGTTACTCCCAAGCAAGGGTGCAGCCCAAAGAGGCACTCAGGATTCTGCTAGAAAGATAAACATGGCTATGAGCCCTACTCTTGATGAATAGTGTGAACTTATAACTTTCTGCTACTAAAAGGCTCCCACAAATACTATCTCCTTTCCTTAACATGTATATTCTACTGGTTCTTTCATATGAAAGTCTCAGAGCATTTTATAAGAAAAAACCACACTAGACCTGAATTTTAAGAATGAATACTAATATAACAAAAGCTAAATTCCCTAATGAAACATATCACTGTATAAGCCAGATCCCTTGGAGATGAGTGAAGCCTAAGACTCTCAAAAGACCAGAAGGAGAACAGGAGATAGACAAAGTTATTGGAATGCAATGCTTGGGAGAGGGAAAGAACCAGAGAGAATGTAGTTCTATGCATGGATAAAGTGAGTGGAAAGGTAGTAAGAACATTAATTTCTTTCTTAATAGTTATGATTGTCCTTTCACTAGCTTAGAGCTTTGGTATCTAAGGGCTTTGTCACATGTTACACTTAGAATGTGTTAACTGCACATAAAATGCAAGTGTCCATTCATTCAAGGAGTAAAACATGCTAAGTGCAATTGTATTGTGATAAACATGATCATACTGTAGGAAAGTTAGGACTTTTTGGGAAGGAAGCATCTCCAATCTGTATTAAGTAATAAGTGTTCAGTCATCATTAAATTTAGGGTTACCATATTTCCAGTATCAAAAAAGAGGACACCAGTGAGGGGGAGTGGTATATGATGGGGGCAGTGATATGCCCATGCCTTACCTCTGCCCCTCACTCCTAAGCCCTTGCCACTCCAGACCTGCCAGGGTCCCTCACTCCTGACCTGCAGCCCTCTGCTCCCCAGCCCTGTTGGTGCCCCTCACTCCCAGCCCACAGCCCCCTGCCCCCCAGCCCTGCTGCCCATGCAGCTCCCATGTGCATGCTTGCCTGCACACACACACACACACACACACACACACACACACACACACACAGAGTGTCTCTTTACCTGGGAGTTTGCTGGGGCCTGCACATGGAGCATGTGACCCCAGACACCCAATCGCCTTGCCCACTGCTCTCAGCCCCAAGCAGCCAGCCCAGAAAAGCAGCAGCAGAGCAAAAACCTGGATATTTGCTCACATTTTAAAAACCCACCCAGATATGAGGACAGGGAGGCAGAAAAAAGGACATGTCCAGGAAAACCTGGACGTATAGTTACCCTATTTAATTGCTCCATGGAGATAATGCTGGTTGCTGGTCCCAACCTAGGTTGCTGTTTGTTGCCACAGCCCTGGCATTACACTGGAGTCTTGAACTGGCTCTGGTGCAGTGCTAGAGCTGGGACCAAAAATCAACTGATTGTTGGCCCAACCCCTGCATAGCACTGATTCTATGCAGCCTGGAACTGATTCTATGCAGTCTTCCACTGTATCACACATTACACTTAGAAACTGTTGTAAACATTATGTGCAACTGCTCAGAACACATTCTAACTTTTAATATGACATGCTAATACTGACCGTAATCTACATAAAATGTGCACTAAGTGTCCTGTGTAAAAACCCCTAAAAACCATCAGCACTAATCCATTATGAATGGTGCACTTTGGTTGGAATATTGCCTTTTCATTCCAGACTGACTGCCCATGCCCTCTATTAGACCTTCAGCCTGTCAAGAGCTAAGCAAATGTTCCTGGGAACAAAGAACTTATAAAGGCCAAAACGATAGCTTTTTTCTAAAAATGCAATGTGATATTTAGCCTCAGATACTGAGAGAGGCATGCAGAAGGATAAGTAACAACTTTACCTAAAACCCATTCAGCTTCATTAAGCTATGTCTGCACTAGCAAGCTGACTCTCAAGATTACTGGCATCAGCAATGTGTCCAGAAGAACCAAGAAAAAGCAGAAAGAATCAGGGTCTAGTTCAGGTCTGGGTATCTAAGAGTTTCCATGCCAACTCCAAACCAAAATCAAGACTACTCTGACCTCAATTATTGGATCTAGTACACTGATGCTGCTACACTGTGCGTTCACTAAGAAGCAGACCTTCAAGCAATTCTTGATGTCTTTACCAAGGCACACAAGAAAATGGGACTGATACTTAACATTCAGAAGACTATGGTCCACCAACAAGCTCTGAATAAACAGTCCCAAGCTCCAGTAATCCAGATCTATGGTGAGACTCTGGAGAACCTTGAGTATTTCCTGTACCTTGGAAGCCATCTCTCACATAAGGTTGACATCAGTGAAGAAATCTAACATCACCTCAAATATGCAAGCACAGCCTTTGGATGCCTGAAGAAACGGATGCTCGAAGCTTGCGACAAGAGATCTGAAACCAAGCTCATGGTTTATCAAGCAGTCATCATGATCTCCACCTTGCTGTACAGAGCTCAGACACAGACAAAATACAGGAGACATCTAAAGTTGTTGGAGAATACCATCAATGCTGCTCACAGAAGAACATCTGAACCCAGCGGAAAGACAGATGCACCAACATTAGTATCCTCTTAAAAGCAAATACCATGAGTATTGAGACAATGAGCATCTAGCATCAACTTCATTGGGCTGGGCATGTCATTCAGTTGTCTGACTCCAGGCTCCCAAAGAAAGTTTTATTCTTCCAGCTCAGCCAAGGCATACGCTCAAGAGGACGGCAGGGAAAGTGCTTCAGGGACATCCTAAAGGCCAACTTAAAAAAATGCAACATTGATGTCAACGGAGATTATTGCCCAGGACCACATCAAATGGAGGAAGAGTCAGTTGCAGGGATCTCAATATTTTGAAACCTCACAACAACAACAGGAGATGGAAAAGTGGCAGCAGCAGAAACAGTATGTTACAGAGCAAATCAGGAATCCAGTGCCACCCACACCACATGGAAACACATGCTCAAACTGCAGTAGAGTCTGTCAATCCTAGATAGGCCTCATCAGCTATGTTCAGACACATGAATAAGACAACCATGGAAGACAACCATCCTCGACTGCGAGGGATTGCCAAAGAACCCTGGGCATATGGACACATTTTAACTGCTTTAAAAGAGGAGAAGGTGCTGCTGCCTGGGAGCTTGCATTAAATCTTACAATCTAATCAGTTACGTGTTTGTGGTTCTTGTAGGGCGCATCTACACATCGCCACATGGCAACGTTGGTACGGCACCGTGCTTTAGTACTTCCTTTTGGAAGTAGTAAAGCACAGCACAGTAACTGCCTGTACTGAACCACGTGTTAGATTAGATTTGCTGCTACGTCACTGTAGCAGTGCACTAGAACAGGGGAGTGCGTTGCTACGGTGACATAGTTGATGATCACATGTAGATCCACATGATTGCTACATCACCGTAGAGCGCTGTATGGCGATGTAGCGCATGGCTACATCACTGTAGGGCAACAAGTAGATGCACCTATACTGACATTAGTGAATTAAACTGCTCCAACTTCAGCCCTCAATGAAACAGTTAAAGTTGCAGAAGTTTTGCTACACTTGTACTACAACAATCATGTAGATAAAGCAGTTACACTTATATTAGTATCCTATTCTTTTACTATTGATAACATTGTAATATCTGTCTATATATCGTGTTAGTAATATTAGTCCTTCACTTTAAAAGCATCAAAATCATATATTGTATTTTCTCACATACAATATCCCCTGCGAATAAAACTTGCTTATTTTTGGAAGGTAGAATGTAGAAAAAGAGATTTTTCCACTCCTGGCTGACTGTGCGACATCCTGCTGGGTGTGGCAGGAAGTTCCTGCTCCCTCTCTCAGACTCTCTCCTGGGATTGCAAACCTCCTGGACACTCAGTGTTCCTAGGAGGACATATTCTGTGTCATGCAAAGTTAGGCCCCAGACCTCTGCAAGGGTAGGAGCAAGACTGTTAGCTCTTTACTATATGTAGTTCTTTAGGTAAGTTCCTGTAAATAAAGTGTTGTTTCTGCATCACAAGCCTCAACAAGATGTTCCCTGCATCTCATTTCCTACTGCAGACACAAGCTACACTGCTCAGCCAATAGCTATGGCTGTGAGAGGTAACATGGGGCTCTGTCCCTTCAGCTTGCTAAGTCAGACATAAGTGGCAGCCATCTTGGCAACTGCATTACATGCACATTGTCTCCTGTTGTGCTTCTTTTCTAGTGAAGGAAGCAATTTCCCCACCTAATGTCCATCCCAATTCTGGGGTCTGGTTCTGGTGGAAAAGGTGCTTGTTGTATGCAAAAATTATAATACTTTTAAGTGTGTGTGGGGGGGGTAGGGCTGTGTGAAACACCATTGTTTCGTTTCAATGTCTGTTTTGCTGTTTCAAAGGGACAGTGTTTCGATTCGTCGTTTCATTTCATTTTGAAGCACTGTCCCATTTTGTTGCATCAAAACTATTCCGCTATTTCAACGCATTTTGACATTTTGCCCATAGGCTATAATGGGGAATCATGAAAATGCCTAAAACTTTGTCATTTCTTGCCTGATTTGGATGGAAATTGCAGGAATAGTAGCATGTCCTGAGGGCATGAAGCCTGCCAAGTTTCAAGGAGATAGGTGCAGGGGTTTCTGGGAAACTGCACCTCAAACTCTTCAAAACACAACTCCTGACACTTGCTGACAGCAGCAGCCTCCTCTCATTTAGGTGAAGATCTGGGGGCTCACACCCCCAGGAGGAGTCTGGCACAGCCTGGAAGCCCTCCTGGGGGTGCGAGCCCCCGGATCTGCACCCTGGATAAGAGAAGGCTGCCTCTGCCACCTGGGACCAGCAATGGGCACAGGCTGCACCCAGCACCAAAGGAAATTGCTGCTGCCACTTGTTCCTATCTTCTTGAAAGTTGGCATTTTTTGTGGCCTCACCAGGGGCCACCACTCCTGCAGTTTTCACCCCCCTGTGGTGTAATACATACGTGTAACATGAGTTTTGCTTTCAGGAATTTGGGGTGCAGTTTCCCCCAAACCCCTGCACCGATCGTCTTGAAACATGGCAGACTTCATGCTCTTAGTAGAGGCTACCACCCCTGCATGTTTCATCCAAATCATACAAAAAAAACAAAGTTATAGATATTTCATTGATACCCCATAATACCCTATGGCCAGATCTCCGAAGCGGCTCTAAAGCAGTTTGGAAGCTCCGAACCTCTTCGGAAAGCTTAAAGCCAATGCTTTGATCCGGACATGATGCTTCAGATGCCAAAGTGTCTGAAGCTTCTCCGGATCCGAAAAACGGTCCGAAGCCTCGCACAGCCCTTGCGTTCAGCCTATGCACTGAAGGAGGCAGATATTCTGCCAACAAGATAACGTGTAATCGTGTCGTTAAAGACTTTACTGAATTGATACATATATATGGAAGCCAAAACATTGTTGTAAAGACAACATTAATTCTGGCATTTCCTATCTTTTGAGTGCTTGAATTTACTACGTTAATACATCTTTCATGTGTGTGTAAGTGATACATCAAGATTTACATTATTCATGTGGAGCTTTATTGTGCTAATTAGAGGATTTTTGGTCTAATATTATGTTGTGGAGCATCACCTAAAAATCTGCATGTCAGTAGTGTTCTGGATCTCATCAAATCTGAAAAACTAACTGAACATAGGAAGGATGGCCTGGTGATTTCAACACTAGCTGGAGACTCAGGAGATCTCAGGTCTCTTCCTTACATGCATAGAATTTGAAAGCGTGTGTCAAACTCATCTGGCAGTGTCTGGTGCCTGATTCCTCCAGAGTGCTGGCCAGTAGCCACATGCACTCAGATGCTCAGTGTTTTTACACCTAGAGCTGCTATGAAAGACAACTGCAGAAAGCTATTATAAAAGCAGGAAGTGTGAAACAATAAAAATGTCACATCCTGTAATTGTCTTTTATACATTTGCTTAAAAAAATACAGTAGACTTACTGATGCTAGCTTTCAGAAGGGACTTAAAGAGCACTAGAGTTCCACAGACCAAGCTTCTGACTTCACTGCAGCTGTTGAATCTCTCCTGGGTATCTGAGGGCATATATGGTCTCGCAATATATGAGCACTTGCAAGTGCACTGAGTTAATTTTTCAGCGCTTGACTTTTCATGAACAGCCATGTTCTAACATCATACACCTAGAAAGACTACATGCACAAATGAACACACCTACAGTAAGGATTTTAAAAATGAGAGGAATTTTTTTTTTAAGTATGAATGATGTCAGTCCCTCAGTGACAGGCACTTTTGTAATTTTTACCTACAGTTTACACTCTTTAGATCAAATATAGATATCTCAAGATAATATAGCTATCTCAAGGTGACTGGCTTGATTTTCAAAAGTTCTAAGACCTCCACAACTCCTATTCAGATGTCTGATTTCTCAACAATTTCTTTTCCCTTAGTAGGATAGTTTTGGTTATCTGAGTACAGGCAGTCCTCGACTTACAATGTTTCGAGTTACAACGTTTCGCACTTACAATGTTTATAAATTGATGCCCTGTTTCAACTTTACAATGCCAGTTTCGGCTTACAACGCTTGATCCGATGCAATGCTGTGCCATGCCAGCGAACAAGTTCGCTGTGTCACTCATCTCCCTGGAGAACATCTGTTCAAACTTCCTTGGACACTTTCTTTAAGAAAGCAGACAAGACTCCAGAAAACCTGCAGCCAAGACTCCTGAGAAGACTCCACCTGAGAACCCTTCAAAAAGTCCAACCAAGAGCCCTTCAAAAAGTCCAGCAAAGTCACCTCAAAGAAGGCCTTCCAAATCAATATGATTGCTATTTACAATATAAATATATTAATGTAGCTATATTACTCATCTATAATTGATCGAGTACAAAATTCTGGGGTATTTTTGGTGAAAATAGGGTATTGGGCCTTGGTTCAGGAACAAATCCCCCATTTATAACATTGTTTCTTATGAGAAAATTGGTTCCGAGTTACAACATTTCGACTTAAGATCCGGTTTTCAGGAACCAATTGTGTCGTAAGTCTGAGGACTGCCTGTATAGCATTTATGAGAGAAAATGCTACTCCTTGCTGAGGGACAGGAAAAGATTTGCTGTTTCCCAGACCAACAGTCCAAACCAGAACAAAATGTAGTCCTTGGATCAATTACATTTCCAATGTGGCTTCTCTCATCTTCCTAAAGCATGGCTCATCACAGCCCAGATGACTTGAGACTATGACCCAAACTAAACAAAGATCATTTCAGAAAAATGCAAAAGGCCCCTGAACCCATCTGAATTCTTGGTCAGGGCATCATGGACCAAAATGTTGTCTTCTATAAGGAGTGCTGCAATCAGGGCTACAAATTCTATGTGCATGGAAAATGCCTAAAGAATATATATATATTTAAGGGGAACTCCTCTCCCATATATGGCTTTACATGGGAAGGACAAGGGTCTTCACAACACCATCAAGATATCATTTAAGGCTGGTCTTAAATGACAATACTTGTACAGAAAGACATTCCGATGTCAAATAAAATGATACCTTGGTCACTCTTTTGAACTACACAGCCAACAAAGAACCAAAAATGTCACAAAGGCCCTTGAAATTACCAGTGAAGGAGTCCAGGGAAATAAAAACGGATCTAGACCAAACAAATGTTCTTTTTCCCCCCATCCTTCAAACAACAGATTTATTAAGGAATGGCCAGATCAATTACTGTGAGAAGGCCAGGTCACAATATATCAATTGAATTACTTTCTACCTCATTAAAGGTGAAAATAAAAGTGATTTGAGCAACAGCAGCCTCTCATTGATGGGATTCAAGATTTGCTATTGATTTTCAGAGTGGAGGCACTTAGTTCGTCTTACTTTGCTGAAAGGACATTTTGTCATTAAAATGAATGACAAAAAAGAAGAAAAAAAGCCACCTGAAACAAAAAACGCAAGCCATTTCCACCACAGATAAAGTTAAAGAGATACAGAATTTAGTAATATTAAAGGTGCCATCTCTTGGACACATTATTATAAAGCTCTGTGTGACAGGGGGGTGACTAAAAGCTCTGTCCTCAGGCCACACATATCATTGACCTGCCCCCTGCCCAGGGCAGTCCACCCTGCCTCGTCTACCACACCTTTGATTTTACCATAACAATTATTACATGTGGGAGGCTGCCCTAATTGCAGTCCTGGCATGCTGGGCCAAATACACAGCTTTGAACCATCCCTACACTGTGTCCCATGCCTCACAGATGGCATCCAATACTCAGCCTATGGCCCAAACTTGTCCTCAGGCCCTGTTCTGTGGGTCTGGACCTCCTGGCCTCTTCTCTAGACCACACTATTCCACCCTACTCTACATAGTCCTTCAGGACCACCCAGGCCCTGCTCTGCACAGACCTTTCGGTTACATCTCCACACACACAGGCCTGAGCCTGTGCAGACCTTCAGGCAACCCTTTGCCCCCTAATGGGCCTCTACTCCGTCACTGGGGTCACTACTCCTAGGGCTGTACGCCCCTTGGATTTCAAGCCCCACTCAGTGGGCCTTGGCCACTATCTCAGGCTCTGCTCTATGGGCCTGGACCTTGCCTTAGGCCTCACTCTATGGGCCTGGACCCTGTGCTTTTCTGTTGGGGTGTGCTCCTCTAGCCTTTCCCCTCCACAGGGTACCCACAAGGCATCAGGGACTGAGGCTTTATGGAACCCCATCCTCGCCTTTCACTGGGGGGAGATAGGTGTGGCATTTCTTGGAGACTGCCCCACCACAGGCAGCCTCACACCAGCAGGTGCAGTTTCAGGTCTTACCCAGGACCAGGAACCTCCTCCATCCCCATAGTTCCTACCCTGACCTCCAGGTGTTCCAGGAGCTACTCTCCTCAGGCTGGGTAATGCTGCTCCACTGGCTTACTAGATGCAACTGCTGCTCAACTCCTAGGGCCTGGGCTTATACCCTGGCTACCCAATCCTCATTCAATCCAGTGGTCCCCTTGGGGTCATGTTACCGCCTAACTGGGCCTAACCCCACCTGCCAGCTACTCCACAGCCTGCTTAAACCTCTTAAGGTGGCAGACACAACTTGTACTCTGCCACACCTTGCTAAGCAATGGTGCTTTTATTTGTTTGTGAGATGGAGGTTCCTTGGTAAGTTCAAAGACCTAGGGAGCTCTAGGACTTTTCAAAGATAACTAAAGCATTAGAAAAAAAGGACTTTATATTTTTCTGAATGGTTGGGATGAAGAAGGAGGATTTTAAAACTGGAATGCAAATCCTATGGGAATTACGTTATATTAGACATTTAAAAAAGCAAATATGTAGGGGTAAAAACTGGGACAGCTACCCTGGCAATTCTTCTTGCAGAATGGATTTTTCTAGACATTAGAGACCAAATCCTTCCAGCTATCCTCATAGACCTCAAAGGTACCACTCACAGAATACAGGAGTACTTAAAACCAGTAAATAGTAGCAGAATTTCTTCTTGATCAATTACACCTGGATTGCAATCTTGAACCTGAGGCCTTAATCTTCCTAGAGCTTTCCTAGGATTGCCTTCCCATTTGCAGCTACCAGCTGATGGACAGGACCGGTCTAAGCTCTACATTAGCATGCCGAGCAACACTCTGTTGACCAGCCATCCTTGATGGTCCACTTCTCTGATTTAATGCTATGAAGGGGAACAGGAAGTAAGACAGGCAACTAAAGGGCTCCTTCTGAGCCTTGATTGTGCTCCTACAAGTCATTTTTTTCCCTTACTATCTGGTTCCTCAAAGGGCTAGCTCCTGAACTCTACTCATCAACCCTGACTGCTGCTTTGGCTTCTAACTCTGAAGCTATAGTTTTCTGTTACTCAATACTCCTGTTCTTGAAAAATTTTCTCCTTGATATTTATTATTTGAGTTACAGTAGTGCCAACTGTGGGAGACGCTATAGGAAGGCACAGTAAAAGACAGCCTCAAAGGCCACGTCCACATGTGCACAGATGTTTGGTTCCTCAGGTACAACTAGAAGTGGCCCACCTTTTGCCGCTGCTAGTTGTCCCTGGAGAATGCCTGTGCCACATGTGCTCTGGCACACAGCAGGTTACCCCGGGGGGAGTAGGGGAGGCTGGGGCCAGCACTGGGCTGGCTCCAGAAGCCTTACCTGGGGTCCTGGGGACCTCCCAGGGCTGCAGCAGTAGTAATCCTGCTGCATGGAGCTTGGCCAGCAGCTAAAGCATGGCTTCCAGCTGGCCAGGCTCCAGTTTTAAGTGGTGTCCACTTTCCGCACATGCACAACCCTGCTTTTTTTTTTTTTTTAAAGCTATCCAGGGATCAAAAATACCCTAAAAAAACAAGCTTTACTTTGCTCCTTTGCAGTATGGAGAACAACTGAATGTGTGGTATGTGGCGCCATGGACATGTCTGTGACACCACATATTGCACAGCCATGCTCATATGGACTCAGCCAATGGGATTACAGTTTAAACATAAAGGAAAGACTAACTGTTTTGAGGGAATGGGAGGGATGAAGAAAAGGTCACAGAGCAAAGAAATGACTCGCCCACAGACATGCAATACATCTTTAGCAACAGCAGAAACAAACAGCCTCTGACCCAGTCCTGTCCATAAGAGTGTATGACCTGAGATAGACAGAGCTAGGAAAAACTAGCTAACAGCTAGAACTGGTTTTAACAAGGGAAAATACAGGTCCCTCTCATAAGGAGTTGATAAAACATTTGTCTTCATAATAATAAAATCCCTCCTTTGTTAAAACTAAGCTTTTTCTTCCAGAATGCTGCTTTGCAATTCGAAAAATTGGAATGTGTCCTAACTAAGAAAAATAACAGAAGTGCATCTAAGGGGAAAAAAATCAACCCAATGCTATTTTCATTGCTATATGGCAAACCAATAGGCATGTACCCACTTCTGCCTGATTCTTAGAAGTAGGCACCCAAGGTTTCCACCTGGGAAACTGAGGGTTGGCAGAAAACGCTGGGGTATTTTTGAAGCCATATGTATTTTCAGTGTGATGTTTATATATGTAAAATAGTATGTTCTAAGTTTTTCCTGCTTTGTCTTATTTGCCAATGAGAGATCCTTGGGATGCAAAGAGGATGGAGGAAGTAAAATCCCTATGAAAACCACACAAATGTGAGCTTAATAACACGGACAATCTTCTTTCTTTGTGAGTCTTTATCACTGAACTGAATAGTGGGGAAAGTCCATCAGCATCCAAGAAATCAACAAAATGATAGTGATGTTTTCTATCATGAAAACAGGCATGTAAAAAAGCAGCCAATTTATCACAGAGTAGGAATACACTGTGCTTAGCAGATCCCATCAGTTAAATTGGACCGAAGCAGAAACCACATGACTAGCTTTGACCCTCCTACTCCCAGCAACACAGGATAAATTCTTCTGGCTTAGCTTCCTTTGTCATTTAAGGACTAATTGTAAAAAGAGATAAAATTCTTTATACGGTATTTCAGGCGTTGAGCAAAAAGTAGCACATGTCATTAATCAAGTAAATTGCTAATGTCTCATTTTGCAAAGTAAATTGCTCAAGTTGTATTTCTTTGTCTGGCAATCTAGTTAAGGAGACTGAAGACAAAAACGGGAAGGACATTCAGCATCAATATAAAACAAAACGTCTGTTTTTTGCAATACCATAATTAATCTATGGTAGGTTCACTAGATTTAGTTGTTTGTCTTTTGAAGAGGCCATTTGCCTTGCAGAAATTTGCATTTCATCCTGAAGAAAGTTATTTTGATTTCAACATTCAACACACACCAACATGTAGGTCATATAACAGATGCACATTTGAACCAGC
>NW_005842331.1:1009065-1014762 GCF_000455745.1 Alligator sinensis | reverse complement strand
ATGAATAAAATCACTACCAAACAATGATATAAGATACATATGCTGTGGAAGTGTTGTTCAAAGTGAGACTACTGAGGGTTTCCAAATCAAAGTTCTTGCTCAGGACTAAGATTCCCAAAGAAGATAAGGGAACAATGTACTCAAATACAGCCAGAGCCAAATATTTACACTCCATGAAGCTCCTTTAACATAAATCAACCTTCACAGGTGTGGCGGTGACACACCCCAACAGGCCTGAAAGGAGGTGAGGGAGAACACTGGGGGGCCCAAAACCCAGAGACAGACCCCCCGAGGGAGGGACTTACCTCCATCCAGTTCGGCAGCGCAGGAGCCAGGACCGTGGTGGCACTCCAGCCACAGCTGCAGCTGTGCAAGCCAGCATTATGCCGGCTGTTTAAGCAGCTGTTCCCAGCGTGGGGAGCAGCTGGACCAATTGCGGTGACCAGCATGGCAGCCGCGGGGAAGTTTAAAAGCCCCGACAGAATCCGCGGTGAGGAGAAGAAGCCAAAGGGAGAGAGAGCTGGCGGGCAGCACGTCTGGCATGCTGAGACTCCCACTGGGAACAGGCACAATGTAGCTGGCACAGCACCGGCAAGAGGGGCAGGGGAAAACTTTGAGACCCCGCCCAAGACAGAGCAGGGGAAGTACTGCCGCTCCCTGCGAGAGGCTGACCAGGAGAGGCAGACGCACCCCCTGGAAGAGGTAGAGCAGGGGAGGGATTTTGAACCCCCTGTAGACAGCTGGGGAAGAGGAGGCAGCTCCAAATCCCGCTCCTCCCCAGAAGAATATTATTTCTGAAGACTACCGAAAGACAGAAAAAAAGAATGGAGGAAAGTCCAAGGGATAGAGAGAAGGGACACGAGCCGACTGAGCCATTCAGCTGAGTGCTCTTCCCTCCACCCGAAGCAGACTGTGGGCAAGCCCACAAGGCCAAGGCCAAGATCAGTCCAACACATAATCGGTTGGTGAGTGGATGGGGGGTAGGGAAGGTGGAGCCCCATGGAACATCGCGCCTAACAACTGTGAGTACAGCAGTTGTTGGGAAGCCCCTTCTGGGAAGATCTCCACTGAAACCCTCTCTTGATAATTTAACAGCAAAGTTGTGGCAGGCAAGTTGAGGGGAGGGGCTACCTTACTGACAAGCCGTATCACCCATAAGGCCACAGACATCACAACAGGATAATGCATGAGAACATGTTGAAAGACTCTTATTTGCTCGATCACATAGGACGGAGGTTCCCAACAATTGGGCCACGAAGAGTTGGGTGCCGGGTCATGGCACGAGCCCCCCCGCACGGACCCCCATCTGTCTGCCTGGGTAAGCAGCTTCCAGGTGAGCAGCAATCACATGCTGGGTGGGAGGGCAGCCCCTGGAGGGAGGCAACCGGCTCCATGCACCCCGTCTCGCTCCCATGCCAGTCCGCAGAAAAAAAAAGGTTGGGAGCCACTGACATAGGACATCAACTTCTATTGACTGATTGATTGATTTTTGCCTCAGTCTTCCTTTTTCCCATCTGTCTACCCCATTGTGTTTTTCACCCAACCCCTGTCACCATCACAAATTAAGTTAAAATAACAAGACATGAACTCACGATCATCATAGACACTTTGCTTGCATTGTTGTGTTGCCTCATATTCTTATGGCCAAGGAACAGGCCTTTGTCTACAACCTAGGACAATGGGACACTTTGACTGGAGCCTCTGGATGCTAGCATAAACAATAGCAACAGCAATACAGGCACAGTTTTGGATACCTTTGAAAATCGGGCCCATATCACTTTTAAGGTGTTATAGCATGCAAGATAAAATGCAATTTTAGAAGTCCTGTTAAAATAATCCTGCTGGAACCTAGACTATCTTGTCTTCTTGTCTGCCTCTCTTTTACTATATGAACCCACATCCCACTATAGATGCTAGCATGATAAGGTTTCTATTGGTTTTTCTATCTTCTTCCACAGTAAAAATATATCTTAATAATAATAGAGAGGCCCTATAACGGCATGAAGGGGTGAGCTAAGACAGCCCTGCAGGCACAGCAAAAGTTACACTATAGAAACTGCCACTGCAAAGACTCAGTTGTTCATTGGCTGCATGACAGAGGAACCTCTCAGAGGTACGTGCTGTCAGAGAATAGATATATGCCGAGATACGGTTTCTATTATAGCCAAAAACACAGTCCTTTCATTGATATCTCAACCATGCTCCACAAACAAGGTCTATAAACAGATGCTGCATTTATCTAGCAATCATTCAGCTGTCCATGTCTGTTGTCCTGGGATAAATCCTAAAAAGGGTCATAGGATAAGTACTAACAACCTATCCTGGGATATCGCAAAGTACATCTGAACAGCAATCCCAGGATTGCATCATTGAATCAATAGCAAAAAAGCCACAGTGCATTCAGTAACTCATTCAATCCTGCTTAGAAGGGTGATGTGTGTACACACCAATCCTGGGATATTTCTGCTCTGAGACAAACAGGGGCAAACCATGTCCCAGGAAAAAGGCCATGCATGCTTCTAGCATAGGAGCCCTTTCATTCTCCATTATGTACAAGTCACAGTACGTAAAAACTAGAGGGAAAATGTTCATCCCTTGGAATATTCCAAAGTCATTCCTCCTCAGGACAGCAATGATGGGCAGAGGTGGCTAGGAGCCAAATGCTTCCCTACTGTTAAAGCTATTGTTCCCCATTACTATCACAGCTAAATCAAATCAAAATAGGATTGGATTAGAGAAGAGCAATTGAGTTTCAGTAATTGCACAGAGGCCCTTTCTGGTTAGATCCAGTGCTCCATAAAACAGTAAGAAAGCTGCAGGGGATGAGAGGGAGATATTGGTGAACGGACTGAGGGGAGGGAAAGAATGGGAGAAGGGAAGATGGATGCTATCTTTCCAGGGTTTGTATCAAGTTTATGTTGCTATTAGTCAGATGCTAGAGACAGCTGCACCTGAACCTCTCTCTCTCTCAGAAGATGATGCCTCAAGGTGTCAGAGACGCTTGTCAGAAGCAACAGATGAGAGGCATTTTAAACAGCTTTCAGAAGGAGGAAAAGAGGAAGGGAGGGGCTAGGGTTTAGCATTAACAACAAGGTTCACTCTTGGCTGAATAGGAGCATGTTAGAAGTACACAGCAGGAGATGTGTGACATAAAATTAGTCTCAGAGTCTGCCCTGTGTCTCTGGCCATCCCAGGAATAGAGCTGTGGCACAACCATGCATGCCCGAGGCTACTGAAAACTGTAAACATCAGCAAACTCACAAGAAACGAAAGGCCAAAATCTCTAATTTAGTTGTGTCATAATTGTGTGACAAAACTTAGGGCTGAGGCAGAGAAATAAAAGGCTGAAATATATGTTGTTACTAAAGACATCCTATTAGCTCCTTTTTTTAATATATACATCAAAGGGAAAATGTCCAACAAGACCTCAGGAGCAGAGATCAGCAGAGTGCTTCCTGAACTTTGAACAACTATGTCCCCACTTCAGGAAAATGAAACCAGTTATGCCCTCTTTCCACTCCTTCCCCATGGATTTTTAGAAAACAATTCCCCTAATATCCAGTCTTTCATGGCCAGTTGGCAGGAGTACTTACCCAACACAAAATGCCAGCTTAATAAAAGCACATTAAATTTGGGCCTTGCAGCTTACAGATTTAAGCAGATATATATATTCTCCAGTGTATGCCACTGAAAGCAAATAACGTAGCACAAGACAATATACTGTTGTCACAGGCATATTCCCTCTTGTGGCTTGATTGTTACACTGTGGGTTACAGCGTCTTCATTCATACATACGCACACATCCACTGTACCAATCAAGCACAGAAGGATTATGCCTGTGATAACAGGATATAGTCTTGTGAGAAGCTACTTGTACGCACTGGAGAGGACAAAACAGAACGGGATAGCTTCAGAGACCTGTGAAATTGTGCTCTGCTACTTCTCTTTTTGGAAACCACAATTATTGCCAAGATAATGTTCAGAATTCTTTAACAGAGAACAGGATTCTAATCTTGCAAGAGGTCTTTGTTTCAAGCCCTGTGCTGCAGAAAGGTGGTGATGGAGAAGAGATGAACAAGATTTCAATTTAATAATCAGTTTTCCGTGACAGAGATGATAAATTAGCACAAAGCATTAAATGTAAGTAACCACTTAGAAATAATCATTTCTAAAGCTCCTATACTACCAACAAGCTTGCTGATACAAAAGGGGTGTTGCTAAGGTTCTGCTATTAATCTCTTTTTTCCTACCTAAATTACAGTAGCACTCTTACATGAACTCTCTCTTTCACTCCCACCCCTCTTTATTGACCAGAAAAAAAAATGAAACAGTACTACACAACGTATAGAACGTACAGACACATGGTCAGCCAAGGTGACCATTAGAACACGAGGGCTTGAGTTTAGGATTCTTGGGTTCTTCTGGCTATGCCTCTTATTCAGTCACCATGGGCTACATCACTAAAAGGACACTGGAGGCAGGGGCAGATCCAGCAGTGTATGGTGGTGTGTTTGCATCTTCCCTTCCATCACTGCTGATTGAGGCACAGGGGAGACTCATCGAGGCATGAGGAAATCTGGTTGTCACACCAGACAAGGCTAACTTATTTAACGATTTCTTTGCCTCCATTTTCCTGAGCAGGGACTAGACCAGCCCACCCCCTGGGACCCCCTCAGGCCCCAGGGGAGGCGCACCCAGGCCTAGGGTCACTGAGGATCTAGTTAGGGAACTTCTGGAGGGACTGGACATATTTAAATCAGCGGGTCCTGACGACCCACCCCAGAGTGCTGAGGGAATTAGCAGAGGTCATTGCGGGACCCCTGGCATGGCTCTACGAGCACTCGTGGTGCTCTGGTGAGGTGCCAGAGGAGTGGAAAAGGGCCAATGTGGTTCCCATTTTCAAAAATGGGAGGAAGGAGGACCCAGGAAACCATAGGCCACTTAGTCTTACCTCAATCCTGGGTAAGCTTTTTGAGAGAGTTATCCTGGTGCATGTCCACGAGGGGCCTGCAGGGGAGGTTATGCTTAGGGGCAACCAACATGGGTTCATTAGAGGCAGGTCCTGTCAGACCAACCTGGTGGCCTTCTATGACCAGGTCACAAAATCCTTAGACGCAGGGTAGCAGTGAACGTAGTCTTTCTGGACTTCAGGAAGGCCTTCAACACTGTCTCTCACCCCATTCTCCTTAAAAAACTAGGGGACTGTGGTGTCGACACCTACACAGTCAAATGGGTCGCTAACTGGCTGGAGGGCCGCACCCAGAGAGTGGTGGTGGACGGGTCATTTTCGACCTGGAGGGATGTGGGCAGTGGGGTCCCACAGGGCTTGGTCCTTGGACCCGCGCTGTTCAACATCTTCATCAGTGACTTGGATGAGGGGGTAAAAAGCACCCTGTTCAAATTTGCAGATGACACTAAGATGTGGGGGGATGTGTGCACGCTAGAAGGGAGGAATAGGCTGCAATTGGACCTAGACAGGTTACAGGGGTGGGCAGATGAGAATAGGGTGGGTTTCAACACTGACAAGTGCAAGGTTCTGCACCTGGGGAGGAAGAACCAGCAGCAGACCAACAGGCTGGGGAACTCCCTTCTTGTCAGTGCAGAGGCAGAAAAGGATCTTGGAGTCATTATTGATGCCAAAATGAACATGGGCCAACAGTGTGGGGACGCGGTCAGGAAGGCCAACCACACCTTGTC
>NW_005842331.1:981655-1008811 GCF_000455745.1 Alligator sinensis | reverse complement strand
CCGCTACTTCACTGTCAGGTTGGCTAGGACCTGGAACCAACTTCCAAGTGAAGTGGTGCTGGCTCCTACCCTGGGGGTCTTTAAGAGGAGGTTAGATGAACACCTTGCTGGGGTCGTTTGACCCCAGTACTTTTTCTTGCCATGGCAGGGGGTCAGACTTGATGATCTGCTCAGGTCTCTTCCGACCCTACCAACTATGAAACTATGAGACACAGGGAGGGGCTCAGAGCTGCTCCTGCCCCCTCCAGCTAGGGGCTGTGTGTGATGCCAACTATGTAGTGGATAGCAGTAGCAACAAGCAGGTTTCCTCTTCCTGCATCTGCTGGAGTGCCTCACCTGCAGCTCCCCAAGCCCCCCAGGATCCCAGGTAAGGCTGCTGGGGCCAGCACAGTTGCTGGCCCCAGCCTCCCCTACTTGACCCAGGGTAACCTGCTGCACACATGAGTATGTGTGGCACTTGTGTTTCCCAGGGACAAGTAGCAGCGGTATAAAGTGTGCCATTGCTATTTGTCCCCAGAGAAACACATTCCCATTCATGGGGATGTGGCCTCTGGGTTTATCTTGTCAATCATGTGTAACTAACTGTTTGCACTCTTAACAATGCTAATATTGGATGACACCCTTAAAAGCATCTCATGTTACTCCAGGCTGTTGCAGCACCATAGCTGAGAATCACTGCTCTAAGGTAAGACAGCAACTAGGTGGGAGTTTAGAGCAGGGGGGCTGTCAACCAGGGGTACACGTACCCCTATGGGTACTTAAGAAGGTCATAGGGCATATGCGTGGGCAGGTGGGTGGGTGGGGACAGAGCACGCCCCGGGGCGTGGTGGTGGCATCTCCCCCGACACGTTCCCACACTTGGCTTCTTACCCGGAGGAGGGACACTCTAGGCACCGCCAACCCCACACAGCACATCATGGCGCCTCCCCACCTCCCACCCAACCTTGCTGTCCTGACTGGCTGCTGGGCCACTGCCCGCAGCCGATAGCAGACAATGAGGAGGCGCCACAGCCACCCCCTTCCCGCAGAGTCACGAGGGTCTGAATGGTGGAGGAGGAAGTGTGTTCTGTGCCCAACCCCGGTGGCACACGATTGGCCAGGCACGAGGTCCATCAGCAGCCCACAGAGCCACGTGTGCAACCAGCCATAGTAAAGCGGGGCAGTGAGCGGCCAAGGGGGGGCAGCAGCAGTGGCCACAACACGCAAGCCCTCTACCCCTCGTTCAGCCCCTCGCCCAGCACCGCTACTACGTGCACCCATGGGAGGGCATGAGGGGCATGTGCCCCGAGATCTGTGAGGGGCCGGGCAGGTTGCTGCTGTGGACTGGTGCCAGGGCTGTGCTGGGCTCTTGCCAGCAGGGGGTTGAGCCGTGCTGTGCTCAGGGCGGGTGGCAGCAGCACTGGGAGGGGAGTTGTGGGGGGCTACAGTGAATTCTGGAGCAGCTGCAGACCCTCCCATAGCCCCCCTCCCAGCGCTGCCCACCCAGAACACAGCTTTGCACAGCCTCCTCCGGGAAGATCCCAGCACAGCCCCAGCCCCAGCCCCAGCCTGCAGCAGCAGCCTGCCCTCACCCCGCACAGTTCGCGAGGGCACACGCCCCCCCATGCCCTCCTGGGGTGTGCACAGTGGTGGGAGCTGCCCCCCACATCCCACAGATGAGCTGCGGCTCCATCCCATGCTTCTGTCCGGCCCCCCCACTGGGAAGAGCCCAGTGTTGCCCCTGCCCCAGCCTGCCTCATGTGCAGATCCAGGGGCACGCATCCCCCATACCCTCCCGGGGTGCAACGAGCGACACCCCCCCCCCCCCAACACAACTCCCAGATGAGCTGCTCACATTCCCCCTGGCTGTTCAGTGCCTGCCCCTGCCCCATACCCTCCCTCACCACGGGGCCTATAGGAGCAGGGCTATGGGGAGGGGGCTACAGTCACCCTAAAATTTGCCATAGCCCCCTCAAACCCCACTTCCACTGTTGCTGCTGCTGCCTGCCCCAAGCACAGCCTGGCCGAGCCCCTGCCGGGAAGAGTCCAGGGTGGCTTGGGCCACAGCCAGCAGCCTGACCTGCCCCGCGCACAGATCCAGGGGCACATGCCCCCTGTCCCCATGCTCTCCAAGGGGTGCACATAGTGACAGAAGCTGCCCTCCCCGGCTGGGCAGCCCCTACCCCTGCCTCAGTCCCACTCCCTCCCCCACTGCTGGGGCATCCCACCCCACCCCACATGCAGATCCGGGGGCACATGCCTCCTATGCCCCTCCCAGGGTGTGCTCAACAGTGAGAGCTGCCCCACCTCCCCACATCTCCCAGATAAGATACTCGTGGCTCTGTCCCACACCCCGCCCCACCCCAGCTGTGCAGCACCTGCCCCCACTCCCTCTTTCACTGTGAGGGTCTCAATCTGCACCCCCCCACTTAAAAACAAGAACAAAATATAAGGGGGTACAGGAATTTAAACTTTGAGTCAGAAGGGGTACACTTATTTTAAAAGGTTGAAAAACCTTGGTTTAGAGGATCTAAATTTTCAACTGAAGTAGTAATTAGGAAGAACTTAGGCACCTGTCTCCTGTGGATCTAGTCCTGTGTCACCCTGTACGACTCTTTAACTTGTTGTCTCTCTATTTATTCATTTATAAATGTAATATAATAGCTACACAGGACACTTAATCTCTGTTTGGAAAGCACTTTAACATTCTCAGATTACAGAAGTGCAAACTATTATTATTCACATTTTAAAGACAAAACAAGAAGCCTTAATTGATTTGGAATGACAGATTAACAGTATGCTAATTTAAGAGGGGTAAATGCACAAAACCATTTAAAATTACCAAAATAACCCATAGCCGTTAGAAAATTCGGAATTAAGGCTACATTTAAGAGCAACCAAAATATGTGTCAGTAAGGAAATGCTCCAATTTCCCCAGACAAAGACACATTTAACTGTCACTGCAGCAACACCAGGCCCCAGCATTCTCTTCTTTGTTTGCATCATATCTGTTTTGCAGGCCATGCTAATTTGGACTCAGGGACTTTTTCTAACAGCACAGAGCTGATGCCAGAGCTGTGGAGCCCAGCGCATCTATTTGCAGCCTGCCCGCTGCTTGCTGCAGCTGCCCTGAGCCCAGGCTGGCTACAAACAGCTGTGCCGGGCTCTGGAGCCCAGTCACCAGTTCTGTGCTGGGAGCACAGGAGAGACCAGGGTTGCACTGCCTCAGGCCCCTCCCCCACCGCCTGCTCTAATGCACAAGTGCATGCGCCGGTACAGAGCCGATGCCGGGGCTCCGGAGCCCGGCACAGCTATTTGCAGTCTCCAGCCGGGAGCCCAGGCTGCTCCCAGCAGGCAGCTGGAATGCTACAAGCCCTGCTGGGAGGAGCCCAGGCTCCAGCAGCTACCCAGAGCCAGGGTAGCTGCTGACAACCACAGAGCCTGGGCTGGGGGGCAGGTGCAGCAGGGCTGGGGGCATGGGGGCACACGCAGGGCATCCTGCCATATACCCCCTGCCCTCATGTTGTTTTTCTGGCATGCCAGCACTCTGCCACCTTCCAAGGTCGGCATTGTGGGGGTTTTCGGCACTCCCACCAAAAAACGTTGCCTGCCCCTGCTCTATACACTGTACTAGTTCTCTAGTCATACCATAAACATCCTCCCATCTTCTATGTCTTTCCATAAAGCTTTAAAAAAGTCTTAAGACATCTTGAATTTAGAGGAGGCATTGTACTCGTATAACTTATACAGATAGTATCGAAAACATGCACTGAAAAGCATTAGTTCCATTTCTGAAGGTCCCCAGCTCCAAGTGTTTCACCACCACATCAAACTCTCCTTCCATCTTTCCCGAGAGGCACAGCTTATTGTGCACAGCACCAGAATAAATTGGCTGCAGTACTATTTCCATTTCAGAAAGTCACGCATGCACAGCAGCATGCTGTGTCTCTGCATGGCGATCCCTGGAACTATGCTGGAATGGTAGGGACGTGCCCTGCATAAACCAACCATCTAATGCAATGTGGCAAAACCTCTGTTTCCTGCTATGCTCCTGCCACCCAGACTGTGGACCCTGGAAGACACTTATTATCTTTCCTAAGGCAGACAGAGAGATGGAGAAAGGGAGGGGAAGAGAGGAAAGGGGAAAACTTGAGCTGATCTATGAAAATAGTGACCTTGAATAACTTTGAAATAAAGTAACTAGCCACAAAGTGTAAGGACACCTGTCATAGCAGTCACTGGGAGGCATTACTGGAGCTCAAATTTCTAGAATAGAGACAAGACTGACAAAGCAGGGAGTTTGCACTGACTACAATGCAGAATGTCAATGTTCAATGGGTGAAACTGATATCTTTTATTAGAACAACTTAAATAGTGGGGAAAAAAAAATTTTAGCAAGCTTTTGGGTTTAAAAACCCTTCGTCAGGCTGAGGGAGCCTCTGCAGTTGGTGTGTGCTCTTCCTGGATGGAATACCAACTGCAGAGACTTCCTCAGCCTGACGAAGGGTTTTTAAACCCGAAAGCTTGCTAAGAGCACTTTTTTCCAACTATTTAAGTTGGTCTAATGAAAGATATCAGATTTACCCAAAGAACTTTGTCTGCCTATGTCCTTAGACCAGCATGGCTACAACCTACACCCCTGAAGTTCAATGTAAAGCTCTCTTATGCTGTCACTGGCAAACTAGTTTCAGAAAAAGGGTTCTTGCTTCAGGCTGCTGCCAGGATATAGCAGCTAGTTAGAGGAAGCATCATCCTAATCACTTGCTACAGTCTGAAAGGCACCCTTAGATTTCTATTCACCACCCTCTGCCCATGTAATGACTACTATCCTGTTTAATAATAGATAGCAAGACTGGAATTTCATAGTTTCATAGTAGCAAGGGTCAGGAGGGACCTGAACAGGTCATCTAGCCTGACCCCCTGCCACAGGCAGGAATGAATGCTGGGTTCACAAGACCCCAGACAGGTAATCATCCAACCTCCTCTTGAATTTGCCCAAGGTAGGGGCGAGGACCACTTCCCTGGGAAGTTGGTTCCAGATTTTGGCCACCCTAACTGTAAAATATTGTCTTCTGATCTCTAACCTAAACCTATTCTCCATCAGCTTGTTACCATCCAAAAGTGTCTAAGTAATTGTTCCCAAGTAAGATGTCTGCAGATTCTTCCCTATGGCTCTGGTATATGAGTGACTTTTCTAATGACCATGTGAAGCTCTTAGTAAGGTTAATATGACCTAGAAGCCATAAGAAGTCCAAACAGGCCCTTTCTAGGCTGCCTGCTCTTTGCCTGCCAGCCTGGGGCTGCTCCAATCCAGCTAAATGCGATGCAGAGAGGCTGGCTGGGGCACAAGGGTGCTCTAGTGCAGGGCTAGCCAGCAGGCAACCCCTGCACTGAAGCACCCTCATGCCCCAGCAAGCCCTGTCAGCATCGACAAGTGCTTTACAGCAGAGTAAATAATTCTGCCATAGGTTAGTTAGGGTTACCATATTTCCAGCAGCAAAACATCATGAACATCTCCCTTCATCAAGTTCACATCTCACTCTCAACTGATTTGCAAGGTATGGCATGAAAGTATGTGATTAGGGACATTATGTGATCAGCCAAGCAGTTTGCAATGTCAGGGGAATGGCACATTGATCTCCCGAACTACCACTCTCCTCCTGCATTAGGTAAGGCATCACTATGTGAAAATGCAGTCTAGCACTAAACTGACCCAAAATGAAGCATTTCGTGTCAGAACCATAAACTGGAACAAAACATTATCAATATGTTTTATTTTGACTGATAATGAAAAAAAAATTGAATGTTTTTGGATATCTACTCCCCAAACACCTTCAAAGTAGCAAAATGTCATCAGAATTTGGGAGGAAACCAAATTTTCCCCCAGGCTGGAAATTCAGAATTTTGCTTAGTATGAATCATTACCATTTTCTGTCCCCAATTTGTCCCTCTGGTGATTTCTTTACTTTTGAAGTCAACCCTGGAATCACAGAGCACAAAGGTGTTACCTGTTTCTTTCAATTTTCCCCAAACCACCAAGCCAAATCTGGATTCCATCCCTTATGTAAGCATCTAAATACATTTTAGACAGGTTGAGGTCAGAGGACAATCAACTTCATTAGAAAACAATTCAGGCCATTTTGATTTGGGTTCAGGAGCTGATCTATGGAGGTTTGATGATACAGTTGCACTCTTTCTGCTGGTCACCCAGTGCAGAAGGAGCCCCAGGGCTGCTTGCCTGCTCCTGTCTCACTCTAGCAGCAGAATGCAGAGAGATGGTGTGCAGAGTGCCAGGCTCTACCGGGAACAGCAGCAGCAGAAAGTAGGTTTCATCCTTCCAGTGCTTGTTCCTCTCCACTCCCCAACCACTATCCCTGCTGGCTGAGAACAGCTTGTGGAAGGAGAAACTGGCCCCTGCTGCCACTGTTCCCAGCTGATATAAGCAGGAGGGGAGCCTCAGAGCTGCTTCTGGCCCAAGCTCCAGCTGTGGGGAGCAGCTGTGCAGGATGCTGGGGCTCATCCAGAGAAAGTAGCAATGGCCAGCAGGTTCCTCCTGCCACCGCCTGCTCCCAGTCAGTGAAAGGCTCTTGTGGGAGGAATAAGGTAGAGGTAGAGAGCAGGCACTGGAAAGAACCACCACAACCATCCATGCTTTAACACAGCATCCCACAATCCACTGCCCATAGCTGGAGTGGAGAAGGAGCAGCTCTGGGGCTCCCCCCACACCTTGTGCCCAAGTCAGCTGGCAAAAGCAGCAGCAATGGGTGGGTACGAGGGCTGTGCGAAGCTTCAGTCCGTGATTTGATCTGGTGCAGATTCAGCCCGATTCAGTGGCCGAATCTCCAAATCAAAATCGAATCAGAGGATCCTTTAATCTCTCCAAATTGAATTGCAACCCTCCGAATAGATTTGGTGATTCGGATATAGACACAGCATTAAATGTTTCTTCGACATTCTTCTAGGTAGCAGGCGGCTCGTGAATGCTGCGATGGTCAGGCAGATGGAGCATCCCACAGGAGAGCGAGGGGCTCCCCAGCGCGCTCAGCAGCAGACCCGGAAGTGGACCAGAAGCACTTCTGGTCCACTTCCAGCTCCGCCAGGGAGAGAATGGGGGCCCCCCCTGCGCCCCCCCGGCTTGGTGACTGGTGCCTCCAGGGTCTGGGGGGGCACCTTGGGTCCCCCTGCGGCCAATCGCCGAGCCAAGGGGGCGTGGGGGAGGCCCTGTGCGCTCCCCAGAGAACCTGAAAGTGGACTGGAAGTATTTCCGGTCCACTTCCAGATTCGCCACTGAGCACATGCCCCCCCCCGCCCCATGCTCCCATAGGATGCTCCATCCATCCCAACATTGCAGCATTCATGAGCTGCACCTGGTACCTTGAGAGAAAACGTTTAAGCCTTTGTCTATGACCAAATCAATGATTCTCCAGATCAGCATCAAATCTTCACATTCAGATTCAGCTGAATCGAACTGAGGACAGGGATCTGAGTCAATAAATCGAATCACTGTCCCTGATTTGGGCTGAATCCAAATCCAAATTGAATATGGTTTTGCACACCCCTAGTGGGTACCACCCCCTTCCTGTGCCTGCTTCCTGTGCAGCTCCCCAGTGTCCCCCACCAGTTCCAGCCAAGCCTTACCCGCACATCCCCGCCGTAGTCTGAAGGGAGACATGCCACATCCATCTTCAGGAAATTCTACATTTGGATTTATAAACATTGAACCCCATGCCCAACTAGGCACTTGAATTTGAAAATCAGGAAGACATACTTTACTTTGATCTGCAGAGGAGACAAATCTTTCTGTCACCTCTGAGTAAAACCACTCTGCCATCTCATCTTTTTCTCCCCTATTATGTTACGAACGGTCCATGCACTACCACTCACTGGCACACAAAATCATTTTCCACCCTTTGTGAATCAGGAAGGAAGTCCTTGCCCTTTTGCCCTGGGTATATGCATGTATTCAATCCATGTGCCACTGACTTGGTCTGAGTACATCTGTAACCGTGACAGGCAATCAAGCACAAACAGCTAGGCAGAGGACAGTGGCTGTGGGGAGCTGCACAGAGCATGGCAAGCTCTGACTGTTCCTAATGAAACATTTAAATGCTGATTTCAGGGAGGAAAATGACATTATGCATCTCCCAGGCAAGCAACAAGAGATGCCGGCTCCCCAGGCTAGTAACGCATCTTTTCCGCACTTCACACAACTAATAGCGCAAGGTTCTTCAGCATGAAATAAAAGTTCCCAGGAGGACGACTGAACTGGTTGGATTCCATTATTTCCAGAGACAGCCTCTGATTTTTCTTTTAGGCAAGGACCAGAGAGCTCTGTTGGACCGTGTCTTTCATGTTGATACTCCCAAACTCTGGGTTAACTGCTCTTTCTCCATCTCCGTTAGTTCCACTAGCATTCTAAAGGTGACAAGTTCGATGTTAGGTCACTTAAAAATATAAGTGCTAGCATTTCTTGCTTTCATGGGGTGATGCTTTAAAACCCTGGGCTGTTCAGTACTTAATCCAGTATTTCTCGGAACGTTTATGGCAGCCCATTTTATCAGAGCAAAGGAGTTTGTTCTCCTCTTTCTTGTGCACTAGAGACAAGGTTTGTGCAGACCAGCTACTGATGGGATAGGAAAGTACATATAACTAAAAACAGACCACAGTTAGCAAGATAGAGGCATCTGTTACTGGGCATGCAGAGCTTAGCTAGACTGGATAGACCATCCAAGACTGAAAATGGAGAATAAGCTTTAGACCTTCCCAGGGGTTCAAGTAAAAATAGACATCAGGAGATGATGGCTTGAGAAGGAATGGGGCTTGAGGTGACCCTACACTGCACTCTTCATGTTCCCTTACATCCCTCATATGTCCCTGCCAGCAGTAACCTGATGGACCCAGCAACCAGCATTTCCTCAGCAACTACAGGACACCTGGAAAGAAGCAGAGGAAAAAAAAAGGAGTTTTGGCTTGCTTTTATTCATGACCTCACTTTGCCCCAGGCAACCAATAGGCTCTCTGCTGGATATATGAGAGACCACTGTCAGAGCTAGCTCATGCCCATAAGGGCATCTCACAGAAAATCCTTGGCAGTCATTTGCATTTTCAGATATAAAAACCAAAACATTTTGGGCCCCAGTAAGATGCTGGCCTGGTCAGACCTAAATAGTGGTATTTGGCCCTATAGAAGAACAAAGCCTCCGAACTAGAATTCTAGCTGTTCACCTTCTTATGCCTTGAAGAAGTTGCCCTTCAAAGGTGTGTGCTTTGAAACAAGTTTTCAGGGACAGGACAATGTCACTAACAATTTGCCACACAGCAGCTGATGGAAGATTTTTGCTTTGGTTCAGGGACATTTCTCTTTTGGGATCTGAATGGCTACATGGAAAGTTCTTCTTTGTAAATATCTGCTGATATTTGGAGATATCTGCAGTTGGTTCTCGAAAAACATGGCAAGACAGAGCATTGTTTTGGTAATTCTCTATTTATTTGCTTTTATAACTTAGCTGTTTACTGTTAGCCACATATATCTTTAGGCAAAAACATCCAGCACAATATGGTCTCATCAGTCAGCAGAGGATTAGAGAATCAACAAGCTGAAGCTGGAGGCATTCAATCAGAAAGAGCAAAAAGGCCAGGTGACTCTATCACTTTTAGAAAATGCCTAAGGGGACTGGATGAATCAAACTAAGGGAAGTAGAAGTCCTTCATCTTTAGGTCACCAGTTCAAAACCAGCTCTGCTCCATAGTGGCTGAAAGTCATTATCCGCTGAAGGGTATTTAGCAATCTATGTGAAATGAATTGGTGGATTCAGTTCTTAAGAGACCTGGCATCACATTGTTTTACTGGCAGTAAGCTAACCTCATCTCAGAGGCATCCACTATCAATGCATGCAAGCTCCACATGAAAGGATTAAAAGAAAGAAAATTAGCACCTTTGTTTGCAGTCTAGCTACCAGAGATTAATCCTGATCAAAAAGCTACTGAAACCAACAGGAGTTTTCCTTTTGACTTCAATGGGGTTTGAATCAGGCTCTAAATGAGCAGACTGAAGGGTCCTACTAGAACCTTGAAAGTAAATTGGATGCATCCTGGAAGGAAACCTCTGGGGAAAGCCTGACCAGTTTCTGCTTACTCCAGAGGTCAGCAATGTTTTTGGGCAGACTGCCAAAAACACCCACAACCTCAGCTTTTAAGATATTAGCATGCCAGGAGTGGACGGTGGGCGAGCTGCGAGGGCCCCAACCCTTGTTGTGGCAGCACAACTCTACCACCTTTGTAGAGGCATGCATGCTTAGCAAAATGCCTCTATGTGCCATGCTCTGGCACACATACTAGGAGTTGCCTACCCTAGCCTACACTATGCCTATTTCACTCAGGAAGAGAAGCTCAGTCTCTCATCCAAGAGACCTAGGAGTAACAGAGCAAATAAGCAAAAAATGGGGACAACTCTCTGAACTCAGATGAAGAGAATGCTACACCTTACATCTTCCAGAGACCAAGCAAATAAAAAGAGGGAAGTGTTTAATCTCCCAATATACTAAAAACTGAGCACTGACTGAGGTATCTCAATTGTGGCCAAAATATTCCTTCCACAGCTTAGAAACTGCCAAAACATCTCCTAATATCTATCTTTGCTTTGAAAAGAACATGGGGTAGGGAACATGAACAACAAGTCAACATGATTGTTGTGAGTGAGACTCAACTAGGGGGTGGGTTTTTGTTTCAGTTCACAAGATGTGCTATAAGCAAACAAAAAAAGGAACAGGCCAAAAATGTTCTCCTGCATGCAGACAGCAATAAACACACATGAAGTTACTGAGGAAGCGGGTCTGAAAGAACACTCTAAAGAAAAACTAGGGAGATGAATAGACACAGTTTAGTTAAATGAGTAGATAATGCTTGATTCAAAGCTCACTGAAGTCATTAAATTCAGCGGGCTTTGGATCAGAATCCTAGTGAAGAAGCAGGAGGTTGGTATTAAAATAAACCAAAACACAGCAGGCATGTTGAGGGGGCTGGATTTTTCTCCCTCTCAATTTCCTTGACTTCCCATATTATATCAGTAATGTGCAGAGCCTTTGCTTCCTGTCAAACTAACTACTCAAATTAAAGCATCTTTAATGTAGGAGTAAGGTACATGCAATGATACTGCTGTTAAAGTCCAGCTACAGCAAAACTACATGAACAACAGAACAAGAAAATAAAAACCCATAAAGACAAACTGCTCCTTCTCCAACAATCAGACTCATAGACACAATTATGATAAGGGGTCTAGAGGGCCGCCTGGCAGGCCATGCCATAGATGCTCCTAGCCCCAAGAAAAAGGGCCTCCTGTGTGTGTGGCAACTGGATGTACAAAGCTTTCTTCTGAAATCAATCAATAGCATCAGAGCAAAGCATCTGGTGCAGTTGAATAGCATGAAGAACAATGACAGCACTTGGTACCTTCAAGCGATAAAGATCTTTGGTTCTATAAGCACTTCTACCAACTGGTGAGCAGAAAGTGAGGCTGAACACAAAAGCAACATTAACCCTACCTGATTTGAAGCCAATTTTTAAAAGTTTGTGTCTTGGAAGTATATATACAGTACCATCTGCAAACATGTTCAACTAACATATTCTAAACTTGATTTTCATTGAGCCTTACAAAGGTGAACCTTGGTTAGTTAATTCCAGCAGGTTTTTTTGAGCTATATTAACAATAATACACACAAGGACACATAGCACCCTGGAAGTTTCAGTTAGAGAATTCAGGTAAAGCCTGGGCTGGGGGCGGGGGGGGGTAGGACTTTAAAATTACTTCCCATTTTATTATTAGAGTAAGACCAAAGTTTCTGGGGGTTACTTTTACATATGTTAGCATTTGTTGGGAAAGTCTGTTCCAAATTTGACAACAAAAGTAACCACAGCAAAATGTAGTTATTGGATTAGCTGCTCTGTACTTCCACTTGTTGCCATCAGCTATGTCTGAATGAGGTGTTTGCTTTCCTGAAGATGATATTACACTGTAGAGTAAGGGGTGTGCGAAACAGGCCGTATTCAATTCAGATTCAGATTTGTTCCAAATCGGGGACAGTGATTCGATTCGTTGATTCGGACCACTGTCCCAATTTGACTTGGCCCTATCCAAATCTTAAGATTCGATGCTGATTTGGAGAATCATCGATTCAGCCATAGACACAGCTTTAAATGTTTTTTCTACATACCTCGAGGTATCAGGCATGCTTTGTGAATGCTGCAATGGTGGGGCAGATGGAGTGTCCCACAGGAGCGTGCGGGAGGGGAAGGGGGGGGGCATGCTTGGCGGCGAACCCAGAAGTGTATACTTCCGGTTCATTTCCAGGTCCACTGCTAAGCACATGGAGGACCCCCCCCCACCCCTCCCCGGCTCGGCAATCAAATGCAGGGGGACCTCAGGTGCGCCCCCAGATGCCAAACCAGGGGTGAGGGAAGAGGGGTCTGTGCACTCCATGGTGAACCTGGAAGTGGACCAGAACTGCTTCTGGTCTACTTCTGGGTCTGCTGCCGAATGCGCTGGGGACCCACCCCCCATGCTCCCGTGGGATACTCTATCCATCCCAGCATCTCAGCATTCGTGAACTGCCTGGTACCTTGAGGTATGTAGAAAAAACATTTAAAGCTGTGTCTATGTCTGAATCATCGAATCTTTCCAAATCTCTTGGAATCAATTCAGAGGGTTCCAATTCAATTCAGAGAGATTAAAGCGTCTCCCGATTTGATTCGGATTCAGAGATTCGGCCATCGAATCAAGATGAATCTCTGGCAAATCGAAGCAGTGACCAAAGTTTCACACAGCCCTACTGTAGAGCACCAGCATCAGTCATCTGTTATTATGTCATTTCCAGTATGTGACACTATATTTGGAAACCCATCAAAAGCCAAACATGTCTCAGCTCCCAAGAAGAGCTCAGTGTAATCACAGAGGGATTATCTGCAAATGTGTGGCATGGACAGGGCTGGCCAGAAATACCATTTTGTGAAAAATACTCGAATTTTTCATTTGCTTGCACTTCAAAGTATTTGAAATGAGCCTATTTTTATCTAAATATCTTGATGTTTTGATGTATTTAATAATACATGTTTTTATATGGCACTGTAACAACTGGCCTGGCCTTTCATGGGGCTGTTGCACCACTGGCAGTCCCACCAGGCCACCCATGAAGCAGTGGTCCAGTTTTAGGTCATGCCCAGGACCTGGAGCCTCCTCTAGTCCCAGCCCCAGCCCACAGACCTCCAAGCTGTTCCTGGCCTCAGCTCTGCCAGCTGATATCTCTCTCACAGCAGGCAGCAGCAAAGTGCTGCTTCCCCTATATAGCCTGTGTCTCAACATGACCACCACAATCAAGCACCTGGATGCTGTCAGCTCCAGCCCTTAAAATGGCAGGCACCAACAATGCCCTGCCACAGGCACTTTTCATTAGTTGGATATTTAAAAAGCATCACAGAGGAGATCAATATTATTATCCCTGTTTAATGTAAGCAGAAAATTGAGGTGCAGAGAGATAAAGTAACTTTCTTACGACCACCCAGCAGGCCAATGTTTCCTGATTCTCAGTCCTATTCACTAAGGAATGCTGCCCCTGACTCTACAGTTTTTTTTAGCCAATACTAAAAAAAAAAAATCATATAAATAGTATTAAAAACTTTCATCTGTTAAAATTCTAGTGTTTGGTAAAAAAAATGTTTTCAATAAAGTTTAATAAAAAGGCACCCCAATTTTTGCAAAATGTGTATTAAAATGGTAAAAATTTGTTTTAGAGACAAAGGTGTCTTTTGACAAAAAATTTTATTTTGGCCAAAAACATCAACAATAAACCCATTTCAACTAGTCATGTATTAGTCCAGTGGTACTCAACCTTTTTTGCCCAGCAGGCCAGATAAGCAGTACCCAGTCCATCCATCACTCTGTGGTCCTGGTCTGGTACCTGGTGGTGGGGGGGTGCAACACAACCCCATTTGGTCATTGAGGATGAGGATGAGCATGAGGATGAGGTGAGGGAGCAGCCCCACCCTGATCCAGCTGCATGGGAGAAGGAGACTTAACCTGGCTCCACTAGAGTGAAATATCAATTGAACTGAGACCACTAACCCATTTCAATTAACATCCATCTTATGATCCCCAATGACCTAGGCTGGATTTGAAATAGGAAACAAGGAAGGAATCCAAGACCTCCCTCATCTGGGTCATCCAATCTGCTGTAATTTTTTATTTATACAGCCAGGTCCTCCAGAATAATTTGACTTTAAATTTGTGCAGCAAGGATCATTCTTGAATGCAAGTCATCTTCCAGAGGTGTTTCATCACCTCTCACACTGGATCTCATTCAGAATGCTCTAATATTGTGCAGGGAGAATGACCACGCACAGAGCAGCTCCTGGGTCATGGTGGAACACTAAGGAAATGCATGATTCTTTTACACATCACTCCCTAACATATGCTATGTCTGGACACAACAGACAGTTCAGTCCATCAGTATCACATTTCTTCTCTACTATTTTGCTAGATGATAAATGTGTTCATTCTATTAAAGAACAATCCCAAAAGACCTAGGATTTATTTTTCCCAGTCTTTCTTGCCACATCTTTAAATTAAGCATGTTGCAGTGAACTTCTCTCTGTCAAATAAAGGATAGAATGTGTTTACTTCAGAACAGGAGAATCATTGCTCTTTTAGGCACAGATTTGGACAGCAGCTGTTTCCACTGCTCCAAAAAGCTTCCCTAAATGAATCACACAGCTCCCCAGCACTCTCTGTGCCAACTGGCCTGGAGCATAAAACTTAATTTTTGATCTCAATGCAGATCTCACAAATAACTATATTGCCACTGCATCCAATGGACCAAAGTCTCTTTTTAGTTCTAATCATCTGGTTAGATGCTGGTACTAAAAATGCTAAATCAGAAGAGAATTCAATGCAGCTCTTGTTACTGCCAGCCAAAGAAATTATTGCTGCCAAAACCAACCCCCAAAACTTGAAGGAACAACAATATAACAATTAGATTCAATACAATTTAGGTTTTTGCTTTCGAGGTCTGTGATCTGAAATGCACTGAAGATGGTGAAAGCTTTTAGGTTGACTTGACTAGGTTTGGGATTAGAACCTCAGTCTCCAAATCATAACTGGTTTCATCCCTTAATACTTTGAAAACCTTTTCTTTTTGACCCTTCCTTATTCCTTTCACACACCTTAGGATCACCTGTAATATTTATGGCCATAATTACTCTGCCTCTTAAACAGTAGCAAGCTATGGAGGCTGCACAGAAGGCCAATCCTATATTTTACTTTAATAAGCCCCATGAACAAACCTGACTTAATTTAGAATAACTGCAGCCTCAGAATTATAGAATTGGCAGTCCAGCATGAAATCCCTGGTGGCTTATTTGTTTCAAAAATGATTTTTTGTAATACCAGTGCCAATGCATGTGTATTACACTTGCTACTGCTGTTTGGATTGTAAAGTAAAATATATAAAGGTAGGAAGAGGGTTTGATTCCCACCTCCCACCCCCCAGTTTACTAGTAATTATGGTTGAATAAAATATAAAACAAAAGGAGTGAATTTGCAGTCACTGTGAAAGTTATCCTTGCTTTTTCAGAACACTATACTTTGAGAGATACTAAACACAACAAAGAAAAATCTGGGAGACTCCTCTCCCACTGATGATACATTCTGCTAACACTGCGAGTGCTCCTGAAGTTTTCTACCCAACAAAAAGCAAACTGCAGTGATAGGAAGTATGGTTGTGTAGTTAAGGGGCTCACCCAGAACTCAGGAGATTGGAGTCATTCATAATCCTGATTCTGTTATAGTCTTATGTTCATCTAGACACAACACTTCATCCACATGTGTAACTAGCAAGATTTGTTCCCTGGGCAAAACCTCATGGGGTGAAGGTGTCAAATACAAGGGAAGAGGAAGAGAGGGAGGTTGTTCCCCTTGAACAACCAGGTCATATGAAACCTAACTGACTAGAAACCCTCTTGGCTAGTCTTTCTGCACATCCTTATTATATCTCATTTGATATGGGAGTGTCAGGTCCCCTCTACATGTTACATGTATTGTACAACTAACTGGTTACTTCTGCAATTACCTTGAGATCAGCTACTCATGCAAAGAAGTTATCACACAATAAAAAGCTCCAACCACCTATAAGTTAGACCTCAAAAATGTGTATGAACTTTATAGCTGGTTGCTATTGAGCTTTAATTTGTATGTGTAGCAGGGTCTCCCCTGTGGCTGGGAGCCCCGTCAGCTGACAGGGCTCTCAGCCTCAGGGACAAACTTTACTCAGCTCAGGCTATGAGTTGCACAGCTGCTGGGGACTCAGTCCCAGTGCTGAAGAGGCTGGGTCCCTGCAGTATGCCTCTTGGCAAACCCCTGGGGTCAGAGGATTGCCACTGTGGCAATCTCCCCATCCTGGGTGTGCATGTGGACAGCCAGGGCACAAGGATTGCTTCAGGGGTGATTCCCCAGTCTGGGGTGTGTGAAATCCCTGCACCTGGGAACCCTTCAGCTGGGGTGCATGGGGTTCCCAGCCCTGGAAGCTTGCTTCTTGCTGCTGCAGGGGGAGTCTGGGATCAGGATCAGGCTCCCCCTCCACCAGCAATGTGGTAAGATGGGATCTACTGCACAATCCCACAATTGCACCTCCTGCTATTTGCGCATTAGATCCTATTGTGCCTTTACCTGCATGTGCAGACAGGGCCTCAAGCATGCACCAACACAGAGGGCACAGATCCTTTTTAAATCACACTTTCAATATTGCTGCCTTAAAGGGGCTGTGGGCCCTGTATACTATCTGTAATAAATGTTAAGGAACTGAGATCTGCTGGGGAGCAGTCAGAGCCATGGTTTTAAGACCCAGCTGTGCACACAAAAGTATTGGTATAATGTCCACTTTTCCAGGGGATCTGTACTTTAGGAACCACTAATTTCACTGGTCTAAAATTTGGATCACTAACTCACAAACCAATGAGTCCCACCAAATATCATGGCAATCTGCTTATTGAAGATCTGACAGCATTTAGAAGACACCCTTGGAAAAGTGAGTCCTTTTCAACCTTAACTCTTGTGGAACAGGCAGCCAGTATAGCATTACAATTCAACACATAATAGCCCTGTTTTTAGCCTTGGGTATACTGGGTGCAATAGTTTTTCTGATACCGACAAACAGTTGTTACAGGTCGCTTGTACCTGAGTGCTTAACGGCCCCTTTGTTCATGTAATTACCCAACACTGAACTAACAGCTTCCTGGAAGTCTAACAGCTGGATGTTTGTGGGTTTGCAGTTGCTTCCTTCCTACATTATAAATTTGCTCCGTGCCCCATACAATCATCTACGGATTACCAGTTAACCCAAATTTATTTGCACGCTTACTGATGAATCACCTGTTGAGAGATGTCTGAGAAGCCCATTTTGGCTATGTATTTTTAATTGATCTTTCCCATTTCCTCCTATTACAAGTAACTCTGCAGTGCACCACTATATTTCGTTTTCACTAGATTCTTACACACTTCTGTGAGGAATTAAAAAACAATGCTAAATCATCATCTTTAATGCTCAATCACCATTCTGGGGGCAGCTTGGTGCAATTGCTTTTTTATTGTAGCATCATCTGATTGTGGGAAGCTGGAGATGAGAATGGAAGCACCTGCAGGTGTCTGCAAGCCTGCCTTATTTACACGCTCCATTATGATTATTGCATGAAAAGGATATTATCAAGTAGTGTATGTCCCAAACGTATGCTTGCAAATAAAAGCTCCACATTCTTTCTTGTATTCAGGTCATATTACTTACAGAAAGCAGCCCTAATACCAGTGTAACCAGCCACAGAAGAGTCACCTCAGTGTACTAAGCCCTAGTGTAGTACTTTCGATGCAAGTCCTCAAACAGACATCAGCTGGTATATGAGAGATGTCCTTATGCCCTTCCAGTTCCAAGGCATTACAATCATTTGGGGCTCCTCAGTATTGCCAGCTCGCATGATTTTATTTCAGGTCCCGTGCAACTTGTTGCTTTTATAAAGCTCCTGGAGTCAGGTAAAAGCATGAAAATTTTGGTTTCTAAAAAAATGTAAATTGTTTGTCCTCATGGTTTCAGAGACAAGCTTGAAAGGGAGAATTTTAAAGTTAAAAGAATGAAATCAGAGGGGAATACCTCCACCCATTTATTATTTTTAAGGTCTCATAGTTTCAGGGGTCCAGACTCAAGAGTTCTGAACCCTTGGCAAAACTGTTCCAAATGCAACCAGTATAAATTAAAGCATTGGTCACATATGATGGGGATCATTTAGGTAAAAAATTAGCTTATGTCAAGGAGTGGAAGAGCACAGAGAATGTCAAACACCTGCTTTGCATGCTGCTAGGTTTCAACCTGTATCCTGCACTGAGAGCTGCAGGTGAGGATCTAAGAGAAATTGTAAGCATCTTAGTGAGAAGAGAAACATCCTTCTTTTTTCTCTTACAGGGTTTTTTTTAAATAATCCACAAAACAGTACTGAGAAATAGATTCATTTTACACTCTCATCTTAGACCAAATACTGAAAGTGTGAAAATAACAGCAGGAACAGCTTTCTGCTGTAATAACCTAAGGTATCCCCAGTCATTCGGATCATGATCCTGGAATTTAACTAAATGATTTTTATCTTCACAACATCCATATAAATCAGCAAAATCCTGCAGGAGATTTAAAATGCAGTTCCCAAGCACAAATATGATTGCAAATGAATTCAAAAGAGAGCAACTGAATGCCAAATATTAATTATGATACTGCCCTGGATGTGATGTAGATCCACAACATTGCACTGTATGATTTGGCCTAACAGAGCATTGTGATTATATTACTCCTTTTAGTTAAAAACTACTGTCCTAAAAGAACTACATGCAGAATTTATTTTACCTGGTTTAATATAAAGCAGTGTTACATAATTCACTGACTCAGGAATGAAAATACTACCAAAAAAATAAAGACCTGAGGGCTAGGGATAGACATTACACATAAATTGGTTCAAGTGATCAGAAACTGGTTTAAAACTGTAACATATCAGATGTTCAGTGTGCATAAACCAGTTTGAAAATGGCTAAGACTGGTTTGAGAAAAACCTGGTTGAATGTAGTATCAGACTTAGCTGATTTGGCTCAAACCAGTTTATGCAATGTCTGTCCCAGACACCTTCCTGGCTTAAGTTAAGTCAGCATCCTCCAGCAGCCCAGATGCTTTGCAATTCTGGGCAGGGCTCTGCTCTCTGCTTCAGCCCACCAGGGCTAGCCCTGCCCCTCTGCTCCCTGGCTGCAGCTCCGGCAAGACTGCAGGTATAGCGGGGTCTGCCTGGCTTCCTCCTGCTCCCCCCATCCCCCTCACCACTCAAGCAGGAATTCCTCCCTACCTCCCCAACCTTACACAGACACCTCTCACCATTAGCTAGCAGACCACATGCTGAATAGAGTCCGTGCTGTGGGAGACAGGACAAAGGCAGACAGGACACTGTTGGCTTAGGGCTCTTTGGAGCTAATCAACAGGTAGCTGGTAATGTCCCTCCATTCTTTCCTGGGGAAAAGTAGTTTAAAAAGAGCTTGAACTAATGATACAGCCTTTGGCATTTCTGATCAGCTGATAAATACTGTGTAACTCCCTGCTGTGTAAATAAATGCTGTGCAACTCCCTGGTGGCTCCCTAGCTAGTCAGAGCATCCTGCCGGACTTGGTCATACCCCCCCGTAGCTCAGATCTGTGGAAGGGAAGGGAGAGCTGCTCTAGTGCCCCCTGGATTCTAGCCTGAGCCACTGCAAGCATGCGCCTGCATTTCTGGAATGAAAAGGGAATGTCTATCCACCTCCAAATCAGTTCAAGATTTGCAAGTTAGACTAACCCGCAAAGACTGAATCAATGCCGGCTCATGCTTTTTGAATGTCTGTCCCTAGCCTAGGAGAAGGAACTTGAGTGCCAGTGTGGGGATGGGAGAAAAGGTTTGTCTGACAAATCATGTGAGATGCAGGTTAACTGACTGGAATAGAGCCCAGGGATTTTTCCAAGTCTGAATGCTCTCTGAACAAGGTGGATTGCACAAAGAGTTCCATAAGCCACAAGGCTAAACAAAGCCAGTGTAAATAATATTTGGATCTTATTGGTTAGTGAGGAAAACTTTGACTGAGGCACAGGACAGCAGAAATAGTTTAGGTTGACCAAGCATGGGGAAGAACCTCCACTACTTAAAGCTAAAAGTGAGAACAAACTACAGCTCAAGGTATGAAAACATTTGGTTAAAGTTTGATTATGCACTTGACTAGAAGTAGCAAGAATCAGGATTGTCAGGTGAAGGCCTACTCCCAGGCAATTACCAAACTATTTTACAGGTTTGGAACGTAGCTCTTCCAAGAGTTAAGTACTTGGCCCCATCTAGCAAGACACTTCAACATGTGCTTCCCATTTAGCATGTGACTAGTCCCATTGGATTCTATGGAGTTGCTTATGTGTTTCATTTTTGGCATAATTATAGTTTCATAGTAGTTAGGGTCAGAAGGGACCTAAATAGATCATCTAGTCTGACCTCCTGCCACTGACTGGAGCACACGCTGGGATCACATGACCCCAGACAGGTGTTCATCCAACCTCTTTTTGAATTTACCCAAGGTAGGAGCGAGGACCACTTCCCTAGGAAGTTGGTTCCAGATCCTAGCCACCCTAAGTGTAAGTGCTTTGCTGAAGACAACCTTCCACAGAAGCAAGTAGCTTTGCACATTACAGGACTGATTGTTCAAAGTGGCCCTATTCTGCTTTCAATAGATGTCAGCAACAATTCCAGGGAAACTGGTAACTTTGGCATGACTGAAATAAATGACAAAACTGCCTTTCAATCCAAGAGACTGAAACATCATTCTATGGGTGCAAAACTATCGTAAAGTTTTTTCTCAGAGAATCAGGCCCAAGGAATGCAAGATAATGGAAGATGAAGCGGTTTCAAGCTGCAAGTGAACTTGTGAGGTTCACCTAATCGCTACTTCCAGCAAGAGTGGAGATGATGAACAGCAAGCAGATACAAGACCACAATGGAAGCCTGCTCTTCCCAGAAGTATTTATTATCTACTTATGACAAGGTTACCTTGTCTTTTTTGTTTGTAAGAAAAAACCCTTTTCCTAATAAGAATTCTTGAATATCTGATGCATTCTAAGATGCATTCTAACAAAAACACCCAAACGTATGTTTAATTTTAAGCACATTCTTAAGTCCAACTGATCTGAAAAGCAGTTTAAACATGTACTTAAGTGCTTTGCTAGACTTGGATCCAAATCTGTCTTTGTAAAAGCCCCTGTTCCAATTAGTGGGTCTTTCTAAAGAATTTATACAGAGCTGGATCAGGCACAAAGTGACATGAGACTCGAGGAAAAGCTGGGAAGACCCAAGTGACATTCTCTTTGATGAATAAATGCCAAAAGCCAACTGCTTAGTAACAACAGTTCCTTATCCCCTAAAGCAAAATGACAGCACTAATAACATGCAATATCAAGTTATTAATCATCCAGTCCCGAGCCAGCCAATTAGTCTGGTGCAATGTAATTAAAACAAAAAACAACGCTAGCTCAGAAGTGAAATTCACTGCATTTGAGACTAGCAAAGCCAATGAAAAAAGTTCATTAGAACTAGACAAAATTCATACACAGATTGGCCCAAACTCTGGGTAATTAGCCTGCAACAGCTTGGCATTACCCAAGGAGAGTATGGATAATTGGGTTCAGCATCCCTGCAGATCTGCTCTGTTTCTTGTGACAATAAACCATTTGTGCTTCACAGCAGCTTCTAGTTTTCCAAACCAACCCCATCTTACAAGGGCTACTGACCCAATAATTTGCTTGTCAAAACTTGTTAGTTGAGGCAGGACAAAAGCAACAAGGCATGTTGTTAATCCAAGAGATTAATTTGTTTTAATGACTTTCAGGGATCCAAACCATTCTCTCTGAGATCAAAAACAGCTCTGGGACACTTCACCCTGAGCCAGAGAGCACATGGTAGAAAAGGAGAGGCAGGCCAAAGTTTATTATGTGGTTTAATTCGAATGTGGCTAAAGTCAAGAAAAATCAAGTATAAAAGGCATACTGCCTGCTCACAGGATCATAAAGGATGTCTCTGGTTAACTATAAATGGAACAAACAGATTAGTAGAAGAAAAAGAAGGAACAGAAAGAGGTAGCTAGCTGCATTAGTCTGAAGCCAGGCAGGGGGCAGGACAGGGTCAGCACCTAGGGCTAGGGACAGAAGTTACACATAAACAGGTATAAGTAATCAGAAACCAGTTTAAATCTGTAACACAACAGAAGTTCAGTACACATAAACTGTTTTCAAAACAGACAAAACCAGTTTACAATAAGTCTGGATGGATGTAGTATCAGACTTAACTGATTTAGGTTAAATTGGTTTACTGAACTTCTGTCCCAGATCCCCTCCAGATTCAAGTTAAATCACAGTCCCCCAGCGTCCCAGGATGCTTTGCACCTCTCCCGCACCCCCCTCACCCAGACCACCTCCAGCCCAGCAGGGAGGTGTGCTCTAATGCCCCCTGATGCCCCCTGACATCTAATGCCCCCTAATGCCCCCTGACATCTGGCTTGGGCCACTGCAGGCATGTGGCTGCATTTCCAGAATCAAAAGTGAATGTCTGTTCACTTGTTTATTGGTTCAATCTACACAGTTTAGATTAACCTGTAAAGATTGAATCTATACAGCCTTGGACTTTTTGACTGTCTGTATTTAGCTTTAGAGACTACCTGGTTCAGAGATGCATTAGCTGTTGCCTATGAAGACCAATGCCTCTGAACCCATTAGTCTCTAAAGTGCCACCCTGCCCATAAGTGAGAAATTAGAAACCTGACCCAGCAAAACACTGACCAGGGGTCTTTGAACATGTAGCCCTGGGACCAGACCAGCTGCAAGTTAAAATTATAGAAATGCTTAAGTTCCCTGTTGGATAGGGGCAATACTGAAAGCATGTATTTATCCGATAGAGCTGTGCAACATTCTTACAAAGAAGCTGAAAATATCTACAAAACATGCATTGCTTACATCCTACTATATAATTGAAAAACACCCCATTTCACAAAATACACTAAACATTGTTATTCTGTTTTTCCATTTGAAAATAAGCCATTTTCAGATCCACTTCCTAGCCAAATAATATGAAATTGTGGTTTAACATTGATGAGGTTTTCTGTGAATATAGGCCTACTTTTAAACAAAGGCAGATTTGCAGGAGGCTCTCTCCCATTTGTTCAATATACCATTTCATGAAATTTAATGAGGAAACAAAACATTATGGGCATGAAGTTAGCCAGGATAAAACTGTAACTATTTAAAATGGGAAAAAAAACCATTTCAAATATAGCAATGCAAAGATGTTTCAATGTCCATGGATAATTATGACAGTCATAATGATGCCTGTAAATTAGTGCCAAATGATTCACTGTAACTACACAATAACTTGAGTTTTCTATTAAGCAGCTTTGCATTTAAGTAGTTTGCTATTAGCTTAAACCTGATCTGACATCTACTTGCATACTGCAGACTAGTGTTTACAAAGTCCGGTTTTTGAAACATGGGTGAAAAATTGTGCATTGACATATGCACATCAGCTGCTTGCAGACGTTAAAAAAACCCAAAAAACCAAAAAATGTACTCTACCAGGAGAAGAGAAGAGAAGAGAAGAGAAGAGAAGAGAAGACAAATGTATTCTACTTTGGCCCAGCTCTACAGCGTCTGTATAGATTGGGTGCTTCAGTGAGGCTTTTTGGCACTATTAGCTAAAGCCAATTCAATCAGCTATTAGATAAAAGTACCAAAAAAGCCCCACTAAAGCATTCAATCTGTACAGACATTGGTCAAGCCCAGTCCAACTAACATGCTGCCTCTTGTGGGCATGTGCTGGACTTGGCACAGAAGCTCATGGAGTTTAAAGTAAAGTGCCATTTTGTTTTTGTTTTTTATGAATGTCTGCAAGCAGCCCTAATGACTAAATTGTCATTTGTGTGCCTACAAGGTTCAGGGTATGGACACAGCATGTTTACTAAGGAGTATGTTGATTGTATTACATAGTAAAAGTGGAATACACACACACATACACAAGACATACCCTTACTAGGGACATTGTGACAGGGGGAAGATCACATGGCCAGTTGCAGTGTAGCTCTGTCTCGCCTGTCATGACTTTCTGATCAGTAATACAAGATGAAATAAGTGGGAGGCTGCCCATTTAATGCCCCAATGCCATAGGGTCTACACACAGCTCCGACTTCCCCTTACTGTGTCGGAGACTACTGCACAGTAGTGTCATGTGGCAGAAACCGTGATGTGATGCTACTGCATAGTAGTCTCAGGCTACTGTGCAGTCAGTGTCACAAAAAAGCCATCTGTCGGCACTACTGTGCAGTAATGCAAGTTACTGTGCACTCAGCATCTTGTGTAGATACAGCCACTGTTTCTTTATACAAGGTCTCTAGAGCAAACAGGAGCAAAAAGGAAAGTCTAATTGCCCTTGGTTCTGTGTATCAGGCTCTGAATATGCACAAGGAGCAATCCAGAGAACTAAAGCAGTGCTATTTTTACGTAGCTGCTCTTCAGAATATAACCAACTTCCAAGAAGTTACATGAGCTAGAGGCACAGACCTGTTATAAAATCTATTTTGCCATCTTCTCTCTCATTACCCTTGGTGGCCGGGACAGGAAAATGGATCTGAATTTGAATTACCCTGGTGTTTCAGCTAACTGAGCTGCAGTACAGTGGATCTTTAGCATGCAGAATTTGATCCTATTCCATCGTGATCCTTGGTGAAACCTCCCATTCACCAACATATTGTGTGCCTGTAGGTATGAGAATTTGACATTATTTGAGAAAAGGCACCGGAAAAAAAATCAGACCAACTACATAAAGCTTTCTGAATCCTCACCATGATCAAATATCAGCAGCCATGACATTAAATATCTTTTCTTCTCTGAATACACACGGGGAAACAAGCAAAAGTTAATTTTAAACATAAATCTCAGGGAAAAAAACCTCATCATGCAGAAGGTAAGGAATCCTAGAAATTAAATTCAGGGGAGGGGTGGGGGCGGGCTCTTCAAGAGAGATCAAATAGAGACAGGCTCAAGGGTTTTTTGTTTGCTTGTTTTGCTGGCAGTTGTAATTAAAGTCTTCCTTTTTTTATTCACATCACTTGCTGAATCCTCTTCCCATACCAAACAGTGAAACACTTGGTACCTAAAGTTTGTTTGAGTATTAGCAGGGCATGTCACCAGCTTTTCTGTCTCCCATTTCTTAACCAGAATCAGGGTGACAGATGGCACACGTATGTCTTATGTTACCTGTCAGAAACTGGTATTATTAGGCATCTGTATAGGTATATCTCTCTTAAGCCAGTACCTTAAGCCTCAAGTCCCTGTCAAACTGAGAGTTTACCAAAAGTATGAAAAATCATGCACATGTAATTAGTCCTGCATTTGAATCCATAAAAACAGTCTTCGCCCTTTCTCAATTAAATAGTCCAGTTTTAGAGCTAAAGAAAAATTTTGTATGTTGAACCCAAATCGCCAGCAAACTCTGAAAGATAAACATGGAAGGGCCAGGGATGAAATCTACTTTAAAACATTTCCAAAGAGAGTTAGCTTTGGGTGTAGAGGGGCAAGAAAAACAAAATGCTCATTGTATTTAGGATCTTAGGAGATGACATACACCTGGTGTTCTAAAGATGTCCCAGAAAAATCATAGAATCATAGAAAATTAGGGTTGGAAAGGACTTCAGGAGGTCACCTAATCCAATCCCCAATTAGATCATCCCAGCTAAAGCTTTGTCTATCTGGGTCTTAAAAACCTCCAAGGATGGAGATTCCACCACCTCTCTGGGTAACCTGTTCCAGTGCTTCACTACCTTCCTCATGAGAATGTTTTTACTAATATTTAACCTAAACTTCCCTTGCTGCAACTTGAGACCATTGCTTCTTGTTCTGTCATCTGTCACCACTGAGAACAGTCTAACTCCATCCTCTTTGGAACCGCCTTCAGGTAGTTGAAGGCTGCTATCAAATCCCCCCTCAGTCTTCTCTTCTCTAAACTAAATAAGCCCAGTTCCCTCAGTCTCTCCTCAGAAGTCATGTGCCCCAGCCATCTAACCATTTTTATTACCCTCTGCTGAAATCTCTCCAATTTGTCCACATCCCTTCTGTGGTGGGGGCCCAAAACTGGACACACTACTCCGAATGTGGCCTCACCAATGCTAAATAGAGGGGAATAATCCTTGAGCTACTGGCAACACTCCTACCAATGCAGCCCAGTATGCTGTTAGCTTTCTTGGCAACAAGGGCATACCACTGGCTCATATTCACCTTGTTGACCACTGTAACTCCCAGGTCCTTTTCTGCAGAGCTGCTACAGAGCTGGTACATGGGATTGTTCTGTCCTAAGTGCAGGACTTTGTACTTGTCCTTATTGAACCTCTTAAGAATTTGTTTTGGTCCAATCCTCCAATATCTCTTTTTTTTTCATAGATTTTTTCATAGACATCAGGGCTGGAAGGGACTTCGGAAGATCATCGAGTACAGCCCCCCGCCCAAAGGGCAGGAAGTCAGCTGGGGTCATAGGATCCCAGCAAGATAAGCATCCAGTTTCATCTTGAAGGTGTTCAATGAAGGCGCTTGAACCACCTCCAGTGGCAGGCTGTTCCAGACCTTGGGGGCTCGGACAGTAAAGAAATTCTTCCTTATGTCCAGCCTGAAACGATCTTGAAGTAGTTTGTGACCATTCAACCTCGTCATCCCTTGGGGCGCTCTGGTGAACAAACGTTCCCCCAGATGCTGGTGGTCACCCCTGATAAACTTGTAGGTGGCCATCAGATCACCCCTGAGCCTGCGCTTTTCCAGGCTAAAGAGCCCCAGGGCTCTCAGCCTGTCATCGTAGGGTCTGCTTCCCTGACCTCTGATCATGCACGTGGCTCTTCTCTGGACTCTCTCAAGCTTCTCCACATCCTTTTTGAATTGTGGAGCCCAAAACTGGACACAGTACTCCAGCTCCGGCCTCACTAAGGCCGAGTACAGGGGGAGAATGACGTCCCGGGATTTGCTTGAGAAGCATCTATGGATGCAAGCCAGCGTTTTGGTCACTTTACTAGCCGCCGCAT
>NW_005842331.1:920047-980216 GCF_000455745.1 Alligator sinensis | reverse complement strand
ACCGACTTGCCAGCTTTTCGGCGGATGGTGAAGGTGATCAGCTCGTGGTCGCTGTCACCCAGCTTCCCATCGATCACTAGGTCGCCGACTAGGTCATTCCCAGTAGCCAGTACCAGGTCGAGCAGCGAATCTAGGTCCCTCTGAATCCTAGCCCTACCCTCCAGCATATCTACTACTCCCCCCAGCTTGGTATCATCTGCAAACTTGCTGAGGATGCACTCTATGCCATCGTCCAGGTCATTGATAAAGATATTGAACAAAACTGGCCCCAGAACCAACCCTTGGGGCACTCCACTTGATACTGTCTGCCGACTAGACATTGAGCCATTGATTACTACACTCTGAGCCCAATGATCCAGCCAGGTTTCTATCTACCTTACAGTCTACTCATCAAACCCATACTTCCTTAGTTTGCCTGTGAGAATGTTGTAGAAGACCATATCAAAAGCCTTGCTAAAGTCAAGTTATATCACATCTACTGGTCTCCCTACATCCAAAGAAACAGACACCTCATCATAGAAGGCAATCAGTTTGGTCAGGCATCACTTGTCCTTGGTGAAACCATGCTGACTGTTCCTAATCACCTTCTTTTCCTCCAAGTGCTTAAAAATGGATTCCTTGAGGATATGCTCCATGATTTTTCCAGCAACTGAGGTGAGGCTGGCCAGTCTTTAGTTTCCTGGATCCTCCTTTTTTTCTTTCTTAAAGATGGGCACTATATTTGCAATTACATCCACAGATGCATCACAAGCAGGTCCAAGGAGGTGATCCTCCCCCTCTATGCGACACTGGTCAGGCCCCAGTTGGAGTACTGAATCCAGTTCTGGGCACCGTACTTCAGGAAGGATGTGGACAGCATTGAGAGGGTCCAGAGGAGGGCCACTCGCATGATCAGGGGGCAGCAGGGCAGGCCCTACGAGGAGAGGCTAAGGGACCTGAACCTGTTCAGCCTCCACAAGAGGAGGCTGAGTGGGGATCTGGTGGCCATCTATAAATTGGCCAAGGGAGACCAAGAGGCAATGGGAGAGTCCCTGTTCCCCCAAGCACTACCAGGAATAACACGGAACAACGGCCATTAGCTGACTGAGAGCAGATTCAGGCTGGATATCAGGAGGCACTACTTCACAGTCAGGGTGGCTAGGATCTGGAACCAACTTCCAAGGGAAGTGGTGCTAGCTCCTACCTGGGGGGTCTTTAAGAGGAGGCTAGATAGACACCTAGCCAGGGGTGTCTGACCCCAGCATTCTTTCCTGCCCATGGCACAGGGTCGGACTAGATGATCTGCTCAGGTCCCTTCCGACCCTACCAACTATGAAACTATGAAACTCCCTCAGCACTCTTGGGTGCATTCCATCTGGCCGCATGGACTTTTATATGTCCAGCTTTTCTAAATAGTTCCTAACCTATTCTTTCAGCACTGTTGGCTGCTCACCTCCTCCTCAAGCTGTGCTGTCCAGGTGCAATAGTCTGGGAGCTAACCTTGCCTAGGAAGAGTGAGGTGAAAAAGGCATTGAGTACTTCAACCTTTTCTGCATCCTCTGTCACTAAGTTGCCTCCCTCATTCAGTAAGGGACCCACATTTTCCCTGATTTTCCTCTTGCTGCTAATATACTTGTAGAAACCCTTCTTGTAACCCTTCATGTCCCTTGCTAACTGCAACTCCAATTGCACTTTGGCCTTCCTGACTTGATCCCTGTATGCCAAGGCAATATTCTTATACTCCTCCCTAGTTGCTTGTCCATGTTTCCATTTCTCATAAGCTTCCTTTTTATGATTTAGCTTAATGAAGAGTTCCCTGCTAAGCCAAGCTAGTCCTCTGCCATACTTGCTGGTCTTCCTACACATCAAGATGGTTTGTTCCTGCACTCTCAGTAAGGCTTCTTTAAAGTACAGCCAGCTTTCCTGGACTCCTCTCCCCATCAGACTGGCCTCCCAGGGGATCCTGCCCATGAGTTCCCTAAGCAAGTCAAAGTCTGCTTTTCTGAAGTTCAGGGTCCTTAGTCTGCTACTCTCCTTCCTTTCTTTCCTCAGGATCCTGAACTCAATCATCATGTGGTCGCTGCTGCCCAAGTTGTCATCTCCTATTACATTCCCCTCCAATTCTTCCCTCTTTGTGATTAGTAGGTCAAAAAGAGCATAGCCCCTAGTTGGCTGCCCCGGAACTTGCTGCAGGAAGTTGTCCTCAGTCCTCTCCAAAAGCTTCTTTGATTGCCTACACCCTGCTGTATTGCCCTCCCAATACATGTCAGGATGACTGAAGTCCCCCATGAGAACCAGGGCCTGTGATCAGGAAACTTGTGCTAGCTGTTTGAAAAAATCCTCATCCATCTCATCCTCCTGGTCTGGTGGTCTAAAGCAGACACTCACCATGATGTCACCCTTTGTGCTCTCCCCTCTGACCCTAACCCAGAGACTTTCAACAGGTCTGTGTCCAGTTTCACACTGGAGCTCTAAGCAATCATACAGTTCTTTTTCATAAGGAGCAATTCCTCCTCATTTTCTCCCTTGCCTGTCATTCCTGAACAGTTTCCTGAACACATCCATGACAGTGCTCCAGTCATGCAAGTATCCCACCAAGTCTTTGTTATTCCAATCATGTCATAGTTCCTTGACTATGCAAGGACTTCCTATTCTTCCTTCTTGTTTCCCAGGCTCCATGCATTCATGTACAGACACCTGAGGTAACTAGCTGATTGCCCTACTTTGTCAGGAAGAATGAGAAGGTCTCCCCTGTTGCCCCCTCCTGCTTGTGCTTCCTCCAGGTCCCCCACTTCCCCACTTACCTCAGGGCTTTGGTCTCCATTTCCAAGTGAACCTAGTTTAAAGCCCTTCTCACTAGGTTAGCAAGGCCGTCTGTGAAGATGCTCTTCCCTGTCTTTGTCAGATGGATCCCATCTCTTCCTAGCAATCCTTCTTGAAACATAATCCTGTGGTCAAAGAAACCAAAGCCCTACTGGCAACACCACCTGCACAGTCATGCATTGATCCGCAGAATGTGCCTGCTTCTGCCCAGGCCCTTTCCCTTGACTGGAAGGATCGAGAAGACTATCACAGAAGCCCCCATCCCCTTCACCCTCACACCGAAAGCCCTGTAGTCACTTTTTATCCATGCAGGGTCTCCCCTGGTAGTATCGTTGGTGCCCACATGGATAAGAAGCGTGGGGTAGTAGTCAGAGGGCTGGATGAGTCTCAGTAACATGAGTCTCATTCCAAGACATCTCAGATCCAGGCTCCAGGCAAGCAGCAGACCTCCTGAGACAAGAGGTCAGTCCAGCAGATGGATGCCTGTGTCATCCGCAGGAGGGAGTCTCCAACCACCCCCAGTTAAGTTTTAAAGCTATGAGTAATTAGAACTTCTACAGTGATTTCAACCATACTATTCAAGACACTTCACAACTAACTCGAAGTCAAAAGTGAGATATTAAGCTTAAATGCAGTTTTTCCTGGGTGAAATTCTCAGACTTGTGATGTATAGTTCAGACTGACTGATCTAATGGTCCCTTCCTTAAATTCTATTAATATATGATTAACAAGCTAATCTTCACAAGACCCCCAACAAGACTTGTTCATCTATGAGGTAACTAAGGCATAGAGAATTAAACTGACTTACCTAAATTGACACAGGACTTTCTGAATGGATTAAGAATAGGATGTCTCTCACCTCCAGTAGCCTAAAAACATGCTTCCATTCTTCCTAGCATGAATTTAGTTTTGGGGGAGGGAAAGAAAAATGTTGACTATAAACATCTTTCAAGCCTATTCTCTCACCCTCATCAAATGATGTGACGGAGAAAGATAAGTCACAGCAACAAGTTACTTAAGGTAATAATATTCTGACATTTCCCAATGCCTCCTAGCCAGCTTGTTACTTTTTGTTTTTTAACAGAAAATGATGAGAGGGAGAAAAGTCAATCCATTCTCATTTAGGCTTTCAGATATCTTGGAGCAAATTTCCCTGCCTGTATCACTTTTTATTCCTGTGCATTTACAGAACAGGAACAGAACATAATTTGATTATGTTATATTGTTCTTTTCATATCCAAGGTAACCTAAAGTATGCCTTCCCCAAGCAATCAGCTTGATGATGGCAGTGCGGTTACTGCTGGAGACAAGCACAGCAGTGGCTTGCATTGAACGGGGCCTTGAGGTTACCTGATTCTTTCAGAGCTCATGTCTGGATCCACTGCTATCAATGAACACTCTATTGATGATTTCATTTTGAACCTGGGTTTTATCCCTAAATTAAAAAAAAATAATGCAATTTGCTGCCACTGTAATCAACAGCAAGACTTTCAGTGATTTGATAGACAAATGGCGCCCAAAACAGCCCCCATAGAAAGGCAAGAAAGAAGCTGGTTTCATTAATCATTAAAACAAGCTCCTCCTTGTGTCAGACTCTCAATGTGCTAGCCCTGAGAGATGCTAGGGCTTTTATAATAGTAGGGAATGAGAACATATAACACTTGGACCAGTTTAAATGTGACTTAAACCTAAAGCAACAGATGTACAAGCCTGTTGAACCAGTTTAAAGCTGCCTAGAATGTTTCAAAAATGTACCTGGAAAATCAGCTATTATTCTGAACCAGTTCACTGTGTACTGGTTCACTGTTACATGTGGACACCAAGTGTTCCATGGCACAGGTCTGGTGGGTTCTCCAGGCATCCCATACTGCATTGCTCCTTACCACCTGCCCCAATTATTTCAACTGCTTGCTCTGGTACATAGGCAGAACTCTACTGCACCCCTTTTTTCCCTGTTTGTTGAAACTTTTTAATCAACAAACTCCTTGCAATGCTATCTTTCTAACAGCCAGCTGTGTCTTCACTCCCTACTTCACTGCAGCCCCTCATCATGCTCTCCCAGCCTCTGGCAACCCAAAAGCATGGGTCCAAGCACTCCCCCATCTCACCCCCAACAAGACATGCCATCATACTGCAGAATTCAGTCAAATGTAAGCTATTGAAGTTTACTGAACTCAAGTTTAGGAAGAATGGAAAGCAGACAAAAATGCTCCCAGCCACAGGTCACCCACCCCCTGGGACTTTCAAAGCATGCGTGAAAGCATTCCTCCCCTGACCTGCCGACTTCAAGGCATGTTAAGCTGGGTGCTCACTCCCACATCCTGGTGATGGAGTCACAGCACTTTACGTAACTATGAACCAGGTCTGTGACATTTGGGAATAGTTCAACTGTTACATGTGTCTGCTGTACCCATAGATATTAAATTTATGATCCTCCTACTGCAAGTTCAAAAAAATAATGCCCGGGGCAGTTAACACGAGGATATGTCATAGGTACAAAAAAAACCTTCGTTTCATACAAGGCAACACTATACAGCACAAAATTCACTATTTAAAATGTAGGTAACTTTGGGTTTTTTTAATAAGCATTTTTACACAGCATTCATCTTTAACACAGTAGCCTGGATCCTCAGCTGGTAGACACTGACATAGTTCTATGGATATCAACCATGGAACTACACTGCTCCTGGGAGCCAAGGGAGCTCCTGGGACTTGGCTCCCAGGGACCTGAACCTGTTCAGCCTGAACCTGGGAGCCAAGGGACCTGAACCTGTTCAGCCTCCACAAGAGAAGGCTGAAGGGGGATCTAGTGGCCTGTTACAAACTAGTCAGCGGGGACCAGCAGGCATTGGGGGAGTCCCTGTTCCCCCCGAGCACTACCAGGAGTGACAAGAAATAACGGTCACAAGCTGGCAGAGGGTAGATTTAGGCTAGACATCAGGAGGCGCTACTTCACAGTCAGGTTGGCTAGGATCTGGAACCAACTTCAAGAGAAGTGGTGCTGGCTCCTACCCTGGGGGTCTTTAAAAGGAGGCTGGATGAACAACTTGCCGGGGTTGTTTGACCCCAGTACTCTTTCCTGCCATGGCAGGGGGTCGGACTTGATGATCTGCTCAGGTCCCTTCTGACCCTACCAGCTATGAAGCTATGAAGTCAGTTTCTTCAGAGGTACCCTTTATCCATCACTGCTTTGTGCCATGTAATCATACCCCCTCGATTTACTACATGTATCATGCCCCAAAATATAAATTTCTTTATTCTTCTTATTTCCTTCTTAGGACACAGTGTCTAAAGCAGAATGCAGGATTTTGCTCTTTGTACATGAGAGAAGGAAAATTAGATGGAATATTATAAACTTAAAAGCATCTCCACAGAGGGCATAACGACAAAATGGCAAATCCTATTACTTCTCTTTGCACTCATTGTAAATAACACTAACAAGGAAACATGAAAGGCAAGTTTATCACTGAAGCAAAGCTGGAACACATCATCTATTTTTATTAAAGAGGATTTTTATTTTTTTAGCTTGCAGTACAAAGACACCTCCTTAGATACTTTCCAGTGCATTAAAATTTGTCAGTGCTCCAGATCAATGCAAGTACTAACATGCTGCATCTAGTCTGTCAACAAGAATCTCTTATGGGGGCTTTACACTCCTAGCTAAGGACAGTACCAAAAAAACCCCCCACAATAAAGAAAGTCATTTTAAACTGTCAAATCTAAACAAAGTGGTTGAAGAACATGCCAGAGTGGAAGAAAGGACTGGATTTTAAAGACCGGTTAGTGAATCTTACACAATTATTACTACCGCCTGTTAAAAAAAAAGGCAAAACTATGGCCCAAAGTCAAATTCAGGACTTTGTTTCAAAGAAGAGCCAGTTTTTCTCAGTAGGAAGCAATACAAAAGTTCAGACATCCTTCATCTCTATGTAGCCACATGTCCTAATGCTTTAATCCCTTTACTGTACTTTCAAAATGCATATTTGAAAGACTGAATCCAATGGCCCTGTGTGCTGAATTCAATGTGCAAAGCCAGTCTATAGCCCAATCTGGCCCATGAACTGGCCCTGCACCACTCATCTGCCTTGCAAGGCCTGATGAGTTTAACACCCTTTATTTAGATCAGGGGTGTTAAACTCACCTGGGACCTGGACCGGATTAAGATTGTTAGGCTCCTCATGGTACAGATGCACACAAGGAAGGGAGCAGTTGCCATGGGCACCATAGTGGTGGCAACCATGGCAGCAGGTCCAGAGGCAGTGAAGGGTCTGGTAGCAGCAGGTCTGGAGATGGCAAGGAGGCCATCGACAGGATTCCCGCAGTAGTGGGAGTCTGGAGGCATAATGAGAGTTCAGGGTTTGATGCAGCAGCAAGCCAGGCTTGCTGATAACAGCCATGGCCAGTAGGGACAAATGTCCCTGCATTCTGTGGCAGGTCATGCTCCACAACTGTTAGTAGACCGGTGGGCCAAAAGAGAGGCTCTGTGGGCTGAATCCAGCCCATGGGCTGTATAGTTGATACCCCTGTTCAAAATGACTCCCCAGCTATCACAGGATGTCTCATCCATGGACACTTTCTTTCCTAATGGTCCAGTCTAAAGTTATGTGCTGTGTCTCACGCAACAGGACTTCTACCACTTAAAAATGGAAACCTTTCCTGATGGGCAATGGGTCTTTCCTTGATTTCATTCATTTACTTGTAAAAAAAAAAAAATCATCCTCCTCTTTTGTAACTGGGCTCTTGAGATATTTGCAGTCTGTTTTCACACCTGCAGGTGTGCACGTTTGATTGCTTCCTCCTGTTTTGTGTACATGACTTGAATCCACTCAAATTCAGTTTCCAAATGTGATGCATCAGTATGGTCAGATTTGAGTTATATGTGCAAGACACTACCATTTTCCTGACATCCAGTATAAGACAAAGGTCCAACTCACGCTGGCACTTCTACTACCAGATCAGCTGCAAACATACATAATCTGATGTGGACCAGTCTCGCTCCAGTGCAACAGCTTTCCAAATGCTTTCCTACCATCAAATACCAGTGTGAATTATATAAAGAAAGAAGAAGCTTAGCTATATTAAGCTTGAACTTTGTTTTACTTCTGACTCCTACGTCTAACCTCTTTAGGTTCCTCCTTCATTTTTCTCTGTCTCCACTGGAATTTACAATACCTCACAATTTAGGGCTTGTTTATTCAGGGGCAGTCAAGAAAATTAATCCAAATTAACAAAAGGCACAAATTTAAAGTGGACCAGTAAAACTGCATTAAACCCTTGTATAGTCACCACTTATTTAGTATTAAAGAAGCCTAAATTCAGTTTATCTCACTTCACTTCTGAAGCGAATTAAACTATATCAAATCAATGCCATTTAAATTCTGAATAAGTGTGTGTCCTCTATGTGGACACTCTTAATAAATGCACTTCTTAGTTAATTCAGAATCATTTTCATGAACTGTATTGACAAGCTCCGAGTATCAAATGAAAATTTAAATTAATATTATATTTACTGCCTCTTTCTTGTAATTAACTAACAAAGGTATGAGACAGACAATGCCTTAAGACCAATCTTTGTGGCATCCTAAGTCCTGGCACCTATAAACATGCAACAAGGCTGCTCTGACATGCTGTAATTACATCACATCATTGCAGACTCAATTAACTGAGTCTGCTGGAGCGCAGTAATTACTGCGCTCCAGCAGACATCAGTGTCTTATGTATTAGCATCCTTGCACTGAAAAATGCCCCACTCCCAGAGCATGTGTATAAATACCCTCAGTGTCCCATGACAGCTGTGAACTGGCAACCAATCAATGATGTTTTGGAATGGTTCAATTGTTACATGTGTCTACATCCTAAGTCAAGGCACCCTTCATTTTAGATTCAAGGCACCCTGCTGAAGGCATCCCTTGGAAACTGCCAGCTCTAGGTTTTCACTTGTTTTCAGTAGTTTTTATTACAGGAAAATAATAGAACAATTCTTCTGTTGCAAAGAACTCAGAAAGACCACAACAGGGCAGAATGCTTTGACAGCTATGAAGTTTGAAATACCTGGGTTTATCTTGTGAATGATGTTTGCCCACCTAACAGAGCTGACCCTGTCAAACCACAGAGCCCTTGAAAGGATCTCAAGGCACCCTGTTTGAGAATCACTGCCAGAAGTCTTTGGTAAAAAATGTTATTGAAGGCAATGGCAATTTATTATTTCAACTGGTTCTGTGGCCAGTTCTCAGTCCAAGTGACCACATTCACATGCAAACGAATTACAATTAATTTTGCAGATAAGCCTGCCTGAGGTGCTGTACCAAGCATTTAACTGCAAGACAGATACAGCATGTTACAATCCCAATGTCTTGTTTTTGATACCACCTAAAAGACCTGAAGTACTTGTATAGTCCATTAAAGTCAATTGAGCTAAGACTATTTGCTATAGCTGAGAAAGTCCTGTTTATTTTTGTTAAACCAGGTAATTTTTTGTTACAGTGCATTACTAGTGTAACTGGCTGATGACATCACCTCTCACTACATGCTAAGTAATAGAGGTAATGCAAAAAGAGGAATTGTATTAACTCTTCCCTGTGAACCATGGACATAATTTCTTGGAACAACTTTCCAGAAACACAACAAAGGCACAGAAACTTCAGCAAGTACATCAGACCTTGACTGCAGTTCATCAAGGCCACTGGGAATCACTATGCACCAGCTAATAACTCTTTATTTTTACAAGCCCAGAAGAAATTCAGCTTTGTGGTATGGAAATGAAATCCATGGGAGAAAAAAAGTTTTAATTAAAAGGAAAAGGACAGCTGCCGGTGCGAGGTGGAAGTAGGGCACACTGTTAGATGAACCGAGGGAGTCTTGGCTCATTGTGCTCTATTTATATCCGAGTGGTTTTTAATAATGTTTCATCCGGCAGGCAGCAATGACCTTGAGTGTGTCAACTAAACAGGGGAAGGATGCCAAGAAGGAAACAAATCTTCGTGCTGTCCACAGATTGATTCAAAGAATCACCTTGAACAGCTAAATGTCCCTTTCCTATATTTCACCAAGCTCTTTATTCCAGTGGTGTTGCTAAAAGCCCCTTCCTCCAGTTATTTCCTACGGGCCAGAAAGGGGAAAATGGAAGTTGGAACCGGTCACATTTACAGCTCTGTCACCAAGTCTCTAAGGCCTCGCTGTCCTTCAGTTTACTCATCCATAACATTTACTTCACAAGGATCTTGTGGGCCTTAGTTAATATTTATGAAGAGTTCTGAAGCCCTTGTCTGATGGGAATTTGATGCAAGCTTGAAATCTATAAGGGGCCAAACCCTCTAGCCCTCACAATACATCATTTGCTTAACTATATCCATGGGAGTGGTGACAATGACTTCTTCAGGACCATTCATTCACTTTAGGTTAAAACGCTTTGCTGGATGGGACCAGAGCACTCAGTAGCAGGCAGGACAGAGTCTGAAGTGGAAATTAATGTTATATCTCAGTCCATGATTTTAGAGACTCTATCCATGTAGCTTCCTTGACACTGCAAGCAAAAATGTCTAAACACAGCATAACATTGCCTCTTTCTTTTCCTCCCAGAAACTGGTTCCAGGCACCAAGGGCCATTGCAGAACAACCATGGTAGCTTGCCCTTCCCCATATAAAGTGAAGCAGAAGGTACGGGAGGGTGGCACCTTGGAGACTAAGTGGTTCAGAGAGGCATGAGTTTTCACAAGCAACAACCTACTTCATCAGAGACAGCTTAACACCTCCGTTGTATAAGATGAGGGAAACCTTAAGCCACCTTCATAGCAATCCATGCATAAAATGAGTCATTTTCCATAGTGATATTAATAGTTATTGCAGTGGTGGACATGTCACAGAAACATCCCCATACATTTGGTCAAGAATTCAACATCCAATTTAACATGACATGCTACAAAGTAGGAAAGACCACACCATAGCAGCCACTGTCTAATATGTGTTTTGCAGTATCATTGAAGCATTAAAGAAGGGGTTTTTTTTTCCAATGATGCTGCCTTTCTACTGATAAGCCCCACTACTACATCTGCTTCCAAAACCAAAGGCTGAACCTACTTAATTTTATACCTGTGGAGACCCCCGTAAACACAGAATGCCTAGCACTTTACCAAGGGGAGCAACACCTTCTTTGGCAGCTACTCAATATTTTTTTGTCTTCTTTTAATCTTTCCTTTGTTTATTTCAGATATCAGAGGGAAGACAGTCATCTAAAATCCTTGCATTTGAGTGTGTCAAAAGCATTCTCCTTTCGAACTTCTATCATCTTAGTGGACAAGGGTAAAATGTGCCCCAGGGGAAAGGGCATCTTGATTTTCTCCTTAGGTAAAAGTTAGCACAGCAAAATAGTCTGTTAGCAATAAAAATGCCTAATAAACTAAAGTCTAGAGTCAATCTGTTCCCAGGATGGTGAGTGAGGACATTGAAGAGCCTGTCTGCCATCCTCAATCAGGCAATTTAAAGCCAACAGGTGTGCAACAGTTAGCCATTTGGAAGCATGAACCCATGATAAAAGCAAACTCCAAAGGAATTACTTAGCTGGCCAAGAAAGAGCTACAGGCTTGATGGAATACAGACAGTATAAACCCATCCTTACTCAAACTCTCCACACGTGCAGTTTGGTATTAATTTTTACTGTGTAAAGGGATAATATTGTTCTGCCTTCATATCTAATCAAAACCAAATTAGACTACGAAAAGAAGTATTTAGGTTTAGCGAAACCTATTTCTGAAGGTAACTCTCACCACGGGCAACTACTCCCCTAAGATAGTAAGTCCACTATAATAGGAAGGTTATGTTCACAGGGACTGGATACTAGTGATGAGAGACTGAAGGTGAAATCCTGGCCTCACAAATATTAATGGGCAAACTCCCAAGCCTTGAGTTTGTCCTCACAGGTTTCGATAATTAGGATGCAGTCTGCAATGGTAGGGATGAAGACCCATATCTCAAGTGGTACATAGGAATGTAACTTCCGTAGCTGTCAGGGGAAGTTAGGCACTGAAAGAGGAAACAGGCACCCATACACCCTGGAGGATGTGTGTCTGTTATTTACAGGTGACAACTGCAGTACTTTGCACAGGAAAGGACTTGCTGGTTTGGGTCAGGTTTCTACCTGACAAGGGTCCACATCGCAAAACCCATGACAGCAACCCTGATGGAAGTTTCAGCAAAAGTACTAGGGGCTAAAAGATTATAAACTTGGTACTGGGTACAGCTTCTTCAAGAAGCACATCCCAGTGGATAGAGCATGGGACAGGGTACTGGGGGGGGATGCAATCTATTCCGGTCTCTGCCGCTGATATACTAGGTGACTTGGAGCAACTCCTTTCACCCTGATTTGCCCTGGATCTCCCCATCTGTAAACCACAGGCAACAAAGTTTTTTATAAGAAGCTTTATGGCCAATGGACAGAGAGCACCACAAAAGCCCTGAGCCCTTACTTAACTATTGAAAGAATAGTGACAGTCACCCTTTTAACAGCAGTTTTAGATCCACCCAAATGACATGGGATTTGTAAGGAGGTTATTTAATTCTCACCCTGCCAGAGCATGCGTGCTAATTCTCTGAGGGATTCAGTTCATTTTTAAAATGCATCATTCAACATTTCTTTTCTTTATGGATAAAAAACACCAAACAAACAAGGAACCTCAGGATCCCAGCATCCCTAACCAACTTTACAGAAAAAGGCTGAGATGTGTGTGCTCACACATGCATATGAGGAGGGTGGGAAATACTGATAGAGGGCTGAAAAACGGGACGTCAAATTTATATCTGTCCCACCAGGCTAATGGACGTTGGAGGATGTGGCTAGCCACAGAATATGGACCCCTTGCGATCTGATGTATATGGCCATTGGTAGCAAGGGGATGAGCAATGGCTGCAATACTGGAGCCCCATCTCTGCCCCTGCAGAGCTGCAAGACTCTTTCTGGGGCCATCACTGGACCTGCTGCAGTGGCCACTGGTCCCCAAGATCAGGCCTAGGCGTTGCCCTCTGGTCCAGATCTGGGCAGAGGCCTGGGGTGAGTTTGACACCCCTGGTTTAAAAACTACTCCTTAGCAGTATCTATTTTTAAGTATTTTTAATGGGGAGAGATGGAGAGGAGGGTGCTGGCATTTGGTAGAAGACAGTATTGGCTCTACTGTTCCTTAAGGCTTGCATAAATCAAAACTCTTATACTGGTGGCAGACTGCTGCTGTGATGCAATACTTTCAATACACTCTGGCTCTCCTTGGCTGGCTGTGAGCAGTAACTTTGATGCATGGAAAATAAACAGCAAGAGAAAAAGAGAATTTCATGGCTCCTGCTAGGACCCAGAACACCCCAGTGAGCAGACAAGCTTTTTAAAGTTTAAATTAATCTAAATAGCTTTATTATTATAGGTCACTTACCCTGTGAACTCTTTGCGTAGCCACCATGCAAGAACTTCAGATAACACAGACACATAGAAATTAGCCAGATGCTTAGCAGTGTCATTTAGCACAGGTAGATCCATTTAATTAAAGCAGAATTTACACCAGTTGAGGATCTGGTATATTATATCATTGTTCACTGGTGTCATTTCATGAGGGACATCACTTGGTTTAGGCTAAGTAAGTTTGCTGGTTCTAAAGTTACTCAATGATCAAATTGCCCTCCACACTTCGGTAGCTAGACAGATGGAGACAGAGTGGTTAGTTTCTCCTAGACATTGCTCATCCACTCTCAGAGACAGCATTCAAGGCCAATTCAAGGCTGTGGGTGACCCTTTGAAAATAGGTTTTATTCTTAAGGATAAGACGGAATCATGATCCAGCAACAAACTTGAAGTTGGCAAGGGTGAAGAGAGATGTTCGCCTGACCCTCTCAAGGTCAGCTGTCTGCCAGCAGCTTTCTTCCCCTCTGCGTGTACTTGCAAGTCATGCAGGTAGCTCCTGAATGACGTAGAACTAAATGCAAGCTGGCATTTTAGTCTTGAAAAGGGCGAGGTGTCTCCTTGCTGCAATAACTCTACAGCATGCTCCCTTGCTCCTCACTCTCTACACCCAACCCTGCTCTTCCAAGCTGGTTCAAAAAGTTTACACTGAACAAATCAGGCAATTCACAGCCAATTTCTCCTCAAAGATCTATAAAACTCTGGGGAACTGGAGTGCATTTATAAGCCCAGAGGACGCAGAATGATTTGAAGAACTGTGATTTGGTAGGATGGCTCATTTAAAGCCTGTCAGTCTTCAAAGCCAACTGGCACAAGCACCATGATTCAGAATTTGGGGGATGGAAGAGAAGGGGGTACCTTGGAGCTTAATCTCCCATTCATTGCAAGAATATAAATGCCACATTTTGTTGCATACAGCACATAGCCTTTCCCCCAAAATTAACCCCCCAAAATTGGGGTACATGTAAGCAGGGAAACTGATTTGTTCCCTGAGAGAGAAGCACCCTCCTATGATTCCTGTTTAACAATGCAGCAGCAGTGGCATTTAGATTTAGGGAGCTAAGGGAGTCAATTGACTTAAGGGCTTATTGTTCTTCACTTCACAGGTGTTTATAATCTTTCCTTTTTAATAGTTTTAATGTCTCACTAATCAAGTTAAGCTTTCATAGGGAAATCTGCTGTCTGCTTGATGTTCCTGGTCTGTTCCAAAGTCTAAGCAGAAAGGGAGGGTGAGTCAGCTGAAGATTGAGCCCTGTCCCATACCTCTTGAAAAATCTTCTCTTCATTCTGCCTTTCAAAAACAGGTTGCTTATTATATTCCATCACATACTGTATGCAACAAAATACAGCATATTTTTCCCCATAAAAGTGTTCCAGCAGTAAAGCAGTCACCTCTTTTACAAGGTTGACTTTGTCTGGCTTAGAGCAAGGCTCACAAGAAGAGTTTCGAATAGAAAATATAAACAGAGAAAAAGGGCCCCTCTACTTCTCTTTCCTTGAAATTATGATGAACAGACAAATCACACACAGGAATATCTTTCAGTTCAGGATGCAAAATTTTTATTCTCTTATGTGCTCTTCTCTGCTGCTCTGCCCTGGTTTTCTTTTGCATCAAGCTTCATATAGTCATTTATACTGGTACAAAGGCAGTACAAAGACTCCATTTTGGGATGTAGTTTTGCCAAGGTAAATTGGGTCCTGATTTTCTCTAAACCCATGAGATTTCCATAAGCTGAATAGACAACAGAGATTTGTAGTGAAAGGGGGAGAGGCATTCGTGTTTGAAACAAGCAGGAGAATTCTGCTTTAGTAGAAAAGTTTAGCATAACTCTGTCCTGAGATGCATCTACTGCTGGACCACTCAACAAAGAAATCTCCAGCATTCGGGCTGGAAGGAACTGATGAGGCTGTAGTCAAGACCAATTCTAATGCTAGCAACATACAAAAAAAATCACTTTTGCCTTGGAGACAATGTGGCTTCATTACAGATCCCCTGCGGTCCCTAAGGCTTTGCTGAACTTTAGAAAATGTTCCTTTTTCTGAAGAGCAGAATCTGAATGGCTGTCAGAGGTTCCAGCTGTGTGGGTCTCTGGTATAATAATTGCACAAGTTGGGACTTATTAGCCAACTGTACAAAAGTGCAATCAAAAATAAAAAGGCTAAAAGTGACAACTCTTATGCAGCGTGTCATACTAGAAAGCTATATGCTATATACCTTGAATAGCCAAAAGTATCTGGGGTCAGATTCTCCATTGCTGCAAACCAGTACAGATCTGGCAGAAGGCAGGGCAGGGTGGCACCTGACAGACTAATTGAGAAAGGCATAAGGTTTTATTAGCAACAGCCTACTTTATCAGATGCTATTGACTTTAATGAAGTTAGACTAGCTCCAACCTGGCCTTCCATCTATAGGTTCATATTTCATAACATGTTGCAGAGGAGAATAGGGATGGGACATAAGAAGCCTGATTCCAAGAACCACTGAAATCCAGAGAAGCCTTATCCAATTACTTCAATGTGATTTGGATGCGGCCCTGGTTACCTGACATGATGGGGTTTCTGGTTAATGTCTATTTAATGCTGCTTGTCTGCAAGTATGATAAGACCTTCAACATTTCAGCAGTGGGTTCAGCTGCTTTAATCATCTAAGTAGTTTAACCACGCTTTCCAGATTATTGAAAAACTTTTGATGGATGCTTTTCTCTTCTACAGAAAATTAATTGGCTCTGTAAACTAAAGTGCACAGGTAGATAGACCTTTTCCCTACCAACTTCTAGTGTCAGTCAGCACTCCTTGCCTATAGCTTCTTATTTGAATTTTACATATAAAATGTGTCCCTTTCTTTCTTTTTTAATCCAACGGAAACCTGAGCACTGTCCTACTTACCCAGAACCGAGACACCAGAATATTAATGAGAGGGAAAGATTACACATAAACCGTGCAGCATGGACCTGCTGGCCACTGCAGCTTTGATGATTACCTCTTTAGTCAGTTGGAGTAAGGGCTCATGGATTTACCATTACTAAATTAAAGAGGCATAGCTAGGTAGTTCTGTGCCCAGGACAGAAGTATTATGCAGGACAGCGACTCTAGCAGGACTACTGGCAGTGGCACAGTGGCCAGGAGAACAGAGGTAGAGGCTGCTATTTGTGCCCACTCCAAAATCAGCAGCTGGGGCAGGTGCCCCAGTCACGCCCCCTTTAGCTACACTACTGCTAAATTATTAGAATGAGGAGCATGAAAAAAATTATGGCCTGTCAGCAGCGGCATTCCCTCAGTTCAAGGATGATCTCTACCATGGCTCACTGATGGGTCTTGAGATGACCTTGAGATAAGTCCAATCCTTGAGCCACAGATCCACCTTGCAGAAGTTTCAGGTCTTTCCACAGGGGAAAGTAGGCTACAGGCTGGGATTGCTCGCCTTTTCCTTCTACTGCTTTCTCTTCTCTGATCTGAGGACAAGATACTTTATCGCCAAACAGGTTGCTGCTTGGTTTTTGTTGCAATGCCATTGGAATCAGACCGCAGTCATCTCCTCCCAACTCCTGATGTCAGCATCCATTTTCTTCAGGTCTGTCTTCAATGTGTCTTTGTAGTATTTCCTCTGGTCACTGAGAGAGCTCAAGCCATTATTAAGCTGGGAAGGTACAGCTAGGCTGTTACTAAGCTGGGTAGTTAGCATCTCTGGAAATCAAGACCAAACTGTGAGGCACAGAAAATTAGAGTGGGAGGGGGGCTTTGAAAATGCCTCCACAGATGAATACTTTTTTGCATGTAGGCAGCAGAGAGCCACAGGAAGAAAAAACACTATAATTTTCCCAGCAGAAAATAAAAAATTCACCACCTATCAGTCTCTTACTTGGTTGTAATTACTAAGCATTACAGTAATCCCAATGCTTTGCTTATTATGCTAATTTTAATTGTTGCACTGTTGCTTTGCACACTCTCCCATCTAGTTGTCATATCCCCCTGTTTTCTTGTCTGTAACCTCCGAGTTAAGGCATGTCTATTTGTTACATGTGTGCTCAGCTCCCAGCAACTTAGGTATCCTGATACGGGACTGAGGCTTCTAGATGTTACCAAGATATAACAATGTAAAATAATCCAATAATAATTAATACACAATAATGGCAAGAAAGAGACTTCAGTTAATTTTGCCATTAAATTGGCTGATACTTTCTAAAAAACACAAACAAACAAGGATACCCTGCTTTTTTGGTTTTATAATATCAGCCTCCTAAGAATAAGACTGAAACCTTAAACTGGCAAAAATATAGTACCTGGTGCCAGTGATAAAATTCAGGTATCCCCAGCAGCCACTGTCCCTCTAGTGTTTCAACTCTCTCTCTGATTCTCCCCTCACTATGAACAGCTCAGCTCACTGTTCAGGAAATGGGATTGTAACATCTAAGCTGATGCTGCAGGCTACGAAAGCAGACTGGAGAGAAAGCAACAAAGCAAAGCAAGATACAGGTATGGCCACAGATGAGGAAAGTGCTTGAAGTCCCCCAACTCAAGTAATGAACATTGCCATGTTACTGGCTTTCAAATGATACCATCCATCTCCAAATGGATGAAAAAAAATGGATCCTACTCAGGGAAAGTCCTTCCTTTAGACAAATTTTGCTAATTATAATTTTGTTTGTGTACGTAAATATACTGAACTAGGCCAATGGCTATCAGGTTTTTCTCTAGCAGTGGCACAGGTATGCTTCATTTCTCACCCACGATCTCCTCCTCTCAGTGGGGTATATATAATTAAAAGCTAGGAAGAGTACATGGTATTTTGGCATTCATTAAGTTAGACAGATGTTAGCACCAATCTGAATTCCCAGGTACAACCCTTCACACATCAAAGATAATCCTGCCCCTTCTGTCCATCTTGTACCAACAACCTGCCTGAGAGGCCAGTGGGACTGAGCATCCCACCCCAGTATCTTCAGGAAGCAAGAGGTGTCACTGACTTCTTTCCAGAGACCATCTGCCAAAGTTGCCTGAAATACTTATCACACAATATGAGTATGTCCCCTCAGAGATCACTTTGTCTTCCATAGTCAAGAGGTCAGTCAACCCAGAAAGCTCATTCAAATGTTTAGTCGATTCCCCAAGGCAAGCTGCATGACTTGTTGTCATGCCCACTTCCTGGATTTAACAAAATGAGGTAAGTACTACTCTAAAACTGTACATATACTGATGATGCAGAGGCAACCTGCATCCACTTATTCACCCAAAGGCTACCTCCACAGCCTCTTTCAAGTTCATTTTTTTCCTTACTGAAGCAGGCCTATGCATTTTACTTGACCATGTTACAATGGGAAATAGCAAGAAGGCAAAGTCTACAGAAAGCATGAATGGGCCTGTGGCTTAGGGTGTTAGACGTGGCCTTGGGAGCCTCATGTTCAGTGCCCTGCTTTTCTAAAGAGTTGTTGCCTTGTGCAGGTTGTTTAATCTGTCTGTACTTCCATTCCCCACCAGTAAAACCAAGATAGTGGAACTGTGTTGTGAGAATAACAATGTTAATGAATGGAGATATAATGAGAATGGGTCCATAGGCATCCCTTTGATAAGATACAGGCTCTTTTTATGAGAATATGAGACTTCTATGGCCTTTATATGCCTTGGGGACGGTGTTCTCTGTTTTTAAACAGTGTTCCTGGAAGGTCTACCATATCACTACATCAATTAACCTGGTGTCATTCAGCATAAGAAGATGGAATCGATCGGCAAAGCACCAGGCAGGAAAGGCTTTCAATGTAGCTGCTTTTGAAAGGATCTGAGCATGGGACTCTTTTCTTTAACCCTTGAAATGGTTATCCCATTAACCACAGGATGGGTCAGAATAGTAAAAAATAGCTGCATATCTGGAGTACTAAAACTGACACATAGAGGGCCCAAAAGGTCAAGTATCTAACTCCCAAAGAAGCAAATGGGAATAGCAGGTGTTTGGGGCTGTGAACAATCAGCTTAAGTTATATTTAATTGAGCACCCAACATCAGAAGCCCCTTTGGAAAACCTTGGCCTCCATTTTTATCTTCCCTCTTTTCAGAAGTTTAATAGCATTTACTGGCATCAGTGAAGAACAGGTTGCTTTGTTGAACTAGCACTAATGATTGCAAGAGACTGGAGACCTGCCAGTGGAATGTTATCCTCCTTCTGGGGACGGGTTTTTTTAAAGTAACTCCCTGAGGCAGAGTGTGGACGAAGGGATTATCAAGTGTAAGGTATGGTTTGGAGTCTGCATAAGTCATGCATTTATATAAGTACAGGAGATAGGCATGTGTTCATAAAAATACAGAGGTAAGAGTATTAAGGCAATAGAGTATGTTAACATTGGTAAAGGAGAGAAATTGTACAGAACATATGATATATACCCAGTATCCTAAATCAGCAAAGAACGTAAGTGCTGAAAGATGAGCACATGCCTAAATGCTTTGCTGGTCTTGTAACTTTGTAAGTAAGGGTAAAGAAATAAAGAGATGTTTGATTTTATATTTATTTAACTTGCTAGCCTCATGGGCTTCCCTGCTTTTTAACTTCCATAGTTTGTCGATATATGTAGGTGGATGGATTCATATGAAGGTGGGTGTGTTAGTGAGTGAGAATACAAGCATACATTTACAAGCGTCCCTCTGACTGTACGATTTTCTCTGACATTTTATTCCTGCACTATAATAAAATGGAGTCCCCATTGACTAACTTCATTTATCCCACGCCAAATCTCTTGCACTTAAGCAGCATCTCCAAATGACAATAATAATCTTCTAAAGTAATACTCTGGTGATTCTGGCAGTATCTCAGCATCACACTTCATTAAGGTCTGTATTTTCCATGTTTAGTTCAACAATACTGCCAATTTCTTCTGCTTTTATCACAAGTCTCAAGATCATTGGGATGCTTCTCAAAGTCCCAGCTCCCAGAATCCTGTGACTACATGAGACTTTCCCTCCCTTTCCCTCTCCCTCTCCCTCCCTTTCTCATTTTCAGTAGTTATTGGTTGTAGAATGAAGCTTGAAAATGTAGCTAATGTGTACCCTCAAGGCTCAGGCACCATAACTCAGCCAAAAAGAAACTAATTATTTGTAACTCTGTCTTTCAAACCCAAACCCATAATTTGGGACGGCCCCAACTCATGACTTTTTCAGCTCCTAAACACTGCCAGTACTTCTGCTCCATTAGAAGTGACAGTATAGCCATGGGACTGGGATTTGCCTTAAGATGATGAAAACTTTTCATTTGAATTTTCTGGACTAAAATACCCTTACATCATCATGAAAATTTCAAAAGAAACCCAAATATTTGGGGCCCAAAACTCCCAAATACTTTTAAATTTTTAGTGACTGTTACCACCTCCTTTCCCCTCCCCCCCCCCGCAAAAAAAAGGTTCTGCTAACACCCAGAAATAGTCTGTTTTTTATCAGAATCACAAAAAATTTCAGAAGAAGCATGAAGAAAATTCTGGTTTTGCTGATTTTTTTCCAGGGGAGAAGGTTGTTCCCTGACCAGCTCTAGAAAACACCCTTGTATAGCATTGGTTCAGTGGAATAGAAGAGAAAAAAGCAAGGGGGAGAGGAGGAATCTCATCTGTGGAAGCCCAATCCTTGTGATTGTATCCACTTTTGCATTTCACTGCTAAAAGCTAATGCAAACCCAAATCAATTCCCTTTCTTCCGATGTTTCTTTAAATCAGAAGCACTGAGTCAACTTCACTCCTGTTCTGAAACCTAACGGGTCTGTTGGGCATGTCTGCAGACTCTCTGAAAAAGTGCTGAGAAATCCTAACGAACAAGCATAGCATTAAACCCAGCTTGCCTCTGGTGTGGTAGCTGCCAACCTCTGCACTAGAAAGGTGGGCAAGATGTTAATTGAGCTGCCAAACCAATATGTTGTTTGCCAATCCGTTGTAGAGCTGAGAAGCTTGTGATCCAGTAGGCCAACAAAGCAGAAGTAACCAGATAGGTAAAAATAAAATAAGCAGCCCCTCTCTATGTTCACCTCACACTGCTTTGCCCTAACATCCCAACACCAGATACTCTCAACGGGCACCTGTACACGTGCATCAAGGCTGTTCAAATGCACTGTAATTACCGCATGTTGGAGCAGACTCAATTAACCACGCTCAATTAATTACCACGCTCCAGCAGACTCCAGCATCACCTGTATCAGCCACTCCGCACTGAAAAATGGTGGTGGGGATGCTTTAACTAAAACACGTTTGGCAAGTTTTAGTTAAAGCACCCCCGCCACCATTTTTCAGTGCCAGGACAGTGATACATGTGACGCTCCGGGTGCTTTAATTAGAGAGGTTAGAGAGGCTCTTGGAACCACTCTAATTAACGCACTCCCTTCTCTTCCCTGCCCCCCCTCCACCTCCTGAAGCACATGTATAAACACCCAATTAGTCTAGAGTTTCCTCTGTTTGAAAACGAGATTTATGACTTCATAACCTTTCCTTTCCCAGTCTCCATTAAGTCTCCAGGACAAGCAGCTCCTAAAGCAGCATTGTGCCGAATTAGAGCAAGTGCTTGTCATTAAAATCTCAGGCAGCTATGGCCTTAAACATGCTGTTGGCCCTAAACTAGCTTGCTGTTCTCACAGAACAAAGCATCCTGGCCGTCACGGAAAGCTAAGGTGGATCCAAATCAGAAGCACAGATCGCGCTCCCCTAAGATGTACGAGTGGGCTAAGAAGCTACATCAGCATGTTATAAATGTGCCTTCCGTCTACAGCAAACTGAACCAAAACCCTCATTTGAAATAGTCTCCAGCATGGTGGGAATGAAGAAAAAGCACAAGGGGGATCTTGCTTCTCTCGCTTCTCCCAAGCACTGACATAAGGGTAAGGCCTACTTGTCCTGACCACAGGTGCAGGAAGATAGCAGAGCCATAGCAAACACTGCAAACAAGTTACACAAGGACAATACAGTGCTTCGGGCTTTGGTTGCAGCACCTGCACTGCCAATCTCCATCTTTGCGTCCCCAAACCACTGCTGAGCAAACAGTAAAGGGAGTATATAAAAGTCATGCTGTGTAACCTTACAACTGGAAAAAATAAACATGCCACAACCCTCCTGCCTCATACAGCACCTTAAGCAATAAAGACTCCATGATCCCACATTGAGGACTCAGCTGATGATTTAACTTAGAAGACGTGCAATGCATAAAAGAATCCAGGTCGTTCTTCCATAGTTTTATGGGCTCTGCCGGGAGAAGCAGTGTAAAGACCTGTATTTGTCAAAATAAACAGATGAACTGAAAGCACACTTGGGGTGGGTTCTGGAATAAGGTTGGAGTTGTTTCTCTTACCAAAAGGAGTCATTTCTCTTACCAAAAACTCCCTCTAAAATGTATATTCCAGGGCTTTAAAACCCATGGAAATATAGCAAGTAACTCATTGGGGACAGCAGCGTGGTGAAGTGAGTGCACCAACATCTAAATGTTTGCACAGTACAGAAGTCAATAAACATAAAAGCCAATGAAACCCTGTGACAATGGGAGACTGTGAGGGGTAGAAAAACACTGAAAGCTTGCTCTATAATTAGAGTACAGCAGATGCAGCCTAACGAGGACCGGAGGATTCATCATGAACCTGGGGTGCATCTCAAGCTTCCTGTGGCAGCCGAAATCCCGCATTCCCTGGGCAGCAACACAACAGACTGCTCTCACTGTTATCCCGCAGAGGCATGATTGCGCTTTTGTATTCAATCTAACATGGCCTAGAAATTTTTTTAGGCTGTTTCTGCCAGCAACATGGCAGCCTCCAAGCTAAAATATTTCTGTCATTCTTGGTTGTTTTACATATATATTTTTTTGTTTTGGCAGCACCTGTGTGTTGCTGAGGTGAGCACTTGGGTCTGGAAAGTTACAGGCTGATTGCACTGATGGGACTCGCTCGGGGCTTTGGGAAGCATTTGCCTTCTCCCCATAGTGCTGGGGATGTGCCTCGACCCAGAATTGCTGCAACTCCTGCTATTCCATGCTTGGGAGTTCTGAGCAGAGCTCACCATTTGTGATCAGCAGAGGAATTCAGGTCCTTAGAAAGGTAAAAGCCCAGTACTATCTGCACACAAATGGCTAATGTTTAACAAGAAGAACTTGCCTTTGCTTTCTGTTGAGTATACATTGTATAAAATCTAGCTCTTAATTACAGGCAGTCCTCGACTTACAACGTTTCACACTTACAATGTTTATAAATTGACACCCTCTTTCAACTTTATGATGTCAGTTTCAACTTTACAACGCTTGATCCGATGGGATGTCACGCCAGCAAACAAGTTTGTTGTGTCGCCCATCTCCCTGGAGAACATCTGTCCAAACTTCCTTGAATACTTTCTGTAAGAACGCAGACAAGACTCCAGAAAAACCTGCAGCCAAGACTCCTGAGAAGACTCCAGCCAAGAACCCTTCAAAACAATCATTCAAAATCACCTCAAAGAAGTCCTTCCAAATCAATATGATTGCTATTTACAATATAAATACATTAATGTAGCTATATTACTCATCCATAATTGATTGAGTACAAAATTCTGGGTTGCTTTTGGTGAAAATAAGGTATTGGGCTTTGGTTCAGGAACCAATCCCCCATTCATAATATTGTTTCCTATGGGAAAAATAGGTTCCAAGTTACGTTCAGACTCAAGACGCTATTTTCAGGACCCAATTTTGCTTTTGTTGTCATTTTGAACATACATTCTGGGCAGAGACTCTTTTACTATAATAACAATAAATAGCTGTAAACCAGTTTACATAACTTTTTAACCTTCACAGCCTCTTTACACACAATGCAGCACTGGGATACTATACTCCCGCTAATCAAATCAAAACACAAAAGGCTCAGGTATCTGCTAAAAGTTTTTTATTACCCTGTCCTCCTTGAAAAGTGAAGTCTTAGCAGCAGCAGAGACCTACCACCTTGAGAAAACCTTCAGTCAAAGCACTTTTTTCCCCAGCACTGCTGTTTCTGAGCAGCCTTGGATACAGACACTAGACATCTGGATTGTCATTTTGGACAGTGGTGCTCAAACTTCCAGACCTACAGGCTAGATGTGTGGCATGGGGCTGGTCTATGGGCAGGGTCTGTGGGCCTAATCCAGTGTGGGGTCTGTGAATGTAATCCAATGTCCCGGCTCAGCCCTGCTGGATATGGCTGCAGAATGACCCTGCACAGCGGCATGATTCAGCACACAAAGCTGTATCACCTGGTCCACAGGGCTCCACAGGGACCTGGAAATTTGGTGGCGGGGTAGCAGAGGAAGTATTAGTTCCCGTAGCTAGCTCTACAAGCTGTGGCAATTAGTACTGCCACTGCTTAACCCACTGCGAAAGTTTTGGACCCCTGGGGAGCCTCACAGGCCAGATAACATAACCCTGCAAGCCAAATCTGGCCCATGGGCTGGAGGATGAGCACTACTGGTTTAGGCTGCTCAATACTAGACTCAATATTCAACTACGAGAGACTAAGGGTTAGCATGGAAAGGGATCCCAGGAAATTCTCAAATGACAACAACAACCCAAACCCTCCTCTTTCATGTTTGTCTTTGTATGTGAAAAGAAAACATTTCTGCTGTAAATATTTTGAAGACAGTAAAAATATCTCAAAAAATATTTCTACTGAAGTGTGATGTGGCATCAGAGAGCACACAAATACCTCAACCTGCAAGAGCTCTGTTGTGCAAAGTCTTCAATCTGATCACTTAAGTATGTATAGAAAAAAAATGTAATCTGACAGAAATGCCAGCAGCCTGACAGAATAAGCACTCCTCTGCCTACAGGTAGTAAACCATCAGGTAATATCGATTCAAGCTCTGATTTTTCTCTCTAAATGAGTATTATTTCCTCAGTGAACTGTAATGACTCCTCTTTGAAACCATTCAGCTCTATCATATAAAACTGTTTTTAGGTGAGATTGTTCATATGCTCATATGGAGAACAAGATGATGCCACTCATGCCACACTGTTATTTAGCATAAACTATTCTATTTTTCTGCCCAGATTAGGGTCCATATTCTGATACCTGTCCTCATGTCAAGTAATAACTTGCTTCCTGATCTATCCTACTAGAAAGGTGTTGCTCAAGGTGGATAAAGATTCGAGATCTGGATTTGAGATCTGACCTTTTACAATCTTAGGATCAAGATCTGAAAGGTTTCAGGTTTGCATGTCTGACTTGAGACACCACATACAGGCTGAATTACAAGAAGGTGGGAGCTCCACAAGTTCTGAAAACGAGGCCTCTATAAAAGGGCTCAATTTATGCATGTAAAAAATGGAAGCACCCAAAATCACTAGTCACTTTTGAAAGTCTTGGCCATGAATGCACCAAGCCTTACATGAGACTGAATGACAGATACACAGCAGATTGAAGTTTTTTCATACTCTTGTTATAACTAATTTAGACAGGAACATGAGGTATCAGATCAGACAAATCCCTTAGCTCTGTCTCTGACACTAATCCAGATGTTTGAAGAAGGTACCAAAAAACACAGAGTGGACAATTATAAAAAGACATGCTTCAGACAAGAAACTTCTTCCCAACCTCCATGATTATTTTAAGATGTGAAACAGGAATTTTTTTAGCTTTATCCGTAACTTTGTAAGAGTTCTTTTGCCTGCAACTGTGGAACTTAAAGAGATCTGGAAATAAAAGCTTCAAAAATACCAGTGCCGCACTTCTGAAAGTGACTTTGAAACTGAGAAGCCCTCAGTTCCTTAGGGTCTTTTGAAATTAGGATGCAAGCTCCTAAGTTACACGGGCACCTTCAAAACTGTGACCTTTGACCTTGTTGATATTTTACAGCAATGAGTTGCATGGGTTGATCACAAGCATGTAGTAGGCACTTCCTTTTACTGGGTACAAATGTGATACTTCAGTTTAACTGAATGTGCCTTGCCTTTGTGTTATGAGAAACAGTAAACAGGAGACCCTAATACCCCTCTCCTTCCACTATGTGCCCCTCTTATTAATCGCCTCTACAATCGAAGCAGTCTCCATATGCCATGTTTACTTTTCCCCAACATCTTCTTGTGACTCTACTAATCTGCATCACTCATCTCAGAATAGACCTCCCCACTGCTAAGACCAATGGTTCAGTACCCCAGTGCACAACTACCAGAGAGTAATTTGAAGGAGAGTAAACAAACCCTATCTAATCTTTCCAGACAATTGCACAGAAGCCAAAGCAGTGGCAATCCTTCTTCCCTCTATGCCTGATGGTATTGCTTATCCTTATTGCTATTCTAGCTTTCACAATTAAAATATTACTAGAAGCTTTAACTCAATAACTTCATGCAGCAGTGATTGTCACAGACTGACAATGTGCTGCATTGAACAGTATCTCCTTTCATTGATTCTACATTTCCTGCCCTTTAATTTTCTAGAATGCCTTTTACTCTGGAGTGATGGAATGCGGTAACACACAGGGTCTAATCAGTGTGTCTTTGCAAAGTCCTCAAGTGGTGTGAATGCAAATATTAGGCAAGGTTTACTGGGAAGCAGGAAGGCAGCTGCAAAAATGGGATTTATTTAAAATTACTAAATATATGTATGGGGGGGAGAGAGAGAGACGCACTGCAACAATGGCAATTTAAAAAACAGAAGCTTGTTAAGCCGGATTTAATAGTAGCCTAGTTCATTATGCCTTAGAGAGTGACAAGGAAAATAAAGCTGAAGGAGCTAATGATGCCAGAAATCTATATTATGCATTTCATCATTCCTAATCTTTTAAAAGTAAAGAAAACCCCTCAAAAGAAAAATGTGTAATCAGCTGTTGCTGGTCCCTTGATTTCAAAGCAAATTGCCAGCAAAGAAGTCCACTTAAGAGGAGTTTTTTCATTCCATTTTATGCAGTGGTATAATTAACTTCCATCAGCAAGTCCCTGAAAGAGACACAATTTGTTGTTTCTAAGCAGCAGGATGAGGGCTTCCTTTATGTGAAAAGGCTCCTGCCCATCTACAAGCAGTATTCACTCCACAGGCTTCTTTTAGCAGAGGCTACCAATCAACAGCCTCCCCTGCCTAGGCCTACCACTCCTGTCTTTCCTGTTGATCACACACATACCCTTTAACCCTGTCCTTTAGGATCCACTGGATGCCTGGTGTTTCACAGAAAACTAAAGCTGATCAAACTTGTCCATTACGGCCCAATCTTGGCGGGGGGAGGGGAGTGTAAGTAAGGATGAAGTTACACCCCGCCACACTCCCCTATACCCCACCACACACATACACCCGCCACTATACACACCCCCCCCAAACCACACCCCTCCCACTCTATATACAAGACTAAAAATGTATTTTTGAGTTATTATGCAATCACCTCTATATATAGTACACAAACACAAATCATGACAAAAATATTTTTTGTAATAAAATTATAGTATGTTATAGTAGGTGTTCGACTTTTAGTGTATGATTTGGTTTTTTTTCTCGTTCTAAGGTGGCAACCCCTCTCCTCCCGAAAGGAGTACTCTGGGGAGTATTTCTGGGGACCTTTGCCAGTGGCAAAGGTCAGGGGTTAGGGGTGGGACTTCCATTCTCAAGATAGTGACCAGGGACAGGGCAACTATTAAGGGGCAGGGCTATCCATGCTGCCCTTGACAGCTAACCAAAACGCGTTAACCGGCCCTCCAGACACAATAATTGCCTGCCCCTGCCTTAAGGCATGACTGCTCACAGCACGTTCGAAGTTGAACAGCATTTAACCTTTCACAGATTTAGTATGGTCTAAGTATAATGTGCAACTTCACCCTAAGCAAGTATTGCAATTAGGTGTTTAAAACTTATGCACAGTGCATATTAACCTGATTTTACCTTATTTTAAGCAGTCACAACAGCCCCTGGGAATTTGATGGAAACCTTGGAAAATTTTGGTTTAGATCTACCTACAGCCAAAGACTGTTAGCAGTAATTCTAAGACAACTCTTCCATAGCTATTACTTCATTCATCCTTTCTTGTTAAGGGAACTCTTGGTCATATTTAGGATCTCTGAACTAGTCCTCAGGTAGCGGAGAAAACATTCACTTAGCTTATCTACAACAGCCTTCTACTCATCCTCAAGAGCTGTACCTGTCGGCAGTGGAGCATTTCTAGCAGAGCTAAAATTGTGTCAATGTTCATCAGGTGTCCTTCTCTTATGTCCCAAAACACATCTAGAAAACAGGATGGAGCAGTGCCTTAGAGAAAACTTGTTCAGAGAGAGATAAGCTATCTCAGGCAACAGCCTACTTTGTCATGCTATGGTGCTGCTGCCTACAAAGGCTTCCGATTAAATATCCACAAGGCCCATTAAAATTTATAAGACTTATTTTACAGTTGGTATTACCCTACATGAGTAAGGGTATAGAAATTTGCCCCTAGAGTGCTAATACTCTTCTAATAAGCATGCAATTCTCTATTCTGAAAATCATTATCATACACATTTTTCACTGGAGAGTTTCTTCACAGTCACTCTTAGAAACCACTCCACATAGCTGTTCCATGTGTCTTTAAAGCATATATGCTTACTTCCCTGACACAAGCAAATCCTTATTTATTAGCACCACACAGCTAAGTACAGCTATCAAAGAGTAAAGTGGATTTTCCACTGCCTCACATATCACCAACAGATTATCAGCTGAGTTGACTGCAGCATCCTTATTACTATTATTGTTTGAATAGAACCATCTAAGTAAAACTGCAACAACAGGGGAGTCATCAAAATGTGTGTACACAAAATGATCCTATTACTCTTGCAACCCTCCTCCCCATTCTTTATTACAAAGGGTAAGAACAAATGTACATTTGTAGAGGCTTCACAAGGGGAGGAGAAGGAGCTGCTGCTCAGGAGCAGACAGCAACTGTTATGCCATCACTATTATATCTGCATGAGCCTGTAGCCATACAAGTGAGATAAATAGCCCTAGCTGACCCTGGACAAAGCAGGGTTAAAGTTGGAGAATTTTGCTTCATTTGTTCCCTATAGAATCATTTAGAGGTAGCAGCTCCAGTGTAACAGCTTGTGTTGATATCCTTTGGTAGCAGTACAGTTGTTATACCTGTTGATACCCTTAACACTTACAGAATCATAGAGAAGTCAGGCGGGAAGGGACCTTCTTAGGTCATATAGTCCAGACCCCTGCCTGAGGCAGGATCATCCCTATCCAAACCATCTTATACAAAACCATTGTCTAATCTCTTGGCAAAACTATACAGTCAACCATGACACGGCCCAAGACATAACACCCTGATCTACCACAGGTAAAGCAGGGGGATGACAGAGGCCAACGTTCTGCTGCTGTAAAGGTTGTTGCTCAAGAGATCCGAAGAAGGGCCATCCCCCACTACACTGCTCCCCCCACTACAGAGGAAGGCAAAAACCCCCACAGCCCATACCAATCAGACCATGGAGTAAAATTTGCCCACAGACATGATGACCAGTCTGACCCTGAGCAGAAAGGGGCAGGACCTGCTAACCAGGAACCTCTGGATTTAAGTCCCAGCAGTAGAAATGGCACACCCCAACACATAATCTGCATCCTTGGCTGCAGCCAACACCCTGTGTCTTTGAGGAAGGCTTAAAACAACCCCTGACATGTATTGGGTGGGGGGGGGAGGGAGAGGGGGAGAATTCCCTCCCAGCCCAATGCAGCAACCAGAAACACCCAGACACCTGAGAAATAGCCATAGCAGAACATAGTGTAACTTGTTCCACTGTGTCCAAAATTAGAGCATAAGGTCTCCAAGGCAGGGGTTAGATCTTTATGTAGATGCTTCTACATTCAGGAAGAGTTTGACTGGCATAAAAGGAGACTAAATTCAGCCAGGGAAGGAGTCCCCAAGCACAGACACTATGGAAGAACACAGCTGTAGGGTTTATCTTGAGGACTCTCTTGTGAGCTTTAGTATTAGAGAGGTGCCAGGGGCATAGATTCTGAATTGTTCAGTAAGACTGCTTTACCTCTGATACATGTCCCTTGGGCATGACCACACATGAGACGACACCATAAGCCCCACTGAACTGAAACTCCTGTGCTGCATGTCCAAGCAGCAAAGCAGAGATCTTGGGGCTTCCAAGCACAAAGCACCACACACAGCAATGGTGATAAAAAGAATGCTTCCAAGCATAATGCATTGAAGAAGAATACGGCCAGACTGTCAACTGCAAGGTGGTGCAAGGGAAAAATTAGTACTGAGCAAATGTGATGGGAAGTGATTTAGACACTAAATAGAAATACATGAAAAAGTCAGGGAAAAAAAAGAGAAACACGCTAAAAGCAAACCACTGAAAACAACTTGCATCCTAGCTCTTTACTAGGTCTGAAATAAACTGATATTTCCATCCCAAGCACTTCATTTTAAATTTTTCAGTGGCAATACACATTGGGTCAGCCACGTAGATAACCGTAAATGCTATTTCCCTATTTGATATGTTGTACCTATGTGAAGCAAACCAAAGGTCAGATTCTCAGTGAGTGTAAACTGGCACAGCCTCATTACACAAGCTGATGATCTGACACTAAGGGTCAGAGTCTATTCTACCTATTAGGCATATAAGTAGATTCAGGTGCCTGTAGGGTGCCTGTAAACGTGCTGAGAGGCTGCTCTGATGCACTGTAATTACAGCACGTCAGAGCAGACTTGGCTGAGTCTGCTGGAGCATGCTAATTAGCATGCTCCAACCAGCCTCCTCATCTTGGAATGAGGAGTACCCCTTGGAATAACCAGAAACAATGGCCACAAGTTGGTAGAGAGTAGATTTAGGTTGGACATCAAAAAGAACTTCATGGTTACGGTTGCCAGAATCTGGAATGGGCTTCCAAGGGAGATGGTACTCTCCCCTACCTTGGGGGTCTTCAAAAGGAGACTGGACAAGGACTTGGCTGGGGTCCCATGACCCCAGTTTTTTGCCTCAGTGTTCCCAAACAGGGCTCAAGATAAGTCTCCTAATGGGTTCTTAGATGGGCATCAGAAGGACACCAGCCCACCAACTGTCGACGCTGACTTGATGCAGAGTCACTTGGATGGACTGGGTGTATTCAAGTCAGCAGGCCCGGATGAGCTGCATCCAAGAGTACTAAAGGAATTGGCCAGTGTCATAGCAGAACCATTGCCACGGCTGTTTGAGTGCTCGTGGCACTCGGGTCAGGACCCGGAGGATTGTAAAAAAGCCAGTGTGGTCCCTATTTTCAAGAAGCGGAGGAAGGAGGATCCGAGTAATTACAGGCCAGCCAGTCTGACCTCCATCCTTGGAAAGGTCTTTGAAAAGATTATGAAGGATCATGTTTGTGGGAGTCCAGTGGGAAAAATAATGCAGCATGGCAACCAGCATGGATTTGTAGCAGGTAGATCATGCCTGACCAATCTGGTTTCATTTTATGACAGGGTCACAAAATGCTTAGATGCAGGAGTAGAGGTAGATGTCGTTTTCTTGGATTTTAGCAAGGCCTTGATACGTTATCTCATCCCATTCTCATAAAGAAATTAAGAGGCTGTGACATAGATGTTTACATGGTCCGGTGGGTGGCAAATTGGCTTATCGGCCACACCCAGAGAGTGGTAGTAGATGTGTTGGTATCAACCTGGAAGGATGTGGGGAGTGGGGTCCTGCAGGATTCAGTCTTGGACCTGTACTCTTCAATCAGTGACTTGGATGTGGGTGTGAAGTGTACTCTGTCCAAGTTTGTGGGTGATACTAAATTGTGGGGTGAAATGCACACTCCAGAGGGTAGGGGATGATTGCAGGCAGACCTGGACAGGTTAGAAAAGTGGGCAGTACACAATAGGACACAGTACAACAAGGACAAGTGCAGAGTGCTGCACCTAGTGCACAAAAATATGCAGCACGCTTACTGGCTGGGAAGTGACCGTCTCAGCAGCACAGAAGCGGAAAGGGATCTCGGAGTCATAGTGGACTCCAAGATGAACATGAGTCGTCAGTGTGACGAAATAATCAGCAAAGCTAACTGCACTTTATCGCGCATCAGCAGATGCATGACAAACAGAACCAAGGAGGTGATACTTCCCCTCTATGCAGCATTGGTCAGACCGAGTGTTGGAGTACTAAGTCCAGTTCTGGGCACCGTACTTCAAGAAGGATGTTGATAGACTTGAGAGGGTCCAGAGGAGGGCCACTCGTATGGCTAGGGGCTTACAGGACAAGCCCTATGAGGAGAGACTGAGTGACTTGAATCTCTTCAGCCTCCACAAGAGAAGGCTGAGAGGTGATCTTGTGGCTACCTACCAATTCATTAGCAGTGTGCAGCAAGGAACTGGAGATGCTCTGTTCACTAGGGCGCCTCCTGGGGTAACCAGGAACAATGGACACAAACTGACAGAGAGCAGATTTAGGCTAGATATCAGGAAAAACTTCACAGTAAGGGTGGCCAAAATTTGGAATGGGCTTCCAGCACCCCCAGACTTCATGATGGTGGCAGGGGTGCTTTAACTAAAGCTCATTTGATAAGTTCTAGTTAAAGCAACCCCACTGCCATTTTGAAGTACAGGGATGCTGATACACAAGATGCTGTGAGCACTTTAATTAGAGCAACTCTCAGAGCCACTCGAGTTAAAGTGCCCCCGCCCCCAACCCCTGGGACACGTAATGTGTGCTTTTATTCCACTCTGCTTAAGTCCCTGAAAAATTGCTAATACAAAAGATAGGTGGGTCCTCCTCTTCCTCACTGCTTTTTTATGATATAGTCTTAAGGATCAGATGATGCTGTGTTGCAAAAGTAGATGCAATATGGTTTTTTAGTGACCTGAATAGGGTGGAACAGAATTGCCCTTAGACAAAGCCCACATAGAGACCCCAGAAGTGGAATAGAATCTTGTCCTAAATGTATCCATGCTGGGAGAAAGGAGGGAGGAGCTCAAATTTTTCAAAATCATTCAACACTGACCTTGCCCTTACCAATGAATTTAATGGCAACATGGTTGAGCCCAACACAGCGCTTCTGCAAATCCCACCCCAAATATTCCTCAAATGCTTGGTCTTCTATCACCCAACACCAGGGTGCAAATTAAGGGGAAGCTCAGGGATACAGAGCTCCTCCATAAGAGACAAGAGCCCCCTGTAAGATTTTAAAATCATAACCCAGGGGGGGTCTCCAATCAGATTGTTTCTTCACTTAGGTGAGGGGAGGGCAAAATATGGCCCACAGGCTGAATCCAGCCTGCCAGGCCACTCTATCTGGTCAGCAGGGCCCCTAAAAAATTTAGAAAATTAATATTTATCTACCCCTGGCTGCCTGTCAAAAATGACAGGAGGCACCGGCAGTAAGACCCAGGGGGAGCCAGCAACAGGACCAAGCCATGGCAGCAAGGCCCGTCAGGCTCCTGCCCAATGGAAGCCTGTGCCTAGCAGAGGCTTCTGGCCTGGAACACTGATGCTGTTCCTGCCTCCATCCACTGGAGAGGGAAACTCAGATAAGAAGGAGTGGGGGAGGCAGGGGAGGACTGTGAGCTATCACCCCAGTCCTCAGGGTCTGGCCAGCTGCTGCAGTCCCAGCACTGCAGCCAGGAACCATGTGGTGCCAGAGTGGCGGGCAAGGGTATGAAGAGGAGTGGTGGTAGCCACAGGCAGGGAAGCAATAAAAGCAGCAGCAGGTGGGGGGGGGGAAGGGCAGCAAGTGGGCACATGGAGCATAACAACAGCTGAGCAGCAGCTCAGGGCCCACACCAGTGTGCCAGGAGCAGAGCCAAAAGAGGCCCAGAATGGGGTGACAGGAGCATGGGGCCCAGACCGGCAGGGGCTCTGGAGCCAAGTCAGCTCCTCCCTCTCTCTGCTGGCACAGCCCAACCCAGCTCCATAGAGCACCTGCTGACCTGTGCCCCATGCTCCCACCGCCTTGCTCTGGACCCCGCCAGCGCTGGCTCTGGTGCATGGGTGTGGCCCTGCACTCCCACCCAGGTGTTGCTGTGCTCCATGTGCCCGCTTGTTCCCACTCCCCCCTGCCTGCCACAGCCATTTGCCTGCTGCTGCTGCCGCTCCACTCCCCTCCCCACCACCCGCTGCTCCAGCACCATATTTTCCTGGCTGCAGTACTAGGCCACAGGACTCAGCAGGAGCCTCTTTGATTCTTGGCTAGCTCCATGAGGTGCCAGCCAGGCCAGTTCAGCTCCTGCTGCATCCTGCAGTGTTGGCCATGCAGCTGGGATGTGGTGCTGGAGCAGCGAGTGGCAGGAAGGAATGGGGAAGTGGCAGAAGGGCAGCAGTGGCAGATGGAAGGGGAAATAGCTACGAGCAGAAGCACGGGGCTACACTGGTGCCCCAGGGCCAGGAGCAGCAGGAGTGCAAAACCCAGGCTAGCAAGAGTGCTGGCAGGGACTCTGCCTGCCATGAGGCGGGGGGGGAGGAGGGGTGGTGTGGGGAAACCCCTCCCACTCCACACATGCCACAATGCTCCCAGCCACCCTCCCCTCCACACACTCACAGCTCCCCACAACCCCCATATCCACACACATCCACATGCTCCCCGCCCCACATACACCCACACCCCCCACACCTATCCATCACCCCACAAACCCCACACACACCCACACCCTCCCCCACACACCTACAGCTCCCCACAAACCTATGCTCATTTCCCATACCCCTCATCCCCCCACAATATACAAGAGTAAGACTTCATTTTAAGCTATTATACAATCACTTCTATGTACACTACACAAAAACATGTACATTAGGACAAAAAAATTGAAATCAAATTAATGAATGTTGTAATAGATGTTTGATTTTTAGAATATAATTTGTTATTTTTCTGGTTCCAAGATGGCAAACCCTTGCTGAAAGGAGTACTTCAGGGAGGAGCGGGGGCAAGCGGAGGAACATCCGGTGGCAATGGTTAGGGGCTAGGGGGTGGGGCTTCTGGTCCCAAGATAGTGACAAGGGGGCAGGACACCTGTCAAGGGGTGGAGCTACCCTTGCACCCTTCAACAGGTTGCCAAAACTTGGTAAGCAGCCCTCCACCCAAAATAGTTGCCTGCCCCTGACTTAGGTGGACTTGTTAATCAATTAACTGTTTTTTTGCAGGCCCCCACCCCCCACAACAGAAGTCAAAGTGTAATTCGAACCCCGCTCAACACTGGGTGTAGCCATTCATGTCACTGCAAAATGAACATCAACCATTGCCATGTGGAGTTGGTAGCATTTTACATCTACCTTGTGTAAATGACCCCTCCAGTGCAGAGTAATGGTGAATCAGGAGCTAAAGCCTGTATCTGCTCTCTCTGAAACCAAAGGAAACCTCTCATTGATTTCATCAATGCAGGATTAGGCTCTACAACATTTCCTTTGGTATCCATTTTACCCAAGTACTTCAGTACTGCACTGACTTGCTAGATAGAGTTTCAGCCAGTGATTTGACACAAAAATAAAAAAGGGGACCTCCAGCATGTCAATTATGTTAACTAGAAAACCTCTTCAATTAATTTATTCTGCACTAGGAGAAGGATTCCTTTAGTTGAGAAACCAGTGTGACAAATACAGGTCTTTGGTGCAGGGTTTGCAGCATGACATCAGCAAGAGGGAAAGCAAGGGCATTTCCTCCCAGAAACTTCTATTATGGGAGCTACTGTTGCATCACAGTTCAGGTGCATAGCAGATATGGCAAGCTATTCCAAGTCTAGTTTAGGTAGTTAAAGAACCTAGCAGAGCACATGACCAGTAAATAATTCTGAAGGTAATGTCAGGATTAGACAACTAAATAGTCCAACTAGCACAAAGAGCTGTCAAAGGAAAAGAGAGGAAATGAGAGGAACCACTGCACTGTTTGGTCCCTTCCTCCCAAGCTTTTTACTTAGAGTTCTGGATTCAGAAGAAAGGTCTGATCCAAAGCTACTGAAATGAATTAGTGCCTTTCCAACCTACAATGGGGTTATTAATAATCATATCTGTGACAGCAATGCCTTGGAACTAACCAAACCCAAGGCCTCATGGTGCTGGGGACTGGACAAATGCAAGAGTAGCAGATAGTCTCTATTTTGAAGAACATTATTGCTATCACCTTTCTTGAAATGGGTGTCATGATCATCACTTAGAAAAGAATAGAAAGGTCATTTATTGCCATGATATTTCCTGTTTCCCCTATGCAAAAAGGGGTGTGGCCAAGGAGAAGGGAGTGTTGCTAGAGGGAGTATGGCTATGCTCTAGACCAGTGGTCACCAACCAGTGGATCTTGATCCACCAGTAGATCTCGGAGCCTCTTGGAATCAATCCGAGGCTGGGGTGGAGGGCTGAGTGCCCACATGCATGCACGTGTGCGCCCCAGCCCAGCAGGCCAGTCTGTGGGGAAGGGAAGGGGGATAGATTGAGGCCCCCGCAGTGAGGGACAGTGCCACAGAGACAGGAACAGGGGTAAGTAAGTTGAGTGGGGCCCCAGCTGGGTGGGACTTATCTGCTGCAGAGGTGTACCCCCAAATAATTTTTCTCCCTCTGCCTCAATCTACCCCCCTTTTCCCTCCCCACATACTTACCTGCTGAGCAATGAGGTGGGGAGCGGGTGCCAGTGGCGCACGGTAGATCTTGGGTTGCTTTTAAATGCTAAAAGTGATCTACTTAAAAAGGTTAGAGACCACTGCTCTAGTCCTTCAGGAGAACCCCTGTCAGCCGAGTGTACCCTCTTTAGAGGAGCTTTGAGGACTATTAGGAGTCAGGACAACAGACAGGCTGACTAACAGTCAGCTGGCCCTGACTACCTGAATGAGGCTGACTATATCTAGCTGGCCTAATTAGCTGCATGGGTATGGCTATCTGTATAAGCAGCAGCCCATTCAGTGCTCAAGGGGCTACTCAATAACAGAGATGCCTCTCTGGGCAGCTATTCTGTACCTAGCCATGTCCCAATTGGGATCTTTTTTTCCTGACTGATAATTCCTTGCTCTTGACTCCAGTCCAGATCCCAGTTTCCAAACCACTGGCTCCTGGTTCCTAGCTCCCAGCTTGTGACTCCAGTCTGGATTCTGGCTTCTAGCTCCTGACTCCCTGATTTGTGACTCTAGTTCAAAACCTTGCTTCCCAACTTTGCCTTCTCCTGAATCCCTGGCTAGTGATGCTAGTGTCAAGCCCTGATGGCCCATGACTAAGTCATACCCCTGGCAAGAATGAAAGGATAATCTAACAAGGAATACATGCTCCTAAGCACTTCTTATCATCTGAGCCAAACACAACACAGCCAAACCTGAGGGCCCCATGCATCTCAACTTAAAACCGCCTTAAACACTTTATATAACCTGATATCCCAGCCCAAACTATTTCCAGTCACTAAACCCATATTGCATAGGGTTACCATATGTCCAGGTTTTCCCAGACATATCCTCTTTTTGGGTCATAGATTCATAGAAGTAGGGTCGGAAGGGACCTTGTAGGTCATCAAGTCCGGCCCCCTGTCCTGGGCAGGAGAGAAAACTGGGCTCAAATGACCCCAGCCAGGTAGACGCCAAGCCTCCCCTTCATGACCCCCAGTGTAGGAGCCATCACCACTGCCCTTGGAAGTTGGTTCCAGATCCTAGCTGCCCTGACTGTGAAGTAGCGCCTCCTGATGTCTAGTCTAAACCTACTCTCTAACAATTTGTGGCCGTTATTCCTTGTTATCCCGGGGGGCACTAGGCAGAACAAGGTCTCTCCCAAACCCTGCTGGTTCTCCCTGGTGAGTTTATAGATGGCCACCAGGTCCCCCCTCAGCCTTCTCTTGTGAAGGCTGAACAGGTTAAGGTCCCATAGCCCCTCTGATCTCTGTCCAGGCAGTTTTTTGAAAGAGGAACAAATGTCCAGGATTTTGCTCTGCTCAGCCTCAATGTTTTTTCCCAGCATTTCCCAGCTTGCCCTAGCAGGGAGCTGCTTGGAGCTGGGGGAAGCCGGGGGAGGGTAATTAGAGATAGGGGATGCCACATGCAGGTGCATGCACACACACACACACACATGTGGCTAACATGCAGCCAGGCAGGGTGATAGGAACAGCCCTAGCAGCTGGATGCAGGTAAGTCTATGGAAGCGGAGGTTGGAGGGCCAGAGCTTGGGGACTGTCGAGGGGGGCTGTGTGGGGCATGTGAGTCTGTATGCACGTGTGTGTGTATGTGAATGTGAGTTTGTGTGTGTGTTGCAGAGGTGTGTGGAGGAGATGGGGTGTGAGATGGGGCAAGTGCCTGCCAGTGCTGAGGGAAGCTGTCCAGGAGCTGGGGCTGCAGCAGGGCAAGGGGTCATAGGGGAAGAGGCACCCACCCCTCCATTAGGGGAAGGGGTGCAGGGGGCCTTTCAGGGACAGCAGGGAACTGTGTGGCTGGGCTGGTGGTACTGGGGCTGTTGCCCTTGCTCCCAGTGGCAGAGGTGGGGGCAGGGCAGCAAGGAGACACTGGGTGCTGTGTGGAGCAAGGGGCTGCAGGTTGGAAGTGAGGGGAACTGGCAGGGCTGGGGGGGGGGGGCTGTGCCTTGAGAGTGGGGGACACCAGGAGGGGCAGGGGATTGTGGGTTGGGAGTGTGGGGCACTGGCAATGCCAGAGGGCTGCAAGTCAGGAGCGAAGGGCACCAGCAGGGATGTGGGGCTGTGGTTTGGGAGTGAGAGACACCAGCATGGCTCAGGGGGGCAGGATATTGTGGGTCAGGAGTGAGGGGCCCCGACAGGGGTCTGCAGGTTGGGAGTGAAGGGCAGCAGCAGGGCTGAGGGGGGCTGTGGCCTGAGAGTGAGGGGCAATGGCATGGGCAAGGGCAGGGCACCTGCATATCACTGCCCCGCCACAATTATATATCCCCCAGTTGGTGTCCTCTTTTTTAAAACTGGAAATATGATAACCCTAATATTGCAATCATACCATATGTTCATGCACCAGCTTATTGCAAGGTGGTTGGAAATATTTATGTCTACTATCATAGCCAGCAAGACAAAATGAAAATCTAAGATAGATCTGATGAAATTTCTATGAAAATTCTCAGTTCATCAGGAGACCTTCTGGTAGTTAAAATATGCACTGCTGTGAATTAAAGTAGCCCTGGGGCATTCTTACTTCCAGCTGAATTACTGGCTCACAGCAAGGCAGCCACTTGCAAGATCTCACAGGAAATTATGCTGTGTCTGAAAAAAGTATGGAATTACAGTGCATCACTGTAGAACAATGCCCTAGTCAGATCTAATCAAGCTCCTGGAAAAAAATATAGAGTACCAGAAAAGGTATAGGAGATAAGATTGATCCCAAAGTCAAGGTGGAGTCTAGAAGACAAGTGAAAGATAATAAAATCAATCCACATTGCAAAGAAAGAAAGAAACAATAGTTTGTAGGAGATAAAGAAATTCCACATTATCTTATCTGGAGTGGAGTATTCACATGGGTGTTTATTTCTCTACAACAGAATAGGTGAAAAGGTGAAGGAAAAAAGAAGTTGTAGGGACACACACACACAAAATCACACTGTAGTACAAAATACAATTAATTTTATAGAACATCCTCATTGTGGAGTATTACAAAACACTTAGCTGTAAGAAAGTCAATCATTACTTAAGGGGACAATAAAGTTTTTAGGCATGATGAGCAGAAAGGAAGTGGCTCAGAGATGAGGAGGAAGAAAACACTAGAAATAATGGGAAAGAGACACAAAGCCACAAGGGAAGGGGAACAAAAAGAAGTAGAGATTGGAGTAGTAGGAGGTACAGATGGGGATCATTTCAAAGGGAAGCACATTTGAGTACATCTTTCCATGGAGAACAGAAAGTTAGAAATAAAGGGCTCTCTCCTATTACAATAATAAATGTTCAAGCAGTCAGAAATAATGAAATAACTAGAGTATCAATAGAAATAACCCAATTGGAGCTGAAGGTTGCTTCTCAGACTACAGCTCAACAGTACTGAACTATTATTTCAATAGATCTCACAGATTTGTAAAGGCCACAATATATTAACATTTAGATCTTTAATGTTTTGAATACCACAGTTAAAAATAAAGGACTGTACTTCCTAAGGTTCAAACTCAAGACCTTCCTGGACTGGAGTCCGGAGAGAGGAGCCAGCAGTCAAGAAACAGGAAGTCCAGATCCTTGCTTCCCTACTCCTGGCTTCTAACTGGAGCATGGCTAGGTACAGAGTAGCTATCGAGGGAAGGATTTGTGCTGAGTAAGGATCTGTGTTGAGTAGTAGGGCTGTGCGAGCTTCAGGTGCTAATTCGATTCAGAGGCGATTCGTCTCCATTCGGCGGACAAATCTCCGAATCCAAATCAAATCAGGAGACCAATTAAAAGGTCTGAATCAATTCTAAGCTCTACGAATCAATTTGGAAAAGATTCAGAGAGCTTTGGTGATTTGGGCAGTCCCTGCTGGCTGCAGCAGGGAGCTGGACCCAAACCCCATACCAGTAAGTAGGGGGCAGGGGAGGGGGCGCTGGAGGACGAGACCATGGGGGGACCCCTGCCAGGCCCCATCCCCTGCCTGCTTCCCCAGCCACCCTGTATGCCTCCCGATTCCTGCCTGTTCTCCCAGTCACATCAATGGGTGCCCCACCTGCCCCCACTCACCAGCTGCTGCTAGGTGGGGGGGGCAATCCCCACTGCCCCACGCTGCATGGGGTGCTCTGCCATGAGCCCCCCAGGCCCCATCCACTCCCCCCCTCCATGGCTGCCCTGCCCACACCAGCTCCTGGCTCTTTAAAAAAAAAAAAAAGCCCCCACTCATCAGCTGCTGCAGTAACCTTAGGGCTTCTGGGGGCTCATGGGAGAACCCCCCCACACAGCATGGGGCAGTGGGGGGCAGAGGGGATCGCCCCCTGCCTGGCAGCAGCCGATGAGTCGAGGTGCCTTTTTTTTTTTTTTTTTTTATTTTAAGAGCCAGGAGCTGGACCGGGCAAGGCAGCTATGGTGGGGTGGGGGTTGGGAGAGCAGGCAGGGGTCAGGGGGCTTGTGGCAGAGCCCCCCACTTGGCATGGGGCAGCAGGGATCGCCCCCCATCTGGCAGCAGCCAGTGAGTGCCGGGCTTTTTTTTTCTAAGTGCTGGGAGCTGGGGCTGGACGGGGCAGCCATTAACAGGGCTGGGAGAACAGGCAGGGGATGGGGCCGATTCAGAGATTCAGCCAATTTGACTGCGGCCGAAACTCCAAATCAGATTCGGCTGAATTGATTCAGGACAGTGATTCGAATCACCAAATCAACTTACTGTCCCCCAAATCAGCCAAATCCGCATCCTAAGCAAATACTAGCCACTTCATACACGGCTGTTAAGTAGCCTCTCGAACATTGAAAGGGCTGTTGCTTATACAGACAACCACACCCTGGAGATAAATGGGTCAACAGGTTAAGAGCTGGCAGCTATGCTGCTAGAGCAGCCAAAAAGTAACTTCAACAATGACCTCAGGTAGTCCTTACACTGACACAAGTACAGATACCAACTTGCAACTTAAGACCCCCAAATAAAATATGGCATCATCTATATACTGGTAAAATACTCAAGCCAACATTGTCCTCTTATATTTGCTTTACTCTCCTCCCCTTCCACTTACTAAGATTAAACTGCATATAACATCTGTCAAGTCAGTTCTTTTCTAGGTGCACATGTCCATTTCATGCCCACTATAAATTCCCTCCACATCAAAGACTGCTCTCCCTGCAGGAAAATCCCACTCTTTTCCTTTGTAGTTGCTGCTGCCTTCATCTGAAGAAGGGTGCACACATCAGCAATCAATTTCTGTAGGCAGCTTTTCTGTCATCAGCAGTAAGAGATTGCTTATTAGATAGAGAGGGAAAAACTCTAGCCTGTGGGCCATATTATTTATCATGGCAATGAAGAGCTTTCCAGTTATATATGAGGTTTGGTGCTTGAAAGGATGAATACTGGGATAATGCCAGGCCTGAGCCCTAACAAATCAAGGAGTCCAGCATTCCACATGCAGCGAGGCTAGGTTAAATAAAAGTCTGTTCCCATCCCAATTTCCAGCGGCTGAATTCCCAAGAGAAATGCCATTTACATTTGTTTTTTAACCTGCAAATAGTTTTTTTTCATGAGAAGCATGGAGGGGTGGAGAAGGTAGGATAGAGAAGTGGTTAGTTAATTATCTCTTCCCCCATAGGATGAGGTCAGTGTTACCCTATATGTGAGCCAGAGCTCAGAAAACGAATCTTAGCAGAGGATATGCAGGATGGTATTGATTCTGTAGTGTTGCTGCAGGAGCGCAGGGTCTACAGTGAAGTTTAATGAATTAATGAGGCACAGAACTGTGGCCTTCCAGATAACTGGGCAGCTTGTACATCTGTGTACATTCAAAGCTGCAGAAATAGCAGTTTTGCTCTTCCCACCTGTGAACAGCTCTGGATGGGTGTGGGATGGGGAAACAGAAACTCCTAAGTGTATTACAGCTTGATGATATGCAAAGATTAGCTATGCTATTAAAAGGGAAAAAGAAATGAACAACACACAAAAGGGAAAAAGAAACGAACAAATTGCAAACTCTCTGCCAAAGGTTTGAGAACTTGTTTGGAGGTTTGCTATCCTAAGTCTGGCAGCTCAGCTTCGTCTAAACAGCAGTGTCCTAGGGAGAGAGGCCACAGGAGAAACACTTTAGTATGTAGGCTGTAACTGGGTTCATGTCACACATCCTATTTTTCCCCTTGTTTCTGCATTTCCTTTTCTTTCTAGTAACACTGCCTATTAACCCAGGGAGCCAGTCCAAAACTAAAGGAAGAATTAGAATGGAAAATGAAACTATGCATATTGGTTAAATAAATTCCACTCTGAATCCAGTTTAGGGATGATATATGTATGGCCACATAAATAATATCATTTTACTCTGCTCCCCTTACTGCTTCTTACACCTGTCTCCTGACTATAAACTGGTATAGCTGCATACTGACAGAGGAGGAGGTTTTTGTTAAAATACTGTCCTACCTGTTTTAGTTTATCGCTCCTCCCCGGTCCTTCACATTTAAGTTTCACTAGTACACATGCCCAGTAAGTATAAGCAGAACTAAAGCAGTGTAAGGGGGACATATTATCTTCCCATTTACACTGATGGAAACATGGAGTGGCTCTAACAACCCCAACAGAGTTACCCTGGATTTATACTGATGTACCTAGGAAAAGGATTAGGGCTTAGGAATTAGATTCCACACTGTGAGGGTGCATCTACATATGCCATTAAGGTAACGTGATAAACTCTGGGGCTGTTCACACCAGTCAGCTCTCCCAGATGCAGTGTCTGTATGAGCCCGGGACCACAGCAGTTTGAGCAGGGTGAAACAGCCCCTGGCTGACAGGGGACTCAGGGAGGTCAGCCCCAGGCTCTGGGTGACAGTGGAGGACAGCGGAGGGGCTGACTGGAGCACGAGGATGCTAAAGTGCACCCTTGTGCTCCAGCCAGCCCCTGTCACTATCTACACATGCATTTCAGTGCACATAATTACTTTGCCATAGGATAGTACCATCCCCACCCGTACTATCCTACAGCAGAGTTAATTAATTTACTGCGCCCTAATACTGGCGCACGTGTAGACAGTGACTCTTTTCTGAGGAACTAATTAGTCAGCTCTGCAGTAAAGCACGTGTGTAGAGATGTGTGTATGTGCAGGAGGCTAAGTGAAGAGACCTGCTGGTTTGCCAAGGGCAGCAGTATGACTCTAGGAGTTGACAAATTCACCCTCTTCTCTTACTGATAGAGAATCTGTCAAGGTACAAAGGAAATGTGAACCTGTCAGTTGCTTCCTATCTCTCTGGCCCTCTACTCACACCCACAAAAAGTATGTAAAACAAAGCTGTCATATTTCTGCAAGGTGTCATTTTGGACAGATCTCTTCCTTTTACTAGTGTTGTGCGCAAGGGCCTCAGCAAACATAGGCAAAGAGCTCCACTGATTTTACTGGTGCAATGCTGTACATAGCCCAGGGATGGACTTACTGTCAGCATCCAGATTTTTATGATGCTGCTTTAATAGCAATAATCAGAGCTTGCTGACAATTCTTTCCTACCCCTGGAAGTATCCTTCTCTTAAGCCAAAAGCGCCACCAAATTATTTGGCAACTAAATAGTATAAACTGCTTCCAAAAGAATTAAAATGAAAAAAAAATTAAACCACCCTGATTTTAAAATTGTTTCGATGCCTGAAGATGTGCTTAAACATCCCACTAGGCACACACCTGCACTGACAGACACCTAAATACTCAGCCCCCAGCCCTTAGGGGAATCCTGCAGAAAGCTGCTCTAACTCTTCCTCCTTATTCTTCTTTTAAAAGCAGAGGATTATTTTTTTTATCTCATCTGCAGTTAGGATCTGATATTCAGGTGTCCAACAGTGGTATTACTCATTGACATACTCTTCTCTCCCTCAGCCTCTAACCTGAGGATTTGTTATGTAAAAAGATTGGAGCTCAGAGAATAGTTGACAAAACATAGTTCTTAAGGCAGCCTGAATGTGAGTCTGAAATGCTACTATAATCTCTTGCCCTTGCTACACCAGAAAATAGAGAGAGGACAGTAAATGCAAGGATGCTGGGGAAAAGCATATCTGATTGGCAATAGCAGCACAACACAGGAACACAGGCACAGGACCAAGGCATTTATATTGCAGTCCTGCTGGGCAGGGGAGCATGGGGTCAATCAACTTACTCCAATACAGTGTATATTCACTTTCAGAAGTGTCTTCCTGAAGGTTTCTGTCCAAAGGTAAAGCAGTATTTGAGGACAGATTTTTATAGGACAACAGTGGTGCTAAATTAGTAGCATGTGACTGTAAAGTAACAAGAATGAGTTGTGTTTGGCTGAGAATTCTTTTGGAGAGTCATAACCACAGCCATGGTGAGCATTTTGGGTTTGGGGGGAGGCAAAGAAATGAGAACTAGAGGGAAACACTGTTATGCTTTGGTTCCATGGAAAAAGGAGCCCTCACCACTCTCAGTGCTGAACTTAAGACCTTTCTTCATTGATTAGTAGTTTATTCCATAAGAAATTACACTAAAATCAATAGGACTGCCTAACAGGTGGACTGCAACCCAGTGGGTGTGTCTACATGTGCACTTTAATGCGCAGTAGCCTATTTTACTGCACATTAAAGCATTGCATAAAAAATTGTGCTATTACACTATTGCACTTTTAGCAATTTAAAAACGTGCTTTTGGTACTGTGCATTAGGGCAGCTTAATGCACATTTATTTAGTACCTCACATTGGCAGTACTAAATTTAATGTGCATTAGGAAAAGTGCATTAATGCACGTGTAGACATGCCATGCCCAGTATGAGTAAGTGTATGGGCCTGTGGCTGAAAGACAAGTCAATGTCATCATAATTTCTGATACTGGATGAGTCAGAACTCATGATGCCAATGCTGTCTGGACTAAATTTTGGCCAGAGATATAAACAAAGGACACCACAATGGAAAGAAAACCAGTACCATGGTGACAAAAGCCAACGATGCTCATATCATGCTTCATCAAGGATCTGCAGCTGTGCTAGGGGGTTATGTATGTTAAATAAATACATGAGTTGGGCTTGAACTCTTCAGGTAGCTCTAAAAAATGTCTCTACTGCCAGCAGTATGGTAACTTAAAAATGTAAATCCTGCTAAATATAGTGGGATAGTCATTACCACTGTTAGGAGACCTTGACAGATACTTTTTTGTGATAGACTTGATAAGAAAAATGAATTATCTTCAGTGGATGCAAACTTTTCTTAAAGAATAAAAAGCTGAAAGCATGGTGGGGAAAGGAGGAGGAGGCAAAAAAGGAAAGATAAACTAATGAAGGAGCAGCAGCATGAAAGAGAAGAAAAAATTAGAAGAAAATAGCATTGGTTCATTCTGAATTCTCATCCTGGCTCCTATATGTGTTTTAAAGAACTGCAGCTGCTGAAAAAAACAAAGTGCATAGACAAGGGAATAGGTGGGTGATTGGTGAAACAGTCAAATTAATGTTAGGACAGGCAGGAAAAACTAAGGAATTCAAAGAGACAGAAAGAGCAGAGCTCTGCACTGTACTTCATTGCGTCCCGCAGGTGAACTCTGAATGCATGAGTGTCATCGGTAATGATTTCTGCCTCTCAGCTGGTGACTGCACTTGTCCAGACCAGGGGCAAAAGTCAGATAAATTCTCCCAGAATGGCTGATGTTTGAGAGAAACCCCACAAAGAAGTCTACAGCAGATGTACTTTCCACTTATTTTCCACACCCTTTTCCTGATTAGTCTAAATGGAAAAACATGTAGGTATTATCTGAAAACCTATCTAGTTGGCAGTTTTGCTACCTTTTCCCTGGATGTTCAATAAAAGCAATCTTTCTAACAACTAGCTGTGTCCTTACTCCCTATTTGATTGCACCCCTTCCCAGGCCCTGGGAACAAAAATGCATGGGGCCAGGCAAGCAATCCTGCAGACAATGGTTGATAGCAGGCTATTGAAGTTTATTGAACTCCTGTTTAAGAAAAAAGGGAAAGCAGAAAAGTGAAAATGCCCCCCACCCACAAGTCACGTACCCCCCCGATACCCACAAAGCATGGGTACAGGCACTGCCCCCCACAAGGCATGCTGGGCTAGCTGCTCACTCTCACCCCTTGGTGTCAGAGCCATAGCACTTTTTATGCAACTGTGAACCGGTTCTTAATCAGTGGCATTTGGGAATGGTTCAGATGTTACATGTGTCTGCACCCTGAACCAGTTCCCAACCAATGACATTTTGACACAAAGCAATACACAGCTCAGTAGCACGAAGCAAGAATGAAGAATACCATATCCATCTGAAACAGCAGGGGAAATCATAAGCAGGCTTACTAATTACTGTGACTTGAAATGTAACCAAGTTACCAGGGTTGACACTGTTCTGTTACTAAAAGTGTCATCAAATTTTTGGTGACTCCAAATGCTCTGAAACTTTGTTCCCAGTCTCATCTGCAAGAGTTCACCTCCAGCAGCACAGCCGTCCCTAATGCAGTGGTTCGCAACCTTTTTAAGCTCAAGGCACCCATCACTGGATTCAAAGCACACCTCCATAACTTTTGTGAATTGACAAAAACTAACTTACTGGTATTTAATTACAATGATTACCTCTTTGCAGTGGGGCTGGCTAGTGAGGGCAAGGAAATGGGCAGGCAGAGACAAGCCCGAGTTAGTGCTTCTCTGCTCATCTCCTCACACCTGGCTTATCTTTTCACACCACATGGCACCCTTCAAAGGATCACATGGCACTCCAAAGTACCTCGGCACTCTGGCTGAGAATCACTGCCTTAATGCCAGGCTAAGCCAGTGGTTCAGCATCATCTTAGAAGGAAGAACAGTACCTCCCACTTTATCACCTTTACCAGCATCCAGATGTTCCTGAAAGTTCTCCCCACCTAGCCCAAACCCTGTTGAACCTGGGACTAGGGTGGCCATCATAGAGGACAGTCCGGTTGTCCTCTGTCCTCTATTGATATGAAACTGGACGTCTTTATGTCCTCTATTTTTCTCTTGAAGAAAAAAAGAGAGGACATAAAGGTGTCGGGTTTTGTATCAATAGAGGACAGAGGACAGAGTAGCAGAAAACCAGAATGTCCTCTATGACAGCCACCCTACCTAGGACACATGATAGGACTGTAAGACAAGGTAGGAGCTGGAGGAGGACACAGTAGTACCGTGCTAACTGAGGTTGTGTGAGCATTTTCCTCATCTGTGTTTCTCTCTAAAGAATTTCAGGAGAGAAAAACTTGCAAATCCTACTGAGCAGACACCAAGTAGCTTGCACCGTGGGTTATTTTAATGGGCACGTCACTTTAAATAGAGGCTCTGCCATCTGTTCCGCCCTCTAATTACAAAAGGTAAAATGAACATAACTCACTACTGAATCATAAAAAGTGTGCGATAGGTGATTTAAATGCACAGAGAAAGCTCTTTATTTAATGGAGCAAGCATCTGGTAGGTTTTTCTTGGGTCATCTTGCAGATATTAAGCTGAGGAAAAGGAGAGGATAACTTTTTCCTGGATCTCGTAAAACACATTCCTGGTAAACAAGGATTAATCCTGTGTGTCTTCCATGCAAACTGAGTTTTTACAGTAGTGCACGTGAAATGCTATCTGTTTTATGCACAAGCATAAACATTGAAAGAATAAGCATGCAGCACTGAGCCCCACAAATGAAGTCAAATTCTTACTATGACGCTTCATCTGGGATTTATACATTTATGGCATATTTTAATAGAGTAGGTGGCATGCAGCTGTACCTTGCTGGGAATATGTAAGTAAGAAATGTCTGAAAGAGGACTAAACTTTCTTATGAAGAGGTGTTGCTGCTGTGGAGAAAGCAACAAGAATGCAACACCCAAGGGGGACCCTTAATTATTCAGCCTGTCAAGGTTACAGATGGCTCTACTGCTAATGGGATTTATCTGCCCTGTAAAATTTCAAACATTCCTCCTAACATTCCTGTGCACTCTGGAGCCCAAGTTTCTCACATGCATGACAGGCTGAGGTGCAATGATGACTGCCACTGGCAAAATGAAAGAGGCTCTAGAGTTGCACTTTGGGACTGCAGAAGCATCAGACAGAAGGCATCTGGCTATAATGAGAATGTGGGTTGCTGTTACAGGGACTCTTTGCCTTCTTGTGACTTGGAGCTTTGCAGAGATTCACACCTCTGTGCTTTATTAGCAATTCATTTCCTTACCAAATATGAAACTTTACTGAACATACCTAATAGGATATATGCTGAGGTGGGTAAACATTGGCAATACTTGTTTAAGGGAGGGACTTGGAGATGTATGTAGCTGGGTGATAACACAGTGTACAAGTGGCTTCGCTAGATTTTAAGTAACTTGTGTAGAAGCCGCTTTTAATTACTTCCTAGCACCAAACACATCATCAGTGCTTGGATTAAAAAATGCTACAACAATATTTTTATTTTTACAGATTAGGGCAAAGAAAATTGCTTCTGATGACAATAGGGTCAGGTGTGCATTTTAAAAAATGACTCTTAGACCAATAAATGGAGAGACAAGATACCTCTGGTAAAGACGACACCAGGTGACACAGATAGTGGTGCTGATCCAGATAGAACATCTGCCGTAGCTAGTTGTGAAGCCTGGAAAAGTAGGATTGTCCTCCCTGAGAGGAGTAAAAAAATCTTTCTAAATTTAAATCCCAAGTCTGCAGAGTTCACTACAAAACAGGTCTCAAATCTTCAGTCTAGAGGTCAGGCACCTTATGATTAATAAAACCAAACAGCATGTGTGCCTGCTACCTTCTTACCTCAGATACCAGCTTCTGGGCCTAATAAAAAACAGGTGGCCAGTTAGGGGTTGATGAAATGCCTACTAACATAGGGGATAGCTTCTAGTGGCCAGGGAGAAGCAGATCAAAACATGTGGATAGAGATGATGCTTTTTATTGATAAAGCATCATCTCTGACAAAGCCATCTGAGTCCTACTCAACATTAGCAAACACCTTCTAAATCTAAAAATAACAGTAATTAAAAGCTAACTGTGTAGCCAGTAGCCAAGACAGAGCACTAACAATATCTGAACTGGAAGAACGACCAGCATCTTTTGCTGAGGTATCTGGTACTATCTATTCCTAGGCACTGGGCATTATACTAGACAAGCCATTTGTTTGATCCAGGATGCTATTTCTTGTGTTGGAAATCAGGGGATGGTAGGGGGACTGGCTCTGCACCGCTGTGTTCACTCCCGGGGGGGAATGTGGGGCACGTACCCTCCAGATTTGTATGTGGGGAGGGGGCAGGTATGAGCTTGGGCTCCCCACCATGCTGCCCTCCCCCCAGGCCCTCTGTGGCCCAGCAGGCAGGACCCAGCGCGCAGGGCAGAGTGGGACAGGGAAGCTCAGCACCACGACTGAGTGGTGCGCTGGAGTAGGGGCACCAGCAGCATTGGGGGATGTAGATCAGGAGTGAGGGACAAGGGCATGGGCAGGGAATTGGCATATCAGGGCTGCTCAGCACCACAAAGCAGGCGGTGCAGGGGACAGCCTCAGCTGCACCCACATCCTGGTGAGCAAAGGGGGCAAGAGGAGCTCTGATTTTTCATAATAAAAACCCCCAAATCAAATACCAAAATTATAGGTATTTAGAATTTATTTTATTATAGTGATTGAGGGACCAGCGTCCAATTTTTTTTTTAATTAGAGAATTTGTGCTTTTTAAAAAAGGAAACCAGGATCCCTGCTGATACCCATAGATTTTGATTAAAAAGTGGCATTGGCTTTCTTATCCTGACTCTCTAACTCCAAATGTATCCCTTTGGCAAGGAAGTAGTGGCCTCCTACTCACAATCCCTCCCCAGTGATGAGCCTTCTCCTTTTACCATTGCTGGGGACAAAGCAGCCCCAGCAACCCCAGACAGTGACAGCTTCTCCCATACCAGAGGCCAGATGTGCAGGTTCCAAGGAGCTGAAGTGATCCAGTTATGTATCACAGCTCAATTGATGTTCTTGTCTGGACAGTCCCTCATAGAAACTTCAGAGCCATAAGGCAGCCAAGGAGAAAATTAAGGGAATCTGTATTTTAATCCCCTGGCAGTGACAAACAGTAATCCACCACAAGCAATCGATTCTTCTCTTCCTGCAATTACTGTGCCTACCAGGGGCTGTGGGTGTTATAATTACAGTCACTACCAACTCTCTTCAGTTGCAGAAGCACCAGACAGCCTGTTGTCTGCCAGGTCAAGAGCTGCTGAGGGGTCAAGCTTGACCATCCATTAGAGATACCAGTACTAGATACAGCAAGGCTGCTTCCTCTGATCTTTCACCAGCTTCAGCGGACTAGGAACATCAATTCAATGGCAGATTATTTTGCAAACAGCTACCCTTGGAAACACTGCATTTGAAGTGGGCAGCGGGGAATGAGTTTGCTAAACGAATGCTAGTCTGACCTTCTCCACGCAAATATAAAGCTACTTTCAAATTTTATGAAATTGGTCATAATACATGAGCAAACAGCCCTAACAGCTTGTTCAGCTCTGTCTGACAGAAGGAAAATCAGCTCTCCTGGTGATATGGTCATTTTGTCAAGCTCACAGAGCATCTTATTAGAGAGAACAGCCAAAAATCCAGCTTCAAGGATTATTAAGCACAAAACATTGCTCCATATAAACAATGGTCAGGTCACTGCATACACCCTCCAAACAAGGAAGGGTAGCTACAAAGTTCAAAGCAGCACAAAGACTCCATACCTAATTAACAAAGTTTCCAAAGAAGGCAAACAACTGTGTGCTGTTAGAAAACAGAACTTCCCAAAATGAGCAGCCACCAGTCAAGAGGCAGGTGCAGCTGAGTAAGATCAACCAGACACAGACACCTGGAGACAACTCATTAAAATGTTTTCTTGGAGCTAAATCTCTCTGAGGATATGCCTGTCCACTGCTCACATGACCCCTTACTCTGAAAGCCTTATCAAAATGCAGAGAAGGTAAACACAGGGCAAATAAAAAGAAAGGAAAAAAGAAACTCCACCAAACTGCCACATTCACAGCATTTAAAGGTTGGGATTCCAGGGACATAACAAGAAGTGAAAACAGTGCTGTCTTTTTTGGGCAAAAGGACTTACTCTTACCAAAATAGTAAGAACTTCCATATGACAAAATAAGCCACAGAAAAGGGGATGGGCCATACAAGGAGGTATAAGTGCAAATACAGCTGTGGGCAGCATTTATCTTATCTTCATGGATAAAGTATTGAACCATGTGAATAAATGGATGAGACCGTATCCTCTCCCAATACCCTGGTGGAACTAAACTGGAACAGTGTTTGTCTCATGGGAGGGCTCCAGGTTCATGACTCCAGGTGCCGTGCTCTTCTCACCATGGCTTTCACACAGTAGAACTCCTGGCCCATTCCTTTCTGTATTAGAGGTACCAGACTTGCCCAGGCCAGCCCTGACACCGAAGGCCAGAGTTAAATATCTGGACAGCATCAGTAACTTTTAAACAAAATATTCAGAAAGGGTTAAAAGCACTGCCAGAAAGCAGAGAAAAAGCATTCAAGAAAGATCCTGCAATGTCTATGTTGCATCATTGCACTTCATCTTCTGAAGGTGTTAAACTTGAATCTTCATTGTCTCATCTTATTTAGGAACAGAGTTTGAAAACAGCAACACATTTCATTTCTGAAGATAAACCTGGCTGATCAGTGCAATTCCCTGTAGAAGTAGGCATGTCTGTCTCGTGAGACCATAAAATTACACCGAAACATCAGCTCACTGAACATAATCCTTGCTTGAAGGATAAAGCTGAAGTCCATCTCAGCCTCGCTGGTTCAACCCGAAGGAAAAATAAGTGCCAGTACATTTGGAACCAGCTTGGCCGCTGGAGCTGTCCGAGCAAAGGAGATCACCCATTTGTTCATCTCCTGGGGCTGGGGCTCCTAAGTCGGCTGCTGATCAGAGTTAAAGAGCTCAATCTACCCTATCATGAAGTAGACTTCAGTTCCAAACTTTTTACATATACACACACACTTTATAACATAGCAAATTAATTCCTTGTATGCTAGATTTAAAAGAAAAATGAATCATAAGTCTTTCGCAAGACTGTCAGAAAGGGAAAGCAAATGTGGAAGATTCTGTGGATGCCTCATGCCTGGGTCCTTGTTTAAAAAAAAAAGTCAGGCATCTATTTTTAGAAGCAACTAGTGATTTTCAGTGCCTGATAGTATGATTTTCAGAGGGTAGGTACTCAACATTTTCTGAAATTCTGGTCCTATTATGATGTCTCTACTTGGGCCCTAAAAATTGTGGCACCAAAAAAATCTCCAGTCAATTTAAAAAACTATTATGTTGATCTCAGAGTGGTTTCTCTATATTAGAAAGACGTAGCTAAAATTATTCCAGATATGCAAAGACATGGCTGAAAACATAAGCGGGCATTCTTATAGCAAATACCTCTCTCCCTGTTCTTATAAAGAAAACTCGGCACATAAGAAGGTGCTGTAGCACTTCCAGGGCCAGCAGACAAACAAACTGAATGCAATTTACAGAAAGATTATTGCAGCACTATACAAAGTCATGCCATGGATTGTCATTGCTGAGGCTTCACTTACCCGGATCTAAAGACTATATTGGATGACTACAGACAAATCTAGAGTTAGGTTATTGAAACCATCTCAACCTCCTGCCTTCCACCTAATTTATACACTGCATATTGCATGATTTAATTTATAATTTATAACACTGTATATAGCATGATTACTTTTTTTCTGGTCCAGCTCTACATTTGCTAAGAGAATAATTTGGCTCAGAGACTAAGGCACAGACACTAACCCCTGCATCCATCTCACCATCCCCTTTCAGAGCACAATGGCTTTTCAGAGTGCCTGTGGACAAAGCCAGATACCACATATTGGAAGACACTGTAACTGTTTCAAGAATATACAGGGGGAAATACTTGTATAGTTCAGGGTGGAATTTTCCAAGGAGCCTAAATGAAAGGAGTTAGATGTCCAACTCCCACTGAAATTCAAGGAGAGGAGGGTGGATACCAAAGATGTTTTGGTTCCCTTGATACCTCCAGCTTTAAGGACTTTAAAAAACCTAAGAACTTACATCAGCACAGGTGGCTTGGTCACCATTGGCCTGATATATTTTAAGTGGTAACTAGAGACTGAAGATCCATATTCCAATTACCAAACATCCTGGCTATCTAACTTACTCCATTGTTCCCCGAATATAGAAATGTGCATTGTTTACCCTAGGGACCCAAGACACAGCTTCTTCCAAATTCATTCACCCACCAGCTAACATGCATCTGGAAGGATTTTGCCTTCTAAAGTACTTATTAAGTACTTAATAGCCTGGAGTGGCATCAATTAGATAAATATATATGTAAAGAATTATTGTTTATTAAAAGGCTATAACAGCTGTTTAATAGCACATCTTATAGCTAGGATGAGTTTACAAAATGCACACTTAAATATGTTATTAAAATGCATTAGTATTCCTTTGCAGTAGCTACTTTGAAGGATAGAATCTTGTTAATTACAGACACCCAAAAACCCCGTGGTAATGCCCTGATCAGCAGAATCAAGAGAAAAGGCTATTTTTAAAAAGGCCTGTAAGATTTAACTGAAGAAAGAGATGTGGAAAATAAAAATGTTATACATTACATTTAATCTTTATTTCTCCACACAGCCACCACCACTTTTTCCCTCTTCTTAGTAATTTTCATATCAGAAGATGAGATTGCAGAATCTGACATTATTTCACATGCAATTAAATGCCACCTCATCTACAGATATGGGTTAAATGTAGCCCCATTACATGGTACTCTTGTTAACCCTGTCCTAATTAAGAAGTGATCATTCACTCTCATTAGCAGAATACTAGTTTAGAATGTGGCTGAATTATATACAAAAAGTTAAAATTTTCCAATGCGCCCAGGCTATTAAGTCCCATTTTGTAAAGCAACTGTGAAATTGGAGTTTGGGGCATCAAACAAGGTCATTCACCAGTAATTTCAGCTACTACCCCTGCCCTATGGCCTCTCTGTCAATTATTGCTTCTTTTACAATCACAGCTTTCTCTTATTTAATAGTTTTCTCTGTTGTTGCTGTATAAAAGAGTCACGTAAGCATCAAAGGAAAATAACAGACTACAACACAGTACAAAATAGCAAAACTGTCTGTACACACACTGCTGACAAATGCCTTATGTAAAAAAAAAGACAGAAAAAACATATTTTCCCCCAATTTTTTACTAACAGTAAAATTCAGTATTGATTATAACCACAGATACTAAAGACAGTTTTAGACAGGAGAGCAACTTCTAGACTGACAGCGTAAAGTCCCTTTAAGCTGTATTTTGCATAGTTCTATCTCATTATAGCAAAACTAATTTCTAAGAAACTTTTAACACTCCCAAAAGCCAAAGCCTAAGTTTTCATTATTATAATGCAGCAAATTGACCAACACTATCGCACTGAACATCATTTTTTGACAAACTTTCCTCCTGGTCCCATGGGAACTCGTTATAATGAGGCGGTACTGTATTTGGGCTACTTCCCAATAAAGCTACCATCCAAATTAAGTGTATGATCTCACTCTCATTGAAGCCAATGATGAATCCCCACGTTGACTTGAACAGGAGCAGGATCAAGTTAGAATGGGTGATACATCTCAGTCATTTTCAATCCCTTTAAAAACTAAACCCATTTATATCATGTCAGAAATCAACCTCATACCATAGTCTGTGACTGAGAACATGAAGCTTGCTTATAAGTGCATGCACACACAAATCCCCTTAAATTAAAAGGTCACAGCATGACTCCATTGCTTCCACTAGTGGGCACTCACATGCAGAAATAACCATTAATTTATTCCACCAGATTATTCATTCCAGTAACTACTGTCCCTATTATTATGAAGGGCTCACACAAAATGGCCTTAAATTCTTCTACTTCATGCTTGCATTGCTTAGAAGAAAGCTAAATAAATAAAATGGCATAAAAAGATACTTTCTCTCAGACATACATGGGCCTTGTGTGACAAAAACAGTGAGTTTGACCTCTGAAGTAGGAGCTCTTAGTACAGTAAGTTTTCAGCAAGACTCTTGTCGCAGCCTGAGCTAGGACCAGATATACGGGCCTATACAATGCATTCTGCTGTATGAAGTGTAACTATACGTATACAACTCTGCCAATACAATCTCAACTAGGACCTTGCCCTAAAGAATTTGAGATAAAATAGCTGCATGAAAAAGAGGGCTTGTTTAATGCTACTGCTGGGATGCTCAAGTGGGTTTCTGAGTACAAAAGAGTTTACTTCTGAGTTTGGGTTTTTTTCATTGGATAGTTAAAGGATTTCAGATTTTTAGTCATTGGATTTCAGATTTTTCCAGAGCTCCCCAACGATATTAGAGATGTTCTATTTATCAAAAAAAAAAGTTTTCAAATAGAGTTCTGCAAAAGATAAACAGTCTGATTGACGAATTCTCTCTCCAACTGATATCTTGGGGAAAAAAGTCAACAGAGTTTTCTATTTTATGATCCAGGGATCTTGGAAGATTTAATGATTTTCATTAAGCTACTCTTTGTACAGCGTGTCTTTCAACTTGTGCCTCTTACCTAGCTATATTTATTTCAGCAGAATAAATTAACCTGTTTTTCAAGTCCCTAAATATTCATGCAATGTGATGTATGTATTTTTCCCCTGGGATAAAATAAGCCTGTTCAATATATTCACTTACTGTTCTTATGTAATCACTATAACTTCCAAACTTGGCACATTTCTAAGCCCTACAGCTGTCACTTGTTATTTAGAATTCTAATTGAAACAGAACCTTGGTAGCCAAAATTGAACACCCACTCACAAAAACCAAGTTCTCTCCCATACACAAGTGATAAAACCATTTCGATAAAACAACCAACTGACCCTGTGGTTTGCATAAGACACAAAAACAGCCAAGCTGAACCCCACTTCTTTTTAAAGTCTGATTTTTTTTCTTTTTTTAAGGCTTCTGCTATTCTTGGCTCTGGAGACAACCAAAAGCAGAAAAATAAAAAAGCCTGCCCTGGCACAGTTTCCACAGAAATTTGGCAGATTCAAGAGGTTCCAACAAGTTCTAAAACGAGACTCCAAGCCTCTGAAAACCTTTCAAATGTTGCCCATTATTTCAAATTATTACATATTACAGCTTTACCCCAGTATACCTGCGGGCACATAGTAATATACCTCCACATGCAAGTACACCAACCTAGTACATTTTCAAATTACCCAGTGCCCACTGACACACACATTTATATCCCTTCCAATACATTCTGGGGTTGGGTGCAAAAGCAGCCTTCCAAAGGACTTTCACTAGGCTTTGGATCAGGTACTCAAATGGCAACAAGCTCTTGAAAATATTCTATGCTACCATCCATGAGGCCAAATGTGCTGTTTGCACAAAAGGAGCAGGTTGGGTGAGTTTGCACCCAAATGGAGTCTTACACTGGTGATGGATGTCACTGAATTATATGAAAATAGAGCAAGCACCCAGGGTCTTCTCTCTATAGGCGGGGGCAAACTACCATTTGCTTATCAATGGCATCCAGAAGCTTCAGTTTGGACCTACACAGCTTCACTGAGCTATGTACCATTTTCTTTCAACACTTGAGAAGACTAAAGTGCTCTATCAGCCTGCCCAGGCCATGGATGTAACCTCACTCCCCAAATTACCATCAAGGGAAAGACCTTGGAGGTAGGTAAGCACTTCCCATACCTTGGTAGCCACCTCTTTCAGAGAGTGAATATTAACGATGAGATACAGCATAGGATCTGCTGTACAAGTGCCTCCTTTGCAAAATTGCTTCAGTGTGTCTTTGTTCATAGTGATATCTAGAAAGACACCAAGATCCAGGTCTACAATGCAGTCATCATCCCCACACTCCTCTATAGATGTGCAATGTGTGTGACCTACTGTCATCATCTCAAGAGCCAAGAGAGGTACCGCCAACGATGGCTCCGGAAAGTCCTTCACATCAACTAGGAAGACTGCCACACAAACACAAGCATCCTTGTTGAAGCCAATGTTTCCAGCATTGAGTCAGTCATTGTGTGCAGATGCCCAACTCTCAGCTCTCAAAACAAGTGATCTACTCCTAGCTTAGCAATGGACTGAGATCTCCTGGTAGCCAGAAGAACTACTACAAGTACATATTGAAGGCATAACTAAAGAAAATGGCTGTTGACATCAGGAATTGGGAGAAACTGGCTGCCAATCAGCTCCAATGGCACCACAGGCTCAGGCTCAGTAAATGGGCGGACGAGAAACTGATGGTGTTTAACACCGAAAAATGCAAGGTTCTCCACCTTGGGAGGAAAAACCTGCAGCATGTCTATAGGCTCAGCAGTGCTACGCTGACTAGCACTACGGATGAGAGTGACTTCGGAGTCAGGATTGACAACAAGATGAACATGAGCCTGCAATGTGATGCCACAGCCAGTAAAGTGAGCAAAATGCTCACTATGGAGCAAAATGCTCCATAGATGTTTTTCAAGCAAATCCCGGGACGTCATTCTCCCGTTGTACTCAACCTTGGTGAGGTCGCAGCTGGAGTACCATGTCCAGTTTTGGGCTCCACAATTCAAAAAGGATGTGGAGAAGCTTGAGAGAGTCCAGAGAAGAGCCACATGCATGATCAGAGGTCAGGAAAACAGACCTTATGATGAGAGGCTGAGAGCCATGGGACTTTTCAGCCTGGAAAAGTTCAGGCTCAGGGGCGACCTGATGGCCACCTATAAGTTTATCAGGGGTGTTCACCAGGACCTAGGGAAACATTTGTTCACCAGAGCACCCCGAGGGATTACATGGTTGAATGGTTATAAACTCCTGCAAGACTGTTTCAGGCTGGACATAAGGAAGAACTTCTTTACTGTCCGAGCCCCCAAGGTCTGGAATAGCCTGCCACCAGAGGTGGTTCAAGCACCTACTTTGAATGCCTTCAAGAGAAACCTGGACATTTTTCTTGCTGGGATCCTATGACCCCAGCTGACTTCATGCCCCTGGGGCAGGGGGCTGGACTCAATGATTTTCTGAGGTCCCTTCCAGCCCTAATGTTTATGAAATCTATGAAATCTATGAACTTCAACCAAGCAGCAGCCTGTTTCAAGGCAAAGCATCTTGCTGTTGAAGCAGAGAAGAAAGAACAAAGGAAGGAAAAGAAGAAGAATCCCAGCATGCAGCCTACTCTTTTCTGCAGAAAGACCTGCAACTTCTGTGGATAGATCTATGGCTCAAGGATTGGACTCTTAAGTCATCTCAAGACCCATTAGTGAGTTGTGGTAGAGAACATCCTTGATTCAAGGAATTGCCAGTGATGACTGTATATGCAACAGTATCAGGGAGCCCTGGCTCTGTTACTGGAGAGCAGCGTGGCCCCTTTAAGGGGAGTTTTTATAGCACGAGCAGCCAACAGAGCAGGGGTTAAAGGAGAGCCCTGGAAACAAAGATAGAAGTGCCCCATCTGATGGGTGACTCAAACTCTGTGAACCCCAGAGTACCATGGCACCATAGTTGAGAATCGCTGGTATAGAGAGAAAGGACACAACAACTGGTGACAAGAAAGGGATCTTAATCCAGGAATATAGTGGAATGGAGTGTTACTACAGAGATCTCAGGAAAAGTACAACTGCAACTACAGCATGCAGTACTGGGACTGAGAATAACCACCTATAGACAGAAACAGGATTAAAAATAGTTTGCAGTTTGAGAAAACTGGATTTCCTAGGTTGCTCAGTTAAGGAATTTGTCACCTGTGCCAAGTGGCTAGAACAGTATATAATAGCTATTGATATCAGTGATCAGGGTGATGGTGTTACCGGGTGTAATGACTACCACCTATGGTGTGCACTGTAACTAATAGTTCCTATTAAACCAGTAGACAAAGTGCTTGCTGACAGTGTGGAAATTCTGCATAGTCACCTATCCCCAAAGCTACTTTTGATTGAAAAGAGATCCCGCTTTTACAGATGTAATCAAAGAGAAAATAAACAAATCCTAAACATGCGGCTGGATTAAGGAAATTAACAGAGCATTGCCAGTTTGGCGAAAGTTTAAAGGATGCACTGAAGGAGCTGATTAGCTTGTGGCATATAAACTGAAGCAATCCAAAAAGCAATTATTGACTGTAGCTGATTTGACCTTAAACTGTGTACTGGAAATTATTGTACCAATGGAGACTGCAACTAAAGATGGTAAACAGTTGTCAGAGCACCATGATGAGCAGTTTGTCCAAAAGTGACAGTTTGTTGTGCAATCGGCCCTCTGAAAGCGCTCTGTAGTCATGCCCTGACAGAAGTACACAGCTGAAGAGCACTTTAAAAATGCCGGATTGCGCGACAATCTGAACCCTCATTCAATGTGATATGAAGCAGAGGGCATTCATTAACATTCTGTCAGAGTGTGCCAGGAGCAGGGCTGGGCTGAAGCAGCTCATCCCTACCCCCAGTGCTATCTTCAGAATGGGAGGGGGAAAAAGGAAGGGGAGGGATTTTCGTCTGGGGTTTGCCCGTTTTGCGCAAGGTGTAGGGTGTGTGGATTGGAGCCCCCCCCCCCCCCCCC
>NW_005842331.1:917148-920016 GCF_000455745.1 Alligator sinensis | reverse complement strand
CCCCCCCGCCTCCATCCGAGGTGGTGGTCTCCAATCCACCCACCTCGAGGTGGGGGTAGGGTCCCATTCACCCACCCCATCCTCCAGTGTAGGCTGGGCAAACCCCAGGCCAAGCTCCCTCCACTCTGGGGAAAGTGCCATGATTTACAGTGGGGATCTGCACATCTGTCAGCACCTATGATGTCTGCAATAAATACTAGCAACTGTTTGGATTAATTTACAAGTGAAAAAATGAGACTTAAAGGGAAGTTTGATACAGATCTACTATTTCTGTAATGTCATATTGGGATTTACAGAGTACTTATAATATCATAGAAAAAATAGGGTTGGAAACGACCTCAGGTTATATAGTCCAGCTCTTTGCTCAAGGAAGGATCATCCATGTCTACACCATTCCAGTCTAATGTTTGTCTAACCTGCTGTTAATAACATCCAATGTCAAATATCCCATTACCTCACTAGCATACCATATCAAGTAGTTAGCCATACTCATAGACTATCCAATCAAAATCTCATTACTTCTTAACCTGTTCCATAAAGACCCAGAGAACAAGTGATTGCTAAATTCTTTATCACGGCGCTTTTGGTATGCAAAGATTGTTACCAGATCCCCCATCAGACTTCTCTCTTCCAGATTAAATAATCACAGTTATTTCAACTGTCATGTTTTCAAGACCTCTAAGCATTTTTTGTTGATCAACTATGAACTCCTTCCAATTTATCTGTTTTTTTCTTGCAAGCGTATTATTTAAAACTGGACACAATACATTAGGTGAGGCGTCACACCAGGGCCAAATATAATGGAAAATGTACTTCCTGTGATCTGTATGTGATTCTTCTATTAATACATCCTAGAAATCTAATAGTGTTTCTGCAAAAATATTACACTGTTGACTTACATTCATCTTGTGGTCCACTATAATCCACAAATACTCTTCTGTAGTATTGCAGTCTAGCCAGTCATTTCCCACTTTATAGTTATGCATTTGTAGTTTCATGCTGTAGACCATATTTCTTTATCTTACTGATGAGAATGTTGTGGGAGACAGTTAAAAGGTGAAGTGTCAGAAAACTTCAGCACTTCTGAAAACATAAACTAGGGAAATCCGCACTCCCTCAGGTAATATTACAGGAAAGATGACATATAACTCTATCAGCTTCTGCTAAATTGCTATGTTATGAAACAAGAGGTCACGTACTTTTGGGGAGAGAATGGCTCAAACAGATTTTAAGCTGGACCTGCAAAGCATAAGGTGCCTGAAAGCTTCAAAATAAAGTAATGTTTCCAGACAAAAGCAAAAATGAGTGAACTTTTGGACCTGGCAGCTGGTATCTTTTAGGATCATATCAGAAACACAGGAAACATATAAAAGAGAAAATTATGCTTGAAGAGGACAATTAATTATTAATTCCTTAATTCTGCAAAGCTTACCAAGCTTTAGGATACAGCCAAAGGTAAAAAAAAAAAAATGTATAGGACTCTGAAATTATAGCCAATGTTAACTGGAGTAAATGGACCCCCTACCAATCACTACGGATTAAATCAAATGGGGCAGTCTGTATTTGTGGTGATTTCAGAGCTACTAGCAGGATCACAAAGGAGGAACCTAGAATAGAGGATCTGCTTGCCTTAGTACAGGTGTAAGCATTTCTCCAAGTTTGATGGAGTTTAAGCCTATCTACAAATGGAAATTAAGGATAGTGACAAGAAGTGCTTCGTAAAAGCATGGCCAGCTCCTCCAGTGCCTGTGGCAGAAGTGAGGGAGGAAGGACATAATGCTAGTCAGTGGAGAGAGAGGAAGGGTTCAGGAGAGAGGAGTCTTACCTGCCCAGCTCTTCTAACTGCAGTGGCTGCTGTTTCAGCAGCGCAGGCTTGGGCTGCTGGTGCTAGGAGGACAGACAGAGGTGCAGGCTCCCCAGCGGCTGCTCCTGGTGCCCTGTTCACTCCCTGCCACCCCCCAGCACAGGCCTGTGCCTCCCATAACAAGGCCTCCCAGGGGGCATCATTCCACCCCTCTCTTCCTCAATTTTTACACTATACCGGGCATGGGGCTGTGCTTGCTCTGCTCCTACAGCCAGCAGGGCTGCCCCTGCTGTGGTAAAGACTTCTGGGGGAATGGAGCCATACTAACTGACACCCTGTCTAAGTCAGTGCTGCCCCAATCGCCCCACCCTCTGAGTTGTGCTACTGGTGCCTCACAATTAGTGCACACACAAAGGCTTGTTTCAATATAACCGCCTAGCATTTGCAATAGCATTTGCATCTCCCATTTGGCAACAAGAACAGGGTATCACAGGGCACTCCTGGCACCTGCTGTTACTTGAATAGTATTTTGGCCATGAGAGTTAGTGATGAGGAACACTTGAATAGACTCACACAGATAACCAAATATGGTCTTAGAGCAAATTGGAAAATGTGAATTTTTCCAGGGTTCAACTGTCCTATGACTGACTACATTGTCACAACCCAATGATTTTAGTGCCTCGGCACGATGGAATTTTCCCGCTACATGAGAGTCTCTTGTACAGCAAAAGTTTTCTGCTGCAACAGAAAACCCCGGTGCAAGAGAGTTCCTGCCATTCGCATGCAAATTTGTGTCCCGCTATTGGCCAGTTCTAAATTATTCCTACGTGGCGGCTAGTAATTGGCTTGCTGGCCGTATAAAATTTTGTGCGACTTCTGCCCAAGTCGGAGAACTTTGAGCACGCTGCAGAGTGCCTCTAAAGATATCTGACTTGCAGCTGAGCTGATCGATAGCCTGATCACCTATCGATTCTTCTCCCCGTCGCCGAGCGCAATCCTTCGACATACCCTTTCCCTGCTGGCTTAATTTGTGGACGGATTAGCTGGCCTGAGCCTTGCCAGCT
>NW_005842331.1:911059-911903 GCF_000455745.1 Alligator sinensis | reverse complement strand
AACACCGCAAAACCGTTATGGGACGAAGCTAATGTCAAGAAACCTCTGCCTTGGGAACCTAAGTTCCAACCAGATGAGTTAGTGTGGATCTCGATACCGCACCCCCACCAGTCTCATCCGCAAGTTCACAAGGGAACAGTTCAACGGTCGGGACAATATCCTAATACCTATTCTGTCCAATTAGAGGAAAAGCCCGATCATCCCCCTATTATCGTTCATCACAACTGGATGACTCGTCGTTCCGACGTTCACCTAGTATCCTTATAGTAAATTCAACTATGATTCTCTTTTGTTTTGTTCTGTTGTTGTTTCTTTCTTTACAGGTCCAACTTCAACAAAGCAGTAATCTATAGCCGCTCGATTGTAAGACCCGTCGAGCACCAAACTGTGGTTTCTTCGAGTCAACGGAGTAACGGCTATGGAGGGGGCACCGAGGCAGCGAATGTCCATCGGCCCAGAACTTGCTATAGCACTGCTCCTCTCTCATTTTGCTAAGTATTTTAATTGGTATTGTCTGTTATGGGAGAGACGGACGTCCCGCGGTGATTATTTCATTGTGCACTGACTAATAAACGAGGGGAGTTCCAAACAGATGTTCTCCAATCAGACAATAACTAATAGTTGTTGTTATATGTTTAAGTTATTGTATTTTATAGTTTGTTAAAAAGACCGGTCTGTAAAATTGTTTGTTTATATATATATGTTGGTTGCTTAAGCTCCGTCAGGCCAGTGAATCCTGAAACAAAAATTCTCTATAATGTGCTCATGTGTCTAAAATTCCAGTTGTGCCGTTGGCAAGGGGGCATGTCACAACCCAATGATTTTAGTGCCTCGGCACGATGGA
>NW_005842331.1:894577-911016 GCF_000455745.1 Alligator sinensis | reverse complement strand
TTCGCATGCAAATTTGTGTCCCGCTATTGGCCAGTTCTAAATTATTCCTACGTGGAGGCTAGTAATTGGCTTGCTAGCCGTATAAAATTTTGTGCGACTTCCGCCCAAGTCGGAGAACTTTGAGCACGCTGCAGAGTGCCTCTAAAGATATCTGACTTGCAGCTGAGCTAATCGATAGCCTGATCACCTATCGATTCTTCTCCCCGTCGCCGAGCGTAATCCTTCGACATACCCTTTCCTGCCGGCTTAATTTGTGGACGGATTAGCTGGCCTGAGCCTTGCCAGCTGGAGAAACTCGTGGAGTTGTTTAAGTGACCGGACCACCTGCATCGCGGCTACTAGCGGCGTAAGTAAAGTTTTTGCAAACAATACGCTTTGTCTGCCTCCATTCACCAGCCCGCCCAAACGACCGAGCAGTTTGTATATCACCTCGAGTCGGCTCCGGCCGTCCAAGACATACATCATTAACAAAATGCTTTGCATTAAATACCTGAAAAAAAGTGAAGCCATCCCCACCACAATATATGCCACAATTATCCTCCTTTTGGGGACTGGTCACTTATTGCCATAAGCACCTACCTAACACAGCAACAGCTTTACAGCTCCTGAATGAGTTTCACACAGCATTCAGAAATGGTGCTGACCTACACAGTGCAATGACCCTTTTGATGAAGCCTGGAAACTCGTATCATCTGCACGGATCATTGCACACAACAATGCCTATAAAAGTTAACTCATGACACTTCCCCATACAGAATGGGGGCAGTAATTTCACGTGTAATAGAATATCAAGGTGAAAGGTCTGTTGGCTTTGCTACCAGATATCTTACCTCGACAGAATATAGCTATGTCCAAAAAGACAGAGAAGTTCTGAGTTGTTGTCTGGGGAGTTAAAAAGTTTCACCACTACCTCTGTGGGAAGCAATTTAGTTTGATAAGAGATTGTCAAGCTCTAGTTTCAAATTTTAACTCAAAGAAAGGGGCATCAGCAATGGCTGCAGCTCAGTTACAGAGAGGAACAATATTCTTGGATACATACTACTATGATAATGAACTCAAACGTACCAATCAAATGTAGGTTTATTAAGTCTACTGCCAAAAGAGGCAGATGAGGACACTAAAGTGGAACCAGAGACTGTCAATATGTTCTATGTAGTAAAATCTGAACCCATGCAACTGCTAAAGGCCATGGCACACTGCAAATCTAAAAATAAACCTGTGCTGGCTGAAGGATATGGCATTACAATTCATGCACACAAACAACTGTTTCCAGGTTTCTTTACTGGAGAAGAACAGCTAAGAGTCTATCAAGGTTGCTTAACGTGTAGCATAAGGATCATTATTCCTATGAAGCTCAGTCCTGCATATTCTACTAACTGCATGAATGTCATTTGGGAACTGAAAAATGAAAGCTCTGGCCAGGAACTGTGCAGAGTCACCAGTGACTTGTACACTTGTAACAGAAACAGCGACACCATGGCAAAGTTGTCAGTGATGCAGCACATGCCTAAACATGCTCTACTGAATCATTGAGAGTGGCAGTAAATCTCTAGGACAGTGGTTTTCAACCTTTTTTCATCAGCAGACCCTTAAAATGGAAGTGCAAATCTGTGTGGAAATTTTGAATGGAGATATGGACCCCATTGAACTGTAAGTGTGGGTAGTCATAAAGTTTTGATTGGTCAAAGTCATCTTTCACAGACCCCTTTGACATAGTCTGCAGACCCCAAGGGGCCCACAGGTTGAAAACCACTGCTCTAGGAACTCTGCTGGGCTACTTATGGGGCATCTGGTTTTGAGAGTAGTAGATACTTGTTCTAAATGACCCATGGTATTCTGTGTGAACCCAACTAGTTCAGCACACAGCTTGTGGGTGTGTTTAGACTCTGGTTTTCATGCACTGGAATTCCTGAACAGATTGTAAGTAACAACAGAACTCAATTCACATCTGAAGAGTTACAGTTGTTTGTTAAACAAAATTATATCAAACATGTCATATCAGCTCCTGCCACAAATGGATTAGTAGAAAGAATTATTCAGGCATTCAAAGAAGCAATTTGCACTACAACCCCAGACCAATGTAGCTTACAACACAAGAAGATTGCAATTTTTCTGTCTACCTATAGGCATTCTATGCCGCTATAAATCAGATGCCAGAGACACTGTTTATGGAGTATAATTTAAAGTCTTGCCCAGATTTCTTCAATCCCAACCTGCAGAAGGGCATTAGAAAGAAACTGGCAAATGGCTAGAGAGAGCCATGCCTGACAGTGCAGTTTCATGTAGGATGGAAAAGAAGTCTTACTAAATGATTCCCAAATTAGAGCATGAAAACCTGAAGTGATTACATCACAGACCAGTGCTCCATTTTATTAGACAGAGGCAGCAGCACCCAAGGCTAGACAAAAAGTTGCCCTCCTTCCCCCACTACAGAAAGGATGTAGAGAAATTGGGGAGAGTCCAGCAGAGGGCAACCAAAATGGTGAGGGGGCTGGGGGACATGACTTAGGAGGAAAGACTGAGGGAACGGCTTATTTAGTCTGGAGAAGAGGAAACTGAGAGGGGATTTAATAGCAGCCTTCAACTCCTGAAACAGGGTTCAAAAGAAGATGGAGCTAGACTGTTGTCAGTGGTGGCAGATGACAGAACAAGGAGCAATGGTCTCAAGTTGAAGCAAGGGAAGTTTAGGTTAGATATTAGGAAGAATTTTCTCATTAGGAGGGCAGTAAAACACCGGAACAGGTTACCCAGAGAGGTGGTGCAATCTCCTTCCTTGGAGGTTTTTAAGACCCGGCTATACCTTGCTTTGACTGGGATAATCTTGTTGGTTCTGCCTTGAGCAGGGGGTTGGATGAGATGACCACCTGAGGTCCCTTCCAACCCTCATTTTTTATGATTCCTTGCAAACACATAAGCAAGCTCCTGAGCACGAGAGCAACAATAAGTTCTAACACGGAGGTCTACTGAAAATACTGAGCCTACAATACAGCCTAGACAGTGACTTCCAATAGTGATAGTGAGCCCTTCTCCCTGATTCTGCTATAAATGACCTCAGTGCTACAAAGCAGGAAGACATTGGTGATTTGGAAATATCAGAAACTGCAGGTACTGTTCCAGATACTGCAGTGATGCTTATAAGCTGTTGCCCAGAATGAAGATGTAAACCATCCCTCAGACTTAATGAGCAAGATGCGGTGAATTATTTATAGTTATAATAGTAATCTATTTGTAATTTTCTGTAGACCCTTTCAAACTAAAGTAGGATAATTGAATAATCTACAGATAGAAGCTATGCCCCTTTAAGTAGTCTGGGATCCCTCTAGTGCAGTGTTTCTCAACCCATGGGTCACAACCCAAAAGTAGGACGCAAGAATATATGAAAGGGCATGGAACAAACCTTAAAAATCTATCAAGAAACTTTAAAAGAGAAAAACATGGGAAACTGTGGCTTTTCCCTTGCAGGCTGGCACAGATCCAGCCTTCAAGGGGCTGCTTGGGGCCTCCCCTGCCCCACACACTGGGATGCTGAGGCATGGGGGCAGCGGGTTGGGAGTGAAGGGCACTGAGTCAGGACTGGCCAATGTTAACAAATGGGTCCCAGTACAAAAAAGGTTGAGGACTGCTGCTCTAGTGGACTTCCTACTCTTCTTAAAAAGTGGAGCAGAAACTTCCTACTGAAGAAACCATCAGCAGCTCACCCAGAATAACCATGCACACACACAGTCAGGTCTTGGATACTTGCATGTAGTTAATAAACACGGTTATCTGGAATCCAACTGCTCCTGTGAACTTTCCTCATATTCTTAATGTTGTGCAGACTGTGAGGACACAATAATTGTTAATTAAACAAATGAGTTCAATCAACAAGTTATTGGGCTTCATAACAGAGCAGGAAAAAATAATTCCCTCCACTGCAGGAGTCACTGAATGAAATTCTACGGCCCGTTTGACACAGAAGCCCAGACTAGATTATCATTGTATTTCCTTCTGCTCGCAAAAATCAATGTAGTTGGAACAATACTACTTTAGACTAATAAAATAGCTTTTTGCCTTGGAAAAAAAAAAAGGTTTTGTGGAGTGTTTGTTAAGAAGCAAAGGCCAGTGTCAGAAAGTCGTGAAAAATTGAGTGTCAAGTTTTTCACTTTTAGCAAAACAATAAAAATGGGATGTTTGGGGCTTGGTTGGGGCTGCCAAGAAAGTAAATTGTTTTGTGCTACAGCTGTGCCTGAAGGCCTCTTCAACACTGTCTTTTCATTGCAAACGGATCATATGTCCACTTCAAAAATCTCCTGCAGCTCAGGAGTCAGAAAAGAAATCAGACCTCTGCCTCTCACCCCTCCTCCGTATATACAAATCTTTGCAGTTTTTCTGGTGCCATTACCTCATTTTGCTTCAGCCATCAGCTAGTATCTTTCTGTAGAGTTTTAACTCTCAGCCAGCGACTCGGAAAGGCATCTGTGCTGATGGCTCAGTTTGTAGTGCCACCTACTGCTGTTGCATAATAATTTAAACATACAAGCACCTAACAAAAACAACACACCCTCTTTCATTTTATGTAGCCAGTATTCAAAGCCAAAGCCACCAAGTTGCAACACGGGAGGTGACAGTACTTCTCTACTTGACACTGGGTAGGCCTCATCTGGAGGCCTACCGGGTAATGTAGGGCCTCTGCAGGACACACTAGGAAATCTGGTGGTCTCACCAGATGACAAAGATGACCTCTTTAAAAATTTCTTTGCCTTCATTTTTTGAGCAGGTACCAGAGCATCCCCCCCACCGGTATCACCGACGGACCCAGGGGAGGCGCTGCCAGGCCCAGGGTCAGTGAGGACCTAGTCAGGGAACTTCTGGAGGGACTAGACATGTTCAAATCAGCATGTTCTGATGTTCTCCACCCCAGAGTGCTAAGGGAACTGGCAGAGGTCATTGCGGGACCCCTGGCACAGCTTTACAAGCACTCATGGTGCACTGGCGAGGTGCCGAAGGAGTGGAAAAGGGCCAGTGCAGTCCCTATTTTCAAAAAACGGAGGAAGGAAGACCCAGGAAACTACAGGCCCATTAGTCTTACCTTGGTCCTTGGGAAGCTTCTTGAGAAAATTATCCAGGAACACATCTGGGAGGGACCAGCAGGGGAGATTATGCTTAGGGGCAATCAACACAGGCTCATTAGAGGCCGGTCCTGTCAAACCAACCCGGTGGCCTTCTATGACCAGGTCACAAAGCCTTGGATGCAGGTGTCGCAGTGGACATAGTCTTTCTGGACTTTAGGAAGGCCTTCGACACCATCTCTCACCCCATTCTCATTAAGAAATTAAGCAACTGTGGTGTCGATACCTACACTGTCAGATGGATCGCAAATTGGCTGGAGGGCCGAACCCAGAGAGCGGTGGTGGATGGGTCTTATTCAACCTGGAGGGATGTGGGCAGTGGGGTTCCCCAGGGCTCAGTCCTCGGGCCCGCACTGTTCAACATCTTCATCAGTGACTTGGATGACGGGGTGAAAAGCACCTTGTTCAAATTCACAGATGACACCAAGATGTGGGGAGAACTGGGCATGCTGGAGGAGAGGGACAGGCTGCAACTAGATCTGGACAGGTTACAGGGGTGGGAGGATGAGAATAAGATGGGTTTCAATACGGACAAGTGCAAGGTAGTGCACCTGGAGAGGAAGAACCAGCAGCATACCTACAGGCTGGGGAACTCCTTTCTTGTCAGTGCAGAGGCAGAAAAGGATCTTGGAGTCATTATTGATTCCAAGATGAACACGGGCCGACAGTGTGGGGACAGTCAGGAAGGCCAACCACGCATTGTCATGCATCCACAGAGGAGGTGATCCTCCCCCTCTACGTGACGCTGATCAGGCCGCAGTTGGAGTACTATGTCCAGTTCTGGGTGCTGCACTTCAGGAGGGATGTGCACAGCATTCAGAGTGTCCAGAGGAGGGCCACCCGCATGATCCGGGGACAGCAGGGCAGGCCCTACGAGGAGAGACTACGGGACCTGAACCTGTTCAGCCTTTGCAAGAGAAGGGGGGGAGACCTGATGACTGTCTACAAATTGGTCAAGGGAGACCAGCAGGCAATGGGGAGTCCCTGCTCCCCCGAGCGCTACTGGGAGTAACAAGGAATAACGGCCATAAGGTGACTGAGAGTCGATTCAGGCTAGATATCAGGAGGCACTACTTCACAGTCAGGGCAGCTAGGATCTGGAAACAACTTCCAAGGGAAGTGGTGCTCGCTCCTACCCTGGGGGTCTTCAAAAGGAGGCTAGATAGACACCTTGCTGGGGTCATTTGTTTGACCCCTGTATTCTTGCCTGTCCATGGCAGGGGGTCGGACTTGATCTGCTCAGGTCCCTTCCGACCCTGCCAGCTATGATACTATGAAACTATGGAGTAGTGTGGGAAATTCTGGGCTCCACATTTTAAAAAGGATGTGGAAAAGTTAGAGATGGTCCAGAGGTGGGCAACAAAGATGATCAAGGGCTTGGAAGGCAAGTCATACGAGGAGAGGCTGAAAGAATTGGGTGTATTCAGCTTGTGGAAAAAGCACTTAAGAGGAGACATGACAGCAGTCTTCAAATTCTTGAAGGGATGCCATAAAGAAGAGGGAGAGCACCTTTTCTTTCTTGCTGCAAAGAGGAGGATGTGGACCTGTGGCCTGAAGTTGCAGCACAGTTTAGACTGGCTATCCAGAACTTCTTCACTGTTAGAATAGCAAGGCAGTGGAATAGACTGTCTAGAGAAGTTGTCTACCGGGGGACTATGGGGAATTTTGGGGTGGCTATAGCCCCCCAAACTCCTCCCAGTGCCACCAATGCCACCCACCCTGTGCAGCTGAGCCCACCCCAAGTCCAGCCCTGGCCCAGTCCCCCCTCCCCTGGGGGTGCACAGAGTGATGGAGAGCTGCCCCCCCCGTACCCTCCTGTATCCCCTGAATGAGCCATCCATGGCCCCACCCCACTCCTGCCCCAGGGTCACATTCACTGCCCTTATTGAGCAACACCTGCCCCTGCCCCGCTCTCACTCACTGTGGGGGCCTCCATCTGCGCCCCTTCCCCACTTTCTCCCCCCATTAGCCTTACCTGCAGAGAGCTGGCTGCCTGGCTATGCTCCTGACCGTGTGCACAGCAGCACCTTTAATTTTGCAGGTTTCTCTGCCCCCGGCAGCAGGAGGCTTGGCCATAGCCAGAGTGTGGCTCCGGCCAGCCAGGTTCCAGTTTCAGTCAGCGTGTGCTGCTGCCACATGTGCTACCCTGTTTTTTTTGGGTATGGGTTTTTCTGATACTGGGATCTCTCATTGTTTAAAAACACCCCAATGCTACAGATTAGCCGTGTAGTGAATGCCTGAATAAGCAGCGCATGCAGTATGCAGCGCCACAGACGTGGCTGCGGCACCACACACTGCATGTTCCTGATTGTCTGGATGTGCCCTATTAATTTATAACTCCTAAAGTCACACTTCCAAGTTTCAGATATGCAAAAACCTCCAAGGGCTCAAAGTGGCCGTGGCAGAAGACCAGACCAGAGTTTTACATTCACAGAAAAGAATCCTTCTTCAACATCAAGCAAATCAAGAGAGCATAAACATATCACCAATTGCACCCCACACAACCTGCTCCAGTTTATTTCTTCAAATTCAGGGCTGCTCAGAAGGCATAAAGATAGCACTGGTGTTTTTTAGGTTTTGTCTATGCTAGAAAGTTTTTGCCAGTAGTTATAGCAAATCCCCTTAATTGAAAGACAGTTTGTACTGGCAAGATTTCTTTTGCCAGAATAATTTATCAGTTCTCTGAATGAAACTCCTACTGGAAAAGGATAATTTTGCCATGGATGCTATACATACAGAACGGCTTTTTGATGGTATAAAAGTATCGTAACAAATCATACTCCCACCTGACTTCATTATCCCAGAAAGAGATTCTAGTATAAACCTAGTCTTACACTTGTAAACCGTAACACACAAGTCCTTAACATTTTTATATAAACATTTAATTTTTTAAGAAGTAGAGTGTGATCTTTCATAATTGTATTCCCATTTTTAAAAAACTACTGTTAACAGACACAGTGGTGTAAGCACAAAACTGGGAGCCAGGGTCTCCTGAGTTTGAATCCCAGCTTGGATACAAACTCAGAAAAAGATTGCAAAGGTTTTAGACACATTTAAAAAAACGTTGGCCTGCATTTGTGATAAGTATAGTAACATAACTGAATGCTTCATCTGGGTGCTACAAGGCTCCTGAGTACTCAAAAAGCACATAGCAGGGTGTAAACATTAAGCAGCTGAAGGTATTGGATGACTTTTTTTTTTTAAGCATCTACTGGTAATTTCCATTTTTTAGTTACTGTTAGGGTGGTCAAGGGTAACTCTTTAATCCAGAGGTGTGGCTGCATCTTGTGTAAAAATATTTTTAAATTAGCTAGCTCAGATTCTGATAGCAGGGAACCTGTGGCAGAACAAGCTTTATTCCCTGCCAGAACCCTGAATACACAGGGTTGCTACAGTCCATGCCTCCACATGTAGCTGTTCAGGGGCTGGTTCTCAACTAGCTAGATTGAGGACCAAAAGCAGTGGTTACACTGTTCTCTGTCCTAAATCTAGCTAGTTCAAAACCAGCCCCTGGACAGCTACACATTGTAATAATCATCTCAAGCACTTCCTAAGTCTTAGATATCTTCTAAATCTTTGTGACATGTGGGCTCCTAAGTCCCTGCATCTGTTGTGAAAAATAGGATTTAGGGCATTGCTTTAAAAAAGCATTACCTTTTGTCCATGGTATGATAACTAGTACGTAGGAATGAGTTAGTCTATAAGGTACCACCCTGACCTGCCTTCTGTAACTTGAGGCTAACATAGCTAACTACCTCTCTAATACCTAGGAGTGTGTAACACCCCCCTCCCCTTCTAAGTATCCCCCCCATGTTATTTTTTTCTTGGCCTCAAAGCCCAAGGGAACCAAATCCTATCGATGTCAGAGGAAAGACTCATTTATTTCAACAGAAGCACTTCGTGCATGTGAATTTAGTATTAATGAAAGCCAAGAACTAACTACACTGACTGTGAGTGCCAAATGAGAAGCAACAAAGTGTGAGTTTGCTGCAATGCTGTTTGTATTACTGTAATGCCTAGAGGCCTCAGCAATGTTGGAGTTCTGAAAGGGTCGGTACAGGAAGGATATACAGAGAAAAGAGCGACCCTGCCTGGAAAAGTCTACAATCAGCAAGCAACATGGAACAAAGTGAGAGCTGCAGGAGAAGAGAGAGCAAGGTGCAAATAACACAAATTAGCACAGATTATCAGTATGTGCAACCAATGTGCATAATAAATGCATTATCAGTAGCAATATTGTTGAGACATGGTAGCACTTGGCACTACAGCAGAGGTAAGTCTTAAAGAGGGATAGACAGGGCAAAGTTACAGTGAGGGGAGTCTGATGGAGACATTTCCCCATGAGAGATGAGATAAAAATAAAAATTAATGTATGCTCATGAGAAAAGTGGCTGATCCAGAGGCCAGAGAGTAGACAAGAGTTGATATTGCAAGAAAATAACAGAAAAGATAGATAGGCTGGGTGTGTCTGAATCAGGAAGGCTCTTGCAGGTAAGGACAAGAAGAAGCTGGTATCTGAAGTGGAGAAAGCAGTGAGCCAGATGTTTTTAGCAGCAATATTTTGAATAGACTTGAAAGGAGGCAAGGTCACTGTGCAGAATCATAGTTCAGACGCAACAGTACTTGGAGAGTGGGTAAAAAGGAAAGGTCAGATTGCCTGAAACATTACTAGGCACTTTTACACAATTAATTGAATCTGCTGGAGCATTCTAATCAGAACGCTCCAGCATGCTGCAACATCTCGTGTATTCAGTGTCCCCATATTTCAAATGGTGGCTGGGGCACTTTAACTAAAGCTTGTTAAATGAGCTTTAGTTAAAGCGCCCCACCGCCATTTTGAAATGCAGGATGCTGAATACACGAGACACTGTGGGCATTTTAATTACAACAGCATTCAAGAGCTGCTCTAATTAAAACTTCCTGCCCCCCCCCATCCTTGGAGCACATGTATAGGTGCCACTGTACTGAAGAAATGCCTAAAGTTAAATCACAGCTCTTCAGTGCTAACTTACCAGCCCCCTGGCCCCCTACCCTTGCTATTTCAAGTACACTGTGTCTCCAGAGAAAGCTTCGGCCTATTGTTTTGAATTATGTTGAAGCGTATGATCTAGTTGTGCATGTGCATTTCAAAGTAGTATTTTTTCTTTATTGAGGAGAGATTTCTAGATGCATTATAGTATGACAGTCCAATTACAGATTGCAATTCAATTACATTTATTTCTGTAGCATCTTGTGATGGCTTACCATTTTCAGGAGAAACAATTACAGGACAGTGCTAAGAAATATAATCTGCCAGCTGAAACCCCCATGAGCATTCCTCATTTGATAGCTTTACTATACAACTCTACATTTTCATTTTTTGCAGACCAAACAGTGCTTATATTATCAGTTTAGCTCAATTCAGAAGTGTCTTATGCAGCCATTGTGTCCTACACAAATTTCCTTTCTGTTCCAGAAGTTATGTTCAATAAAAAGAAAGTAATCACAGTTCAATGCTATTATTAACTAATTACTAATTTTAAGGGCCATCTGAAAATAGGACCTATTGTGCAAGGCACTGCATGAATACAGAATAGCAGGCAATCTTTGCCCTAAAGAGCTAATAATCCAAAGAGACACATGGCGGGGGAAAGAGACATGACACACAAATGAAATGAATTACATCGCATTAGTTGCTCTCAAATGGATCACAAGCTCTACTGATGGTGAGTCATGCATGAGAAGCAAGGATAGGCCAGCCTTTACACTCTTCAAGTTAAAATGCCAGGGGAGAAGGTATTAGAAATGATGCAATACTGGGGTTTGACTGTTTTGAATTTATCATCTCCCACTGGCCCAAACAAGGAACACTCAGTTATGACTGTACTAAGTGTTTTAGGAATGTCATTTTCTTCATAACCAAAACGCACCGTATTCTATGGGTCCATTCCATCAGCTGTTCGGCATATAGAGAAGGCACCTGACAAAAATTAGTCTGAGATGCATTTTTCTTTTCTATTAAAAGCCTGGTTTGTTTCTAATTATTTTTGATCCTAAAGTCTCCCTTTTGGGTAGGTGGTAAATATATAGGCAGTCCTCGGACTTACGACAGAATTGGTTCCTGAAAACTGCGTCTTAAGCCGAAACGTTGTAACCTGGAACCAATTTTCTCATAAGAAACAATGTTATAAATGGGAGATTGGCTCCTGAACCAAGGCCCGATACCCTATTTTCACCCAAAATACCCCCGAATGTTGTGCTCAATCAGTTATAGATGAGTAATGTAGCTACATTAATGTATTTATACTGTAAATAGCAATCATATTGATTTGGAAGGACTTCCTTGAGGTGACTTTGCTGGACTTTTTCAAAGGCTCTTGGTTGGACTTTTTGAAGGGTTCTTGGCTGCAGTCTTCTCAGGAGTCTTGGCTGCAGGTTTTTCTGGAGTCTTGTCTGCTTTCTTAAAGAAACGTCCAAGGAAGTTTGAACAGATGTTCTCCAGGGAGATGGGTGATGCAGCAAACTTGTTCAGTGGCGTGGCATCGCATCAGATCAAGCGTTGTAAAGTCGAAACTGATGTCATAAAGTTGAACCAGGGTGTCAATTTATAAACATTGTAGGTGTGAAATGTTGTAACTCGAAATGTTGTAAGTCGAGAACTGCCTGTACATCCAAGTCCCTTCCAAGAGAGAAGGCATGGTCCTAACTGATAACAGGGTCCTGGATACACAACACTTCCAAATGAGCACTTGCACACAGCAAGATACTGAAGCCAGTGGGCCTTCTTAGATAAGGGTTTGTGAAAGTGAGGAGGGGTTCCACAGTTCAGCCCTTAGTTTCCTACCCACTCCTGTTACCTCCATCCTCACTTCAGAAATGCAGGAAGAAGAAACTAGTATACACCACGTTTTGCTTCTTTAGCCACTCAAGGGCAGAGGTAGCACCATTTTTCCTCTTTCAGTACTACAGGAAAGAGAATAGAGGCACCAAGCAGGACTGGATTAACCCTTTAGTTGGCCCTAGGCAAACAAACACATGGGCCCCTACTCAATACTGTGTGTGTGCGTGTGCATTAATCTGGCCCTGGCACCAGGTCTAAACTGAAGTTGCTGAGGGAAGGGGGAACTTTTTGACCAGTTCAGTGACCTACTGAAGTGTTGTCTCTACTGATTAAATGTTTGATCCCTTGAACAACTAGGATGACAATCCTCAGCCATTTACACTCAATGAGATTTCTTGCCAGATGTATTCAGCCCAATCCAGTAAACTGATGCGTATGAAGGGTGATGAAACTGCTTCAACAAAATCATCAGGTTCCTCCTACCATCCCTGCCCCCCACAAATATTCACTTTTATAGGAACAAACATGTGGTCAGACAGAAGCTCTTCTTCAATAGTTAACTGGTTCTGCAGGTTTGGCTGGGGTGATAAGGTGAGAGATGTCCCTCTACCCCCACCCAGTGGTCATAATGAGGGGAGGTCAGCATGCAAGGACTGAATCATTCATGCAGCAGCTGCCCAATGACATGTTAAGATTAGCCTGTGCCTCATGCCTGCTGTTTGGAGTACATTGCAGAGTCAGTGCACTGGGAGTCTTTTCCTCTTTTAGAATTTGCATGCCAAAGGCTGGATGTTTTGGCTTTAGGATACAGCCTTTAATGAGAGAGGTGATGTACCACTGTGTCTCTAAGAGCAGCACATGGAGGAACTCTCTCTCAGAGAACAATGATTCCCTCTCCCTTCCCCTCAATTATTTCCAGAGAGTTGCAGTTCAGTACTGGCAATGCCTCTGGTGCACCAACTCACCAGGCTGACTAATGCATTTCTGAAGACAGAACCAAGCCTTCACCTGTTCTCTGCCTCTTCCTGCCCATTCCCTAACTTCCAATATGTATGCATGTGTGTGGGGAAAAAGGGAGACTTCCAGGCATGTACTGCACTTTACTTATGGATGCCCAGGGCCAAACTCCAGATACCCTGCACAGAGGACTGAGGGAAGGATCTTAAAACTTAATGCAGAAGCACAGCCAGTGTCACATACTGGCCTTAAATCCTGTCTACTGATGACCTGGGGTATCATCCCCTATGCACGAGGTGTTGATATCAAGTATTTTTTGTACTTATGATATAAATTATGATCTCATCTATTCAAAGGAGAAATGTTTATAAGTAATAACCCAGCAAAGAGAGATAGGTGGTACCATCCTAAAAGTTTTAACCAATATTTATTTCCTTTCTTAAAACATGGTTTTCTTTCTTTTTTGTAGAGGATATCTTCCTGCCTCCCACACCATGCTAATGCCCAATGTCTGTACACCAAACCTTAGAACCTGTATTTGATTGTTGCAGCTGAGCCTGTAAAAGAGCTGCCTTGGAAGCCAAGGTGCAGCAGTGTCACACTTCAGAGCTGTCAAGAATTTTATACAGGTTGAAAGATGAAACAACAGGAGAGTTTATGCAACATTGGCTCTAAGACCAGCACGGAAGAAAGTAGCCTTCTTGGTTACTCATCCTACATCTGACATACGAAGCAGATGGCACCTGGCAAATCAAAAAGCCATGCGTGACAATTTTTCCCCCTTTTCAACCAGTGATTTCATCAACACAAAAGAATATGTTCACAGATCCCTTCCAAGGCTTGACGTGCTAACATTAAAAACCATTTTAATATGTTTTAATATTGAGAAGACAACATTTGTATAGAGATGAGCAATGAGAATTAACCCAACCACGGGCAGATCTAGGATTTTGAAAGGGAGGAGGGTGCTATTAATGGGTGCATCATCACATGTAACACAATATATACTTTTCTCCTGTTAAAAAGAAATGAGAAATTTAACTAATGAGATTGAAACAAAAACAAATATAACTTTATTGAAAGGTGCATTAATTTGCTATATCATCTCATAAGAAAACAAAGGAGGCAAACAATCAAAAGATGTTTCATTAGCTCTGCAGCCATTAGCAATAAATATACATCTCTTTTTCAAATTCATAAAACAAAACCTAGCCTTCTTAAACATATTGGCAGTGGATGCAATGCTTCACTGAAAGTTATTTCCACACCTGAGTCAATGTTCACTTGAATTAACACTTCTAGCCAGACTTAAAAAAAAGTCTACAGGACTGTGAAATAGGAGGTCCACTACCAGGACCCAGTAGCAGACAGCAGAATGGCAGAAAGAAAAATAGCTTAATTAGTGGAACATCAAGCTCATTAAAAATGAGTGAGGATCATTAACAACTGTGGAATAAAGAGTTTAGAAGGAATTAGGTAGATTACAATGAGCCATGAAGTCAATTGATTTCCTCACTGCTGCCTAAACAGAAATGCTGCTGCCATGGCTAGGCAGTTTTTAAACTTCGGGTGCAGCAGAAATCAAAGTGGGGTGCACCTGCACCACTGCACTCCCACCCTTGGGATCTGCCACTGGACTGACCTGCTCTACTCTGCCTCTTGTGCCCTCTTCAGTTTTCAGTATCTGTTCCTTAGGGTATCACCGCTCAGGAGATTGTTTCCTTTTTCATATTTTCTGTTGGTTATTTCATTATCTGATGTGTCAAACAAATGTCCTTTAAAAAAAAACAAACTTTAAGAGTTAATAACTCATTTCCTGCTTCTTCCAGCACAGGGTTCTGTAAGAAAGAAAGAGATAAAGGAAACACAAGTATGATCTACCTTGTTTCCTTTTTCTGCATTTTAGAAAGGTGGTTCTTGAATTAACAGCCAAAGAACGTGGGAGCATATAGATAAATCTGGGAAAATAAAAAAGGTAAAACAAAGAGTTGCTCTTTACCTTTGTGTAAAACTCATGCTGCCTTTGGGACCTTAATCCTACTTTGGTAAAGTACCATCCCAACCAACAAAAGTAGGCTCAGCAGAGCCTGAAGTTCTTTGCACAAAAATAAAGTTGTTAATTTCAGCGACTGTTTCAAGGAAACTGTGCGTGTAAAGACAATGGAAGGTAGAAAGAATCTGGTTGTTTTCCCTGGGTATTTCTCAAGGAGAATATCTGCTTAGTGATCAGGTGAGGAGATCTCCAGAGTTAGAGGGATTCAGCATAAGAAAATCAAAGGCTGTATAACTGAACAATCCTAGGCACGCCTTATACATCAGGCAAAGGAAGTCTTTTAGGGAGCTGATGAGCCAACATAGCATTACAATGAATATTGCATATGGTGACTTTCAGGGAAATGACATCTCTGTGACAAGTCCCGTTAGACATACAGTGCTGCCTTCTAACAATTATGGGCCACATTCTGATATTCATACTTGAGTTGAGGAGCACGCTACTCCAAGAGTGAATAATGAATTCAAACAGGACTCTTTAGGGAGCAGGGAGCTACTCAAGGAATATAAAGTGATGAGAATCTAGCCCTATGCCAGTGACTTATGGCATGCATTACCAGGGGATAGATCTGCATTTGGTCAGATACCTCAGACACTGACGGCTGCAAAAACTCTTTGTGTTTGACCCAGCTGCAAGACAATGGAGGAGATTTTTGCTCTAATTTCACAAGCTGCATGACAGCTTGTAAAAATTTTACAATACAAGTACAACACCTAAAGCAATAAAGCCTGCCAGAAATGTTTAAAATCAAGGCCTTTGGGATTGTGTCACTTATAAATTTACCATACTTGTAGCCAAGATTTTTCCTCAGAAATGCAGCACTGACCCACCCACAGGAGCTAGTCCTCGGTGGAGTCTGCTGATGTCCCCCCTTTTTAGATGAGGGAGAGCTATCCATGCACAGAAATGGGCTGAAGAAGCCCACAAATATACATGAAGCTGTTCAATTGGGGAGGCAGAGCAAAAGAGAACTACATTTGGTGAAAAGAAAATCCAAACATTTGTTCATAACCAGGCACAAAGCAAAAAGAGGCTGTGGGAGCAGGGGCTCTATCACATTTAATGTAATGATTGCTCATTATGGGGGGGACAGACAACTTCTGTTGTTTGTATTTAGAAGGCATAGGCTAGAAAAAAACTGTTTCTCCTTTTGCTTTCTTTTGTCATCTGGAAAGGTTGGGCAGGGTACAGAGTTAGAACAGGATAAGAGGCCAGCAAAATACTTTGGCAGGTATTCAATCAAAGAAGAATCCTGCTTCTCCTGAGCACTCTATAAACTCTTTTCCTTTCATTTCTCAGCCAATATTACAAGCCAGGTGACTGGCAGCAACTTTTTAAAAGCAAAAACAAAACCCCAAAGCATGATCCAAGCATTAGAAATATGTCCTTTGTATTTTTCTTTAATGTGGATCCACTTAAGCCAGTACCTTCAAATAACTTCTTTGGATTTACTCTCTGCCATGTGAGAAGGTGAAGATCCATGTCCGTTCCAGCTACACAC